>NC_059163.1:14844304-15170826 GCF_019923935.1 Bubalus bubalis
ATCCCGGCAGTCTCTGCAAGGCAGATGGATGCAAGGAGAGGGTTTGGGCCAAACGTTTCCTCCGGGCATTCAGAGTTCTCCCACCAAGTCACCCATTTCATTCAATCTCACACCCCTCCCACCTGTGGCCCACACCACAGGCAGCCTGAATCATCTATTGTTGAAAATGCCTCAAACCACCTTGAATCTCTAGTGCAACCATTTTTAAATTACAAACGAAGAGACAAGGCCCAGAGAGGGAACGTCATCTCTTCGAGATCACATAGGAAGTTAGCTTAGATTTCTCTTTGCTGTTCAAGGTCTGGGATGTCAGCTCCCTTTTTTGTCATCTATTGCTATCTCCGCTCAGAGGGACCTCAGCTCTCCTCCTTCTAGGAAACGTTCTGTTCAACTCTGGGCTCTGGCTGAAGATGCTGATGCCTCACAACACCTCAGGCCACAGTGATTGGTCAGGCTTGGATCATGTGATTTGATCAGGACCAATTAGATTCCAGATATTCAAGCTGGTTATAGAAAAGGCAGGGGAACTAGAGATCAAATTGCCAACATCCGCTGGATCATGGAAAAAGCAAGAGAGTTCCAGAAAAACATCTACTTCTGCTTTATTGACTATGCCAAAGCCTTTGACTGTGTGGATCACAATAAACTGTGGAAAATTCTGAAAGAGCTGGGAATACCAGACCACCTGACCTGCCTCTTGAGAAACCTGTATGCAGGTCAGGAAGCAACAGAAATGGACATGGAACAACAGACTGGTTCCAAATAGGAAAAGAAGTACGTCAAGGCTGTATATTGTCACCCTGCTTATTTAACTTCTATGCAGAGTACATCATGAGAAACACTGGACTGGAGTAAGCACAAGCTGGAATCAAGATTGCCGGGAGAAAAAAAAAAAAAAAAAGATTGCCAGGAGAAATATCAATAACATCAGATATGCAGATGACATCACCCTTATGGCAGAAAGTGAGAACTAAAGAGCCTCTTGATGAAAGTGAAAGAGGAGGGTGAAAAAGTTGGCTTAACGCTCAACATTCAGAAAACTAAGATCATGGCATCCAGTCCCATCACTTCAAGGCAAATAGATGGGGAAACAATGGAAACAGTGAGAGACTTTATTTTTGGGGGCTCCAAAATCACTGCAGATGGTGACTGCAGCCATGAAATTAAAAGACGCTTACTCCTTGGAAGGAAAGTTATGACCAACCTAGACAGCATATTGAAAAGCAGAGACATTACTTTGTCCACAAAGGTCCATCTGGTCAAGGCTACGTTTTTTAAAGTGGCCATGTATGGATGTGAGAGGTGGACTATAAAGAAAGCTGAGCACCGAAGAATTGATGCTTTTGAACTGTGGTGTTGGAGAAGACTCTTGAGGGTCCCTTGAACTGCAAGGAGATCCAACCAGTCCATTCTAAAGGAAGTCAGTCCTGAATATCCATTGGAAGGACTGATGCTGAAGCTGAAGCTCCAATTCTGTGGCCACCTGATTCGAAGAACCAACTCATTGGAAAAGATCCTGATGCTGGGAAAGATTGAAGGCAGGAGGAGAAGAGGACAACAGAGGATGTGATGGTTGGATGGCATCACCAACTGTATGGACATGAGTTTGAGTAAGCTCCAGGAGTTGGTGATGGACAGGGAGGCCTGGCGTGCTGCAGTACATGGGGTCGCAAGGAGTCAGACACAACTGAGTGACTGAACTGAACTGACTGAAAAAGATAATATCTCCTCTGAGCCTTCTTTGGGCTGTAATCTTTTCACAATGACAGTATTGAAGGTTATTAATTCCAGGTCCCCATAATAAATTTAATAATGATGAAAAAGTTTAAGATATTGTAAGAATTATAAAAATGTGGCACATGGATGTGAACTGAGCAAATGCTATTGGAAGAATAGTGCAGATAGACTCGCTCCATGCACAGTCGTCACAAAGCTTCAATTGTTAAAAATAAAAAAGCAATATCTTCAAAGCTCAGGAAAGGGAAGCATATAAATTGAGGTATGCCTGTAGTGAGAATGACCAATCCTGTATATTGGATTTAGGTCTTTAGTTTTTAAAGACTTCTCCATAGCAGCATCTTTAAATGGAATCATTGTTTAATGCATTTTGTGTTCACCTATTTCAATAAAGATATCACACTGTAAGGATGTTTATCTACAGAAGTCTCAGTGGAGACAACTCATATATGTTGCAGATCAGAACATGGAATTAGAATCACCCTCACCTGTTGACAGAATATCTGGATTTAGATAAAACTCTTCTTTTCAATAAAGAAGACTTGAAATAACTTGGTGACAAACGTCATATTAAGAAAGATAAAAATACACTAGGGAAGAAAAAGGAGGAGAATCAGGGAAAAGATGTCCAGGGGGATACAGGTGAGTCCCAAATCTACCTTTACTAGCTGTATGATCTTAAATCATTGACCCTCTTTGAACCTCAGTTTGTCCATATTTAAAATGAAAGAGTTGAATCTGAGGTCCCTGAGGTCCCTTCCTGCCCCAAAGGAGCTCAGACTCCTGGGGGCACCAGCTTATTTCCGTCGCTCGCCCCGGGGCAGGGATGGCAGGTGCACTGAAAGGCGGCCCTCTTACCCTCAGCTCTCGAGTCGGCACTACGGGTCTGTGCTGCAGCGCCACCCCGCTCCTCTGGCCGAGGTCCCTGGTGAGGGTCGAGGGTCCCAGCAGGAGCCAGAGCACCGAGTGGACAACCGAGGTGTCGTTCAGCGTGACGTTGATGGACAGGGCCCACTGCTGTTTGATCAACAGCCGCCGATGGAGCATGACCTGCAGGGAAGAGTCATCTGACAGGCCCCGCCTGGCCCCTGGCAGGCCTGTGGTGACCAGAGGGGCCTCCTCCTACCTCCATCTGCCCGCTCCCTTGGCTGGAGACGCCGTGCGCCTGCTCCGACAGCCGCACCAGCCTGCTCTGTCTGTCCTGGATGAAGGCCGACTGAGTCATGGGGTAGTAATTCTGTGGACAGAAATATTGCCAGAGTGGTGGTCATGGTCATGGGCCAAGTGGGCCACCTGAGCAGGCATCTCCCTCGGGC
This sequence comes from Bubalus bubalis, assembly GCF_019923935.1. Classification (NCBI taxonomy): domain Eukaryota; kingdom Metazoa; phylum Chordata; class Mammalia; order Artiodactyla; family Bovidae; genus Bubalus; species Bubalus bubalis. Next base: position 14,847,358 of record NC_059163.1, read on the forward strand.
CCCCACCAGCCTCCCCCACAGGCACAGCGGCAGCTCGGGGCGGCACTGGTGGTGTTGGGGAGGGGCTCTGACTTGTGAGATGGACGCCCTGGGATTCAAATCCAGCCCCACTGCTTCCTGACCTTACGAGCTGGGGGACTCAGGCTGCCCAAGCCTCAGTTTCAGTTCAGTCAGGTCAGTCGCTCAGTCGTGTCCGACTCTTTGCAACCCCATGAACCGCAGCACGCCAGGCCTCCTTGTCCATCACCTCAGTTTCCCCAGCTGTAAAAGGGGCCCCCAAAGCATCCCTGAGAAACTGTGGCAGGAAGGGAATGAAGGCTTGTGTGTCCGTCCAGTCTGATAGGCTAATGGTTGCCCGATAGTAAAGCGCTCAAGCCTGGGCTAGAAAGCGGTCACACAGTCCACACCCTTTGCTCTGTTGGAGCAAGATGTCCTGGGCTGAGGGCCTTGGACTCTCTGGAGCCCAGGCCACAGCGGGTGAGAACCAGCCAACAGGGATGAGAGGGACCAGAAACTCAAGGAAGATAGAGCAGGGAGGGGCACATTCCCCACTGGAAGGAGAAAGAACTCACATGGATTGAGGCTCAGGAGGTGCCCAGCCTGGCACTGCTCCTGGATCATCCCCGCGGATCGCACAGCGCTGAGGGGAGGTAACCCCGTTTCCCAGGAGAGCACCGAGGCCCAGGGAAGCCAAGGGACTTGCCCCAGGTCATGCTGCTGGGGGCAAAGCATCTCAGAGCTGAACTGATTTCAGAAATCAGCCTGTGCGGTTTCCCAGGCAACCAGGCAGTGGCTCGACTAAGAGCAGCAAAGGAGGGTCACACCCGCTCAGGCCTGGACAGGCACCATCTGCTTCATCCTCAAAGCAATCCCAGCAGGTCAGTCATCTGACAGAGGAGGACACGCGGTGCCCACAGTGGACCTCAGGGACTTTCCTCATATATAGGGGCACCAGAGCTCTGACCACAGGTCTGAACAAGCCTGGGTCTCAGCCCCTAACAGCACACACGGGCGACAAAGATTCTGGGAGATGCTCTGGGGGCCTCTGCCGCTGGAGCTAAAGGGGGTCCCTCCAGTCTTCTGGCAAAGTGCCATCAGAACTGCTTCTGTGGACCCTGTGACCACGGGGCACCACAGAGCGTACCCGGGCGATGTTGTTTTCATGGTGCTTGTAGGCTCTGCGCTGCATCTGGTACCCATTGTTGTCGGAGTAGAGGACCCGGGCGGTGTTGAGATTGGTGCTGGTCCTCCAGATGGCCTCGCGGTTCAGCTCCAAGGGCCCACCCTGTACTCCTGCTCTATGTGATGACACAGCAGCTCCCCGTCAGTGCCCGGGGGCCCGCGGGCCAGCCGGGAGTAGACGGTGTACGTGGGGTCCCTGCTATTCACCGTCCTGGAGGAGGAGCAGAAGAGATACGTCAAGCTGGGGGAGACTTCCAGACGCCTGTCCCTGCTTCTTTCCTACCTTCATCTCCTCCTGTTTCCCCCCTCCCTCCTTCCTGCAGGGCCACATGGGCAGAGGGGCTTCTTGGGCAATAAACAGGAGGAGCCCCCCTTCCCTGAAGGCCCGGAGCATCTGGCCAGGCCTGGGTGGTTTATTTCTCTTCTGTTAATGAAAACACAAGAACTGCTTTGGCGTGCAATGTCATTGCCACCACGGGCTGCTGGCCCACCTCTGGACTTAGATGCCACCAAGGAGACAGCACAGGCAAAGACAGCCGGGACTGCAGAGGCTGGACCAACTCATGTCTGCACCGAACGTTCTTTGAGATAGGCCCGTGTGTGCGCACAGGTGCAGGAGCTGGGGGTCTGGAGCAGACACATTTCACCATCCACCTGTCCATGAGCACCCACCTCTGCTGGGCACAACCAGAGGGGCCGACCTCACCTGTAGAAGTATTGCCGGATCTCGGTCAGGAGCTCCCCCTCGACGATCTCCATTCCCACAGTCTCCCACGCTGGCTTCGCGGTTTCATTGGACGTGAACACATAGTTATCGGAAATGGGTCCCTGATCCTCATCACCGTTCGCCTCGTACTCCATGAACTGCTGAGTCACTTGTATGGTTTGGTTACTCTGCCTGCAGTGGTGGGAAAGAGAAAAGAGCGTTATCCTCTTGTTGATGTCCCATCCCTCTGATGGGAACCAGGCTCACAAGCCTCTATACAGACACCAGCCTGGAACCAGGAGTGAACAGAAGTGGCCTCTGTAGTGGCCACCTGGGTGGCATATCTGTCAATGGAATATTACTGAGCCCTCAAGAGGAATGAGGGTCTCATCCTTGCTGCCATGTGGATGAATCTTGGAAACGTGATCCTATGTGAAAGAAACCAGTCTCCAAAGGATCCCAGGTGGTGTGATTCCATTGCAGGAAATGCCCACAGAGGCAAATCCAGAGAGACAGAAAGGAGATTCCAGTAGCCAGGGCCCTGGGGGAGGTGAAAATGGGGAACGTGAGGATTCTTTTTGGAGGTGATGGAAATATCTGAAAACTGTGGCGTTTCCTGCACACCTCTGTGAATACAGGAAACAGCACAGACATGTACCGTGTAACGTGGAGACTTGTATGGTATGTGAAATATATCAACACGCTTGTCATATATGAAGGAACAAAGGCCCTCCTCCAGCAAACTGGCCCTGGGGTGGTCTGCGCATATGATGGCTGCCCTCCTCAGGCCTCTGCACAGGCAGGTCCTTCTAAGGAACCACTGTCCGCTCATCTGACCCATGGATTCCCTGCAGACTGCAAGGCCTCAGGCCTGGCTCTGGGTGTCTCGTCCCTGCCAAGCCTCCTCTGAGCCGCCCTCTGTCTATTCCAACAGGCTTCCCTCTCTGACTGTGTGGCAGGTGCTGGTTGTACCCCTACTGGGAGATGAGGGAGCCTGGTGAGAAGCACACCTTCCCTCACCTGAGCCCAAAGCACCTCAAGACACACAGGGGCCAGGCAGATGGACAGCAGGACACTCCTGGGAAGGGCTGGGCAGGGATGGGGCTTGGGTGTGGGGCACCCGTGGGTGGGCAGAAAGGGATGGAGAGCTGGAGCCGGCCCTTCAGGGGCATCCCAGAAGGGGCGTGGGGCTTGAGTGATGATGGAGCCCAAAGCCAGCCTGCAGGCTTCAGCTTTCCCTGCCTGACCAGGGAAGCTCACATGTGCTGGGGTTGTACCCCATTTCTGCTGCCCCCCACACCCTCTGCTGACTTCCCATGCTGGATCCTATGGGTCCTGGTTGCTTTTATGGCCCAGCCTAGACTCACACAACCTACAAATGAAGCTGGCTACACAGCAAGAGTCTTCACGACCATCACATCCTTGCCATGACAGTGAGGAAGTGAAGATGCAGGTGGGGCATTACCTGCCCAGGTCCCAGGACCCTCCTGGCCTCAGAGGCAGCAATGGCTGCACCTCACCTCTCCCAGATGCTGTGCATCAGGTTGGTGTCCTCGTCCAGGTACACGGTGTAGCAGTCATTCTCCACGTGCACCAGGCGCCTGCCCATGCTTGAGTCATGTCTCCTGGGTCTGCGGCCAAACTGCTTGGTGTTGGCCATCGTGGCCTCAGTCACCTGAGTGTCCCCCTTGACCCTCCTGCTGGGCTTGATGACATAATACTGGTAACTGAGTCCTGGGATCGTGGTCAGCACAAGCAGGTCATAGACAGATGGCATCTCCTTTGAGTTCTGAACCTGCAAGGCCAGAGGGACAGGATCACATGACGGATGTCACAGGCGGAAGACATCTCAGTCTCCTTAGCAACCCTGGGCTTACACACCTCCTGGATGGAGTGCTCGCTCCCCAGGGGGGCAGCAGGGTCATCCATCATTGGGCTGAGCTGGGCTCCCCTCCTGCATCCTCTCTGCTCAACAGGGTCCTAGCCCAGCCCCTTCTCCCTCCTCCTTCCCTTCTCCTTTGGGGCTGAAAAACCAAGGTCCCTCCTTCCCAACTCTCCCTGCTGTTTCCTGCCTCTCTTACGCTGTTCCCTCGACCCAGAGAGCCTCCTCTTTGGAGGGAGCGCTCTTGTCTCTTCATCCTCCAATTTCCCAGAGGAGGGAGGTTTTCAGGTCATCCCTCCAGGATTTTCCCTATCTCCAAGTTATCTGATTTAGGGACAGGATGAGGACTCTGGGTCCATGCAGGGAGCCCCCTGACTCTTTAAGGAACAGGTGCCATCTCTGGGCTTCTGATGGGGGTTTTGTGGTGGGGGGAGGCTATTAGCAAATTTATGTGGCTCCTTATAAGATGGACTGGGACCTGGGCCCCTTTGCTGCAGTACTGCAATGCTTGGACACACTTCTCCTCTAGCAACAAAATACAAAGAAATTGTATGGGACCAAAAATAACCACGTACATGCCCAGCTGGGGGCAAATTCTGGACAAAAGATACAAAAAGACCAAAAAACTTAACTGTCACTTAAAAAAAAAAAAGTCTGGAGGCAAAGCAGGGGTCAGAACAAAAGCATGGGCCCTGCACACACCACCACCTAAGGGGTGGACAAACACCTCAGCCACCCCTCCGACCCAACTCCTGGGCACACCCCTACCCTCACCCCATAGAAACAGCCAGCTCCCCTTTTGGAAAACAAGCAAGCAAGGGAAGCTGTTGTTTGTTTTCACCCCGCCTCCATGCTGCCACAGGGGCCCCACTAAAGTCTTGCCTGAATTTCTTGGTCTGGCCTCTGATCAACTTCTATTAATTAAAAATGTCAAGTACCCTGGTCAGTGGGGCTTCCCTGGTGGCTCAGATGGTAAAGAATCTGCCTGCAATGTTGGAGACCTGGGTTCAATCCCTGGGTCAGGAAGATTCCCCTGGAGAAGGAAATGACAACCCACTCCAGTATTCTTGCCTGGAGAATCCCATGGCTAGAGGATCCTGGCAGGCTGAAGTCCATGGACTTGCAAAGAGTCAGACACAACTGAGCAACCAACACATTCACCCTGGTCAGTAATAGACCCTCCAACTCGGCCTTTCTGTGAACAAAAGCAGGCATCTGGCCCCACCCATACCCCCAAACGTGTCCTGAAGCTTTTCCTCCACTACAGTTATCCTGGGCCACATTCTCTGCCTTCTTATTTTGCTCCTGTCTGGATCCCCCTGCTAGAATATGAGCCCCCAGGGGGCACGGACTTTTGTTGGCTTGGTAATTTTCTCCAGCACCTAGATTAAGGCCTGACACATAGTAGGTGTTCAATCATCTTTAAGAACATTTACTCTTAGTGGGTATCGCTTTTGGTTGGGGAGGGGGATGTTATGTGCTCAGTCTGCTCAAACCAATACCCATCAATGTCAGAGGAACCCTTCCTCTCGGTCTCAGTTAAGGACTACTGCCTGGACTGCTAGGTCCTCACTCCATGCCTTAACTGTCCAGTTCTGTGTCTGATTCCTGAATCCATGGGGCCTCCAGTGTCCAGGGGCCCAGAGTGGGCATTCAGGAGTGTTTGCTGAAAGGTTGCTCATGGCAGAACCTCCTCCACCTCCCCAAGGAAGAGTCAGCTGGGAGACAAGTAGGGTGCTGTCTGGGACCACATCCAGTTCCAGGTCTTGGGAGGAGATGGGGTGGGACCACCCACTCATACTGGATGCGGGTGTTGCCAAGACAGGAATTTGCCCCCAGCCCCTAACAAAGCACTTCTATAAAGACCCGCTTGTAAGACTCTGCATGGATTTTCCTATACAAAGTGGGAATTTTGATAATATTATGAAAGTGAAAGTGTTGGTTGCTCAGTTGTGTCTGACTGTAGCCCACCAGCTTCCTCTGTCCATGGGATTTTCCAGGCAAGAATGCTGGAGTGGGTTGCCATTTCCTTCTCCAGGGGATTTTCCTGACCCAGGGATCAAACCCGGGTCTCCAGCACAGAAAGCACATTCTTTACCATATGAGCCACAAGGGAAGCCCTTATAATATTGTATATAGCCCTGTATGGGCAGATGTCACCCATGCAGCCCACACCAGGAGACCTCCCAGGTTGGGGACGGTAGAAGGGATTTCAGGCCAAATCAGATGCCAAAGCCTAGGATCAGTGCTTTGGGTGGATCCCACTGACCCTGAGGACAATGTCCTCATAGTGGGGTTGTCATTGCTCACTAAAATGGCCCTCACTTCTCGGGGGTCCCTGCCTAGAACAGAGGCAGCAATCGCGAGTGCAACTGAGGCAGGATTCCTGCCCATACCTGTGCAGGCACGGGGTGGCCTGACTCAACTGTGACGCTGACCTTGGGGAAGTCCACAGTCAGGGTGATGATGGTGGTGACTGTCCAGGCCAGGGGGTTGTACATCACAGCAAAGTATCCCCCAGGCTCAAGGCCTGCACACACACAAGAGGTTTACTCGCTGTCGTGTGACACACTCCACACACCTGGGTGCCCCTTGGAACAAGGGAAACTGAGGCAGGTGAGACCAACCCTGAAGACTCCAGGGAGAGGGACAGACAGAGACGGGGCCTCAGACATGCAGCCACACTCTGTTCATGGCGCTGTCCCGGTTCCCAAATGTGGGGTGGGGGGTGTCCCTCCAGAAGCTGAGGGTCCGTGTACTCCTCACCCATCTCTCCCTGTCAGCCCAATTTCCTGGTGAGTACACTGAGGTCCAGAGAGGTAGAATCGCCTGCACAAGGCCTGGCGACTCATCTGGATGGAGACTCCGAGTCTGAAGCTCAGGTGATCAGGCCCCCTCCCTGGTCCCAGAAGCTCTCTTCTCAGAAAGGGGCCTAGACTCTGCCAGACTGCAGGGGCTCCCAGCAAGGGCCTTGCTTACCTGTGTGGGCTGGGAACCTGTCCTGGATGATGGCGGACATCAGCTTCTGCACCCCATGCATCCCGTTGTTCAGGCGTCCCACAAACATGTCACTCACCTTGGGGGTGTGAGTCCCGGTGATGGCTTTGTGATGCTGGACCTGTGTTCCCACCCCAAGCAGGACGAGAGTGGGGTCAGGACCTGCTCCTGCTCAGCACCTGCCCTCCTGGGATCCACTGGGCATGGGCTCTCTTTCCCTCTTAGCAGGTGCTAGTGGAGAAGGTGGGAGTTCCCCCCACTTTACAGAAGAGGAAACTGAGGTCAGAGAGGCTTATGGACTTCCCCAACTTTGAAGACCTTATGAAAACCTATACCTGACTCCCTGACCTGGGGCAGAAAGCAGACTTTCAGAGGCACCCTCCCCAGCTTGATCCCTGAGGAAGGCTTTCTTATCTCTCCCTGCTATTCTTTGGAACTCTGCATTCAAATGGGTATATCTTTTCTTTTCTCCTTTGCCTTTCGCTTCTCTTCTTTTCATAGGTATTTGTAAGGCCTCCTCAGACAACCATTTTGCCTTTTTGCATTTCTTCTCTTGGGGATGGTCTTGATCCCTGCCTCCTGTACAATGTCATGAACCTCTGTCCATAGTTCTTCAGGTGCTCTGTCTATCAGATCTAATCCCTTGAATCTATTTGTCACTTCCACTGTATAATCATAAGGAATTTGATTTAGGTCATACCTGAATGGTCTAGTGGTTTTCCCTACTTTCTTAAATTTAAGTCTGAATTTGGCAATAAGGAGTTCATGATCTGAGCCACAGTCAGTTCCTGGTCTTGTTTTTGCTGATTGTATAGAGCTTCTCCATCTTTGGCTGCAAAGAATACAATCAATCTGATTTCAGTATTGACCATCTGGTGATGTCCATGTGTAGAGTCTTCTCTTGTGTTGTTGGAAGAGGGTGTTTGCTATGACCAGTGCGTTCTTTTGGCAAAACTCTGTTAGCCTTTGCCCTGCTTCATTCCATATTCCAAGGCCAAATTTGCCTGTTACTCCAGGTGTTTCTTGACTTCCTACTTTTGCATTCCAGTCCCCTTCCTGTAACGAAAAGGACATCTTTTGGCGGTGTTAGTTCTAGAAGGTCTTGTAGGTCTTCACAGAACTGTTCAACTTCAGCTTCTTCAGCATCACTGGTCAGGGCATAGACTTGGATTACTGTGATATTGAATGGTTTGCCTTGGAAACGAACAGAGATCATTCTGTCGTTTTTGAGATTGCATCCAAGTACTGCATTTTGGACTCTTTTGTTGACTATGATGGCTACTCCATTTCTTCTAAAGGATTCTTGCCCACAGTAGTAGACATAATGGTCATCTGAGTTAAATTCACCCATTCCAGTCCATCTTAGTTCGCTGATTCCTAAAATGTCAATGTTCACTCTTGCCATCTCCTGTCAAACAGGAGAATTTGCCTTGATTCATGAACCTAATATTACAGGTTCCTATGAAATATTGTTCTTTAGCATCGGACTTTACTTCCATCACCAGTTATATCCACAGCTGGGTGTTGTTTTTGCTTTGGCTCCATCTCTTCATTCTTTCTGGGTTATTTCTCCACTGATCTTCAGTAGCATATTGGGCACCTACTGACCTTGGGAGTTCATCTTTCAGTGTCCTATCTTTATGTCTTTTCATACTGTTCATGGGGTCCTCAAGAAAATTAGAGATACCAAGGGAGCATTTCATGCAAATTTGGGCACAATAAAGGACAGAAATGGTATGGACCTAACAGAAGCAGAAGATATTAAGAAGAGGTGGCAAGAATAACCAGAAGAACTGTACAAAAAAGATCTTCACGACCCAGATAATCACGATGGTGTGATCACTCACCTAGAGCCAGACATCCTGGAATGTGAAGTTAAGTGGGCCTTAGGAAGCATCACTATGAAAAAAGCTAGTGGAGGTGATGGAATTTCTTCCAGTTGAGCTCATTCAAAAACTAAAAGATGATGCTGTGAAAGTGCTGCACTCAATATGCCAGCAAATTTGGAAAACTCAGCAGTGGCCACAGGACTGGAAAAGGTCCATTTTCATTCCACTCCCAAAGAAAGGCAATGCCAAAGAATGCTCAAACTACTGCACAATTATACTCATCTCACACACTAGTAAAGTAATGCTCAAAATTCTCCAAAACAGGCTTCAACAGTATGTGAACAAGTGAACCTCCAGATGTTCAAGCTGGATTTGGAAGAGGAACCAGAGATCAAATTGCCAACATCTGTTGGATCATAGAAAAAAGTGAGAGAGTTTCAGAAAAACATCTATTTCTTCTTCATTGACTATGCCAAAGCCTTTGATTTTGTGGATCACAACAAACTTTGGAAAATTTTTAAAGAGATGGGAATACCAGACCACCTTATCTGCCTGCCGAGACATCTGTATGCAGGTCAAGAAGCAACAGTTAGAACTGGACATGGAACAACAGACTGCTTCCAAATCGGGAAGGAGTATGTCAAAGCTGTATATAGTCACCCTGCTTATTTAACTTATATGCAGAGTACATCATGAGAAATGCTGGACTGGATAAAGCACAAGCTGGAATCAAGATTGCTGGGAGAAATATCAATAACCTGAGATATGCAGATGACACCACCCCAATGGCAGAAAGAGAAGAGGAACTAAAAAGCCTCTTGATGAAAGTGAAAGAGGAGAGTGAAAATGTTGGCTTAAAACTTAACATTTAGAAAACTAAGATCATGGCATCCGGTCCCATTACTTCATGGCAAATAGATGGGGAAACAGTGACAGACTTTATTTTGGGGGGCTCCAATCACTTGATTGCAGCCATGAAATTAAAAGACACTTTCTCCTTGAAAGAAAAGCTAATACCAACCTAGACAGCATATTAAAAAGCAGAGACATTACTTTGCCAACAAAGGTTCATCTAGTCAAAACTATGGTTTTTCTAGTAGTCATGTATGGATGTGATAGTTGGACTATAAAGAAAGCTGAGCGCCGAAGAATTGATGCTTTTGAACTGTGGTGTTGGAGAAGACCCTTGAGAGTCCCTTGGACGGCAAGGAGTTCCACCAGCCCATCCTAAAGGAAATCAGTCCTGAATATTCATTGGAATAACTGATGCTAAAGCTGAAACTCCAATACTTTGGCTATCTGATGCGAAGAACTGATTCATTAGACGAGACCGTGATGCTAGGAAAGATTGAAGGAGGAGGAGAAGGGGGTGACAGAGGATGAGATGGTTAGATGGCATCACCTACTTGATGGACATAAGTTTGAGTAGGCTCCAGGAGTTGGTGATGGACAAGGATCCGGGCATGCTGCAGTCCATGGGGTCGCAAAGAGTTGGACATGACTAAGCGACTGAACTGAACTGAACTCCCCAGCTTCACCTCCATGGCCCAGTCATCCCATAAGTTTCTAACCTGCTCCAGACATGCCCTGCACGTGACCTTGACACTCGTCTGCATCCTACAGGGGCAATATTACCTCTTCCTCACAGAAGAGAGTTGAGTCTCCATCTGCATGGGGTGAAGCCATGTTTGTCCCCACTCTGATGGTTGGGAAAGTCAATCCGTTTCCCCACCCACCCCACTCCCACATACACAATGACTAGTCCTGCCAACAGTTCTCTTTATGAATGTCATGGCCAGTGTAGCACATTTCTGACTGGAGACAAGTTTTAGCACTTCTTGGTTCTCATCAGTATAGTGGGGGACAAGTGGAGATGGAAATTTGTGGACATGTTCTTTTGTGGCAGCCACTGAGATCAGCAGTTTATATGTATCATCATATTCAACTGCCTGCCACCTGTCTAGGTGGACATGGGCTTCTGATTATCCAGGGAGAGAATCAGGCTCAGAGAGGGAAAGTCACTTGCCTGAGGCCACACAGCTCAACTGAGATTTGAACCGGCCCAGGACGGTTGGGCACCGATACTGCTCGACTTTGCCCTTTACCCTCTGGGTGAATCTGGTTCTAAAGCTCACTGAAGCCACAGGTGGAAGTCTGGGGACCTAGCCTTGATGCAGCTTCATCATGCACAGGTCCTAGGACCCAAGGTGACCTCAGTGTTCTCATCTGTCAAGGGGACCTGTAGTGACTGGGGACCGGGAGGATCTGGCGGCCTAGGGAGGGGGAAGCACGCACCCAGGAAGGTCCCATCCTGTTCCTGCCACTGAGAGGTGTGGTGTTACCTCGGAAACTGCCCAGCAGAGCTTCTGGAGCTGCTGCAGGCCCCAGGCCCGGTCCAGGAACCAGTGTGGAGCCAACATGAAGCCTGTGAACAAGGACTCCCCGGCGTAGAGCAGAGCACTGGCTCGCCGCGCCAGCCCCTTGAGCCCACTTCAGGAGGCGTAGAACCCAGTCCCGGAATGAAACATATCTAGGAGAAAAAGGCCGGTAGTGGCTAGGATGTCCTGGAGCCCCCTAAGCCTCAATCCTGGAAAACAGAGGAAGATGGTGTTAGTGAAGGGTAGACTCCTACCAGGTTACCCGGGGAGGCAACCTGGGTTGGGGGTGATATCAGGGCTCCTGCTCCAACCAGGCAAGCAACTGCCCAGGAGCCCTTGAGGAACTAAGCAGGTGGCAAGGTCAGGCTGGGCTGGGCCAAGCCTGGAGAGGCCTGGGTACTGAAGGACTGTGATGGGGACAAGACAGCCTGGTGAGCGTGGGACCCTGGGAAAGCCTGTGAGCAAAGGTCCTGGAGGACTTCAGGGGAGGAGGGAGTGGGATGAGGGCCAGGAGGACAGGACCCAGAGGGGAGGGGCCTGGAGTGCTGGCAGCCCCTGTGTGTCAGGATCCTGGAGAAGCCTGCATTTCAGTGGGGTCCCTCTGGCTGCCTGCAGGGAGGGGTGGGAGGGACGAGAGAGCCCAGAAACTACTGTCCTGACCCTGGACTGAGAGGACAAGCGTGGTGGGGGGAGGACAAAGGCTGAGCACCTTGGGGACAGGCTGTGTCTCAGCAGGTGGCTCACTGTTCCCTATTATTTCTGCTTCCTGCCTCCTCCCCAGGCTGGGCTGTGCTCCCATTCCCTGTTCTTCCCTCAAAGGACCTGGCTCAGACCAGGAGGGGTAGCCATGTGGCCTGGGGAAGGATCCCAGCTGTGGGGCCAGATGCAAGGGTCCTCCACACAGGGCCTTCCCCACGCTGAGTGTGGACAGGTCAGGCACAGCCCCTCCACAGCCTCAGCTCTAAGCTCAGCACCAACCCGCCAAGGCTGTCAAGATCCCACTGTCCTCCAACCAGGACCCAAGCCTCCTCTCTGATGTCCAGTCTCTGATTAAATGGCACCTCCTCCAGGAATCACCAATGTAGCCACGCCCACTCCACACACCCACAGGACTTATCTGTGTCCTTTCCACCAGGATGCAGCCACTTCCATACAGACTTCCTCCCACCTCGTCCCCTACCCCAGCTTCAACATAACCCCACATACCTCCTTGTATCCCCTCCCACCTCAAGTGTAACCAGGCCTACATAGAGGTATCCACTTCCACCTGGGCTGGAGCCCCACCCACATCCATGTAGCCCCTCCCACTTCCCATTAGGGGAGGAGAAGCCAGTCCTCCCCTAATCATAGGTTCCCAGGAGGTGTCCTGAGAGCTAAACAGCTTCCTCTTCTCACCACTCAGATGAGAGGCCAAAGCCCAAGAGGTACGACCAACCCAGGTCTGGGGGAATTAGGGCAGTGCCCAGACTGGAACCAACCCCTCTCAGTGGGGACCCATCCTGGTGTCTCTTTGCAAGGGAAGAAAATGAGAAGAGAAGTATTTACAGTTGAACTGCCATGTGGGTATCCCTCCAGTCCTCCGGGAACCCATTCACTGATAATGAGGACCTCTCCAGCTGAGTGATCCCAGCATGGACCTGGGGCTGGGCAAAGCTGGCTGGAGGCAGAGCCTGATTTTGTGTCCCTGGGATGTCCTGGCTCATGGGGACCTGGGCCCTTTCCAACCTTGATACCTTCTTCAGCCTCTTGGTTTCTCGTTCTGTGCAAAGACGGAGCAGGAGGACAAGGCTCCTTGAAGGACTCCGGGGTTTTATGCAATCAAGGTTGCAGAGGATTCGACCATTTGGCCAAAAACATTCCCTACTGATGTCCTGATCAGGCCCTGGGCTGGGGTGTGGAGGGTGGTTCTGTCTCCCCAGTTGTCAATGGGATGCTGTGTGTGGAAAAGTCCTTCCTGGCTTGCAGATAGGGGAGCAGAGTCTGCAAGGAGCTCAGCATAGGGGACAGTGGGGTTGGGCCTGAGAGTGGTGCTGATTCTGGGCTGCCTTTAGGTCACTGCAGGCCCTGAACTAAGATTCCTTAGGAGGGACTGCCCGGATCATGTCACAAGTGGGACCTTACCCCACGTGACTGAGATGCTATCATAAACTATTAACGGCAACATCTGCTGTGCCCTCTCTTTGGGTCAGGCACTAGGCTAAGGGCTCTCCTCCTTCTCACTTCATTTTTACCTTTGATGCACTAAGCACCATTAACATCCTTATCTTCCTGACAGAGGACAGATCCCAGGGTATGCATGTATCCAGGCAGAAGGCTCACCCCAAGACCTTTCACCCCTTAGACCAAAACCATCCCAGACTCCAGGACACAGGCTTGAGGAAGACAAGTTTCCCCAATAAGGACTATGTGGTAATCAGTGAAAACTGGGGCCCTGGGGGCAAAGAGGGGCCAAGGGATCTAGCCTTAAAGTCAGGAGGGCTTCCTGGAGGAGGTGACTCTACAAGGCAATGAGGACTTTCCAGGAAGAGAGGGTGGGAGGAGAGCACTCCCACAGGGAGCACTGTAGTGAAGGGCATAGAGACAGGAACCTGCTGAGTGTGGACCCTGGTGAGAGGTTCAACGTGCTGGGACCAGGCTGTGTACCTTGCTGGGTCAGGTAGGTGCGAGCAGCGCCCATATCTCCCCCAGTCCCCCTAGTAGGCTCCAAGCTCAGGGCTGAGCAGACACTGCGTTTGGAGACATTTTAACTCCCTGGATCACCACCTCTACCCCCAGAGGCTCATACCTGAAGAATACGGCAGGAGGTCACGGTGGTCTCGGACCTGCACCGGCTCATGTTCAGAGTGCAGAGTTTGGAAGTATTCGCTCAGCGTGGCGTACACCATCAGAACACCACACTGGGATATGTGCTTGTTGATGTAGCCCATTAGATAGTCCATGCTGGCAAACTGCACCGAGGCATTGAAGAATTGCCTGTTGCATCCCTGCAGGCCAGGGAACAGAAGCAGTGCCTTGCATTTCTGGGAGCAGAGCCCAAACTAAACAGGGCGAATTCCCCTTCAACCCTCCAAAACCACCCTCCTACTCCCCATGGTGGCCAATAACCTTCCAAGTCAGCTGGCAAGCTCAATGCCCTGAGTGTTTCCTTCTCTCTCCCACTCTCTTTATCATGTTATAACTTACACCCCTAGTATTGGTTTATCATATAGCTGGATATTTGTACTTTTCCAGCACCTTTCCCCAACTCTTTTTCACCTTAACCTCACCTCTGGAAACCACGAATCACCTCTTTTTTCTATAAGTTTGGTTTTTTGTTTTTTTTTTTCAAGAATTCACATATAAGTGAGATCATGCAGTCTTCCTCTTTCTAATTGATTTCACTCCCTGAACATTTGTTAGACTCCATCAGTATTACTACTTATTAATGTCATTAATAGTAACAACATACTAAGTATAAATAACAATGGTAATAGATTGCTCGTGTTTATTGCCATTAATTTCATCTTTAAAAAGGTTGTCAAAATTTAATTAAGTTGGTAAATTCCTATGTATCTACCAAGACTGACTCATGAATAAGAAGGAAATCTGAACAGACTGATTACCAGTTACAAAATTGAGTCAAAGTCAAAAAACATCCCAACAAACAAGTTCAGAAACAGTCAGTTTCATTGGTGATTTCTACCAAAAATTTAAGAGAAAATAATACCAGTGCTGCTCAAACTCTTCCAAAAAATGAAAGAGGAGGGATTGTTTCCAACCTTATTCTGTGAGGCCAACATTACCCTGACAGCAAACAAACAAACAAAAAAAGAATCCAGCAGAAAAGAATGTACAGGTTGATATTCTCGATGAACATAGGTGAAAATATCCTCAAAAAAAAAAAAAAAAAAAGCGTTAGCAAACCAAAGTCAGCAATACATGCAAAAAACACTACACCATGGGGTTTATTCCAGGGATCCAAGTATAGTTCAACATCCACAAATCAATGTTGCACACCACACTGAGAAAATGAAAGAATCACACATTCAACTCAAGAGACGCATAAAAAGCATTTGACGAAATTCAACATCCTATTATGATAAAGCTCAACAAAGTGGGTAGGGAAGGAACACACCTCAACTTAAAAAAGGCCATATGTGACAAGCTCACAGCTAACATCATGCACATTGATGAAAAGCTAAAAGCTTTTCTTCTGTGATAGCCAGTGGGAGTTTGATGTATGACACAGGGAACTCAAAGCCGGTGCTCTGTAACAACCTGAGGGATGGGGTGGGAGGGAAGAAGGAGGGGAATTCAGGAAGGAGGGGACACAAGTATGCCTGTGGCCGACTCATGTTGGTATATGGCAGATACCATCACAATATTGTAAAGGAATTATCCTCCAGTTAATATAAATATATTTTTTAAAGCCTTTCTTCTAAGATCAGGAAAAAGTCACAGATGTTCACTCTTATCACTTTTATCTAACATATTATTGGAAATCCTTGCCATGGCAATTAGGCAAGGGAAAAAAAGGCATCCAAATTGGAACAGAAGAAGTAAAACTTTTGGCAGATGTAATGATATTATATGTATAAAAACCCTAAAGACAAAATCTGTTACAAGTAATAAATCCAGTAAAGATGCAAGGTACAAAATCAATATACAAAAATCACTTGCCTATTAGTGTTTCTGTGCACTAATAACAGACTCTCAGAAAGAAACAAGGAAACAATTCCACTTTGCATCAAACTGATTAAAATACCTAGGAATAAATTTGACCAAGTAGGTGAAATATCTGTACACTGAAAACTCTAAGACATTGATGATTGAAATTTAAGAAGACACAGATAAATGGAATGATATTTTCTGTTCACAACTGAAAGAATTTATATTGTTAAAATATCTGTATTACACAAAGTAATCCACAGTTTCAATGCACTCCCTATGAAAATCCCAATGATGTTCATCACAGACACAGAACAAACTATCCTAATATTTGTGTGGAACCACATAAGACCCTGAACAGCAAAGGAAATTTTGAGAAAGAAGGATGAAACTGGAGAAATCACCTGCCCTATTTTCAAACTGTACTCCAAAGCTACAGTAATCAAAATAGTCTGGTACTGGAATGAAAAGAGACATGTAGATCAATGGAAGAGAGCAGAGTGCTCAGAAATAAGCCCAGGCATATATGATCAACTACTTTATGGCAAAAGAGCCAAGAATATAAAATGAGGAAAGGAGAGTTCCTACAATAAATGATGTTGGGAAAACTGGATGCCATGTGAAAGAATGAAACTGGACCACTGTCTAACACCATGCACAAGAACTAACTCAAAATGGATTAAAGAATTGAACACAAAACTTGAAACTATGAAACTCCTAGAAGAAAACATAGGTGGTAATCTCCTTGCTGAGGTCTTTGTTGCTGGACCAAACTCCAGTTCACTCATGCCATGCTAAGCAAAGCCAAACTACTGATAACTGGGTTTGGTCAATATATATATATATATATATATATATATATATATATATACACACACACACACACATACATATCTATATCTATCTATCTATGTATCTATGGATAGAGAGTTTATTTGCAGTGCACCAAGAAAGGAGAATGGCAGCTCATGCTCAAACAATCCAAACTCCCAAATGGCTTTCAAAGGAGAGTTTTCAAAGGCAATATTAGATGTGAGGGTTCCAGCATGCGTTATTAGCTCATGGAATTTCTCTTCCTTGGTTGGTGGTATTAGGGTATTTCTGGCTCCAGTTAACCTGAGGTCTACATACTGGTGGTCAGCACACAGTCAACTTCCTTCACCTAGTGTGGGTTTTGTGTCTGCAAAACGACTCAAGTACGTGGCTCTCGATAGTGCCCATAGTCCTTGGAGGATCTGCAGGTCCTAAGCTAGTCTTAATTCCTTTTGTTACTGCATTCCTTTGTCTCTTCATTTTCTTTTTTCTTTGACTGAATTTGCTCCTGGGAACTCAGGGAAGATCTAGGAAGCTAAAGCTTTTCTACAAACAAGAAGTGAGGGACAAGGAGGGTGTGGGAGTCTGTCCCTGAGAAGGGTCCTGCTGGGTTTCATTTTGATGATATTTCTCTTTTGTATTTGACACCAAAAGCAAGGGAAACAGAAGAAATAATGAATAAGTTGAATGACATCAAACTAAAGAGTTTTTGTGCAGCATAGGAAACTTCAAGAGAATGAAAGGACAACCTACCAAACAGGGGAAAATATTTGCAAATTATATATCAGATAAAGGATTAATACCCCAATTATATAAGGAACTCGTACAACTCAGTAACAAACAACTGGTTAAAAATTGAACCAAAGACCTGAATAGACATTTTCCCAAAAAAGACATACAGATGGCTGCCGGGGTCCAGCCCCAGCTGATCCAGGGTATTCGAAGGAGAGACGGCTAGGCGAGGGTCAGGGAACAACTGCTTAATTAAACGTTAATTAAGGATACAAAGAGTAATAGAATAAGGATAGCTCAGTAGGAAAATTCAGTGGAGAAAAGAGGCTGAGTAGCTTGGTTTACGCGGGGGACCAATAAAACTTCAAGACAAGAAGCTTGCACCACTTACGTAGGCCGCAGGCGTCCTTCCGTTCTCCCGAAGGAGAGGAGACACTGAGGCCTCCCCGGTCGGATCTTAGAAGCCCAGGCATAATTAGTAAGCATGGTGGGTTCCGCGCTCCAGATGGAGACTCAACCAGAGTGAGAGAGAGAGAGACATGGGGAGACCAGTCTTTCGAGGAACTGATCCCAATTCTTTATTTTCCATGGTCTACTTTTATACACTGAGGTGTTATGCAAAAGTCACGCGGGGTCAGCAGTCCTGACTTTTATCAAAGTCAGGTGCTTCATACAAAAGTATACAGAGGTCTTAGGGGTGTTACATCATCTTCTGGCCGGGGGGCCTGCTGACAATTTACGACCCTCTCCTTGTGACAGCGGTCAGTCAACCAGGACACTTATTTCTCCAGGGGTGATTATTCTTAAAACAGACGCCACCCAAATAAAGTTACATTCCTATAGGGTGAGGGTATAGTTAAGGAAAGAATTTACTTAGCCTAAGGTCTAACGTGATTTATATCAAAGGTTAATACTTATTTCTTCTATATATTCATTAATGTGTATAAGGGCAGGGGATGTGGAGACTTAGCAGTAAACATTGGCTCAACAAATGAAAAACCCTTCACCAATACGATTTCTAATCAGCCCATTACACTTATACTAATAATTTTCTAACTTTTCTAAAGAACCTGTTTTTAGAAGGTTTAAAGCATCTCGTGCCTCTCACAGTTGGGAGGCTGTGAGCAATCACATGTGGCCGGACAAGCCTGTCCAGGCAGGCTAGAGGATTTCCAAAGGAGTTTGTAGGTTAAACACTGTCACACCTAGGAATTATTAACTGGAGCTGTAAGCTAACTCTTTTTTCAGAGAGAGGTAGTGGGAGACAGCCCCCCGTAAAGTCAGAGGTGTAGGTGAAAGCACAAAGCAGAAAGTAGGCAGACTCTGGTTTTGGGGGTAGATGCTCAAGAATTTCCAGGGGGACTCCTGAGGCTCGATCCCGCCTTTGCGTATGCCGAGCCTCCTTCCTCATGACCTTTGTCATGGGCGGAGTGCCTCACGCTGGCTCCAGGCAGTGATAGAATTCCAGTTGAGCTATTACAGATCCTCACTCAATATGCAATATGCCGGCTCCCGGCAGATGGCCAATAGACACATGGAAAAATGCTCAACATCACTGATCGTCAGGGACATGCAAATCAAAACCACAAGGAGACACATGTCACCCCTGTCAGGATGGGTTTCCTGTCACATAGAAGAAGCAACAAGTGCTGGTGAGGATGAGGAGAAGGGGAACCCTCTTACACTGTTGGTGGGAGTATCAGCTGGTGAGGTGAAGCCACTGTGGAAAACAGACTGGCAGTTCCTCAAAAAATTTAAAGTAGAGCTACATATGAGAGCGTCTGGATATTTATCTGAAGAAAACAAAACTACTAAAGATATCTGCACCACCATGTTCGTTGCACAGTTATTTAAAATAGCCAAGATATGAAATCACCTAAGTGTCCATCAGGGCTCCCCGATAGCTCAGTTGGTAAAGCATCCACCTGCAATGCAGGAGACCCTGGTTCGATTCCTGGGTTGGGAAGATCCACTGGAGAAGGGATAGGCTATCCACTCCAGTATTCTTGGGCTTCCCTTGTGACTCAGCTGGTAAAGAATCCACCTGCAATTCGGGAGACCTGGGTTTGATCCCTGGCTTGGGACGATCCCCTAGAGAACGGAAAGGCTATCCACTCTAGTATTCTGGCCTAGAGAATTCCAAGGACTGAATAGTCCTTGGGGTTGCAAAGAGTTGGACATGACTGAGTCACTTACACTTCACTTCACTTATAAGTGTCTATAAAGAGAGGAACAGATAAAGAAAATGTGATATATATACAGAATGATATATGAAAAACCTTTCTTCTAAGATCAGGAAAAAGTCACAGATGTTCACTCTTACCACTTTTATCTAACATATTATTGGAAATCCTTGCCATGGCAATTAGGCAAGGGAAAAAAAGGCATCCAAATTGGAACAGAGGAAGTAAAACTTTTGGCAGATGTAATGATATTATATGTATAAAAACCCTAAAGACAAAATCTGTTACAAGTGATGAATCCAGAATGAATGGTTATTCAGCCATTAAAAAAAAACACACACACAAGGAAATCCTGCCATTTGCAACAACATGGATTGGAACTTGAGGGCGTTATGCTAAGTGAAAGAGCTCAAAGAATGGAAGATGAATGCCACGTGATGTCATTTATATGTGAATTTTTAAAAAATAACATGAAAAATAACCTCATGTACAGAGATAAACTGGTGAATGCCAGGAGTAAGGGCTGGAGGGTGAGGGAAATGCATGATGTGGGTCAAAAGGTACAGACTTCCAGAAGCAAAATAAATGAGTCATGGGGATAAGTGTATAGCATGGTGACTGTCGCTAATAATGCTGTGTTCTATTTTTGAAAGTTGCTAAAAGAGTAGATATTAACCTTCTCATTACAAGGAAATATTTTATACTTACGTGTGGTGACAGATGTTAACTAGATCTATTGCAGTCATTTTGCAATATTTACATGTGTGGAATCATTTGGAACTAAAATTATGTTATATGTTAATTATATCTCAGTAAAAAAAGAAAAAAGAAAGAAAGTGAAATCGCTCAGTCGTATCCGACTCTTTGTGACCCCATGGACTGTGGCCTACCATGCTCCTCCATCCATGGGATTTTCCAGGCAAGAGTACTGGAGTGGGTTGCCATTTCCTTCTCCAGGGGATCTTCCAGACCCAGGGATCGAACCTGGGTCTCCCGCATTGTAGGCAGATGCTTAAGAAAAAGCAGTATAAAAAAGTTCCCCCTAAGAGTCACAGTATTCTAAATTATCATTGTTGAAGTTTGACATAAAATGTAATTATAGTGAGAATATATGTAAGAGGCAGGGCTCGCAGGAGGCAAAGTCTTACTTTGAGATGAAATTATGCAATGCATACAGTTGTTCAAATGCATTGCATGTGTATCTCAAATCTTAGACTCAATCTAATATCTATCATCTCTGATTCCATACATTAAAGTTTGCAGCTCCTGGCTCACAGGAGTTTTGCAGAGGAGACCTCTGTCCAAATCTAATGGGCACAAGGAAATAGGAGCAAAGAAAGTTCTCTTCAGGCGTTGACAGGTGAGCCCAGGCAAAATTAGTCCTAGCAGTGGCCAGTGTGACGAGACCATCAGAGTTTATTGGTTCTCAGGATGGCTACCCTGCGGCTCAGACAGTACACCATCTGCCTGCAAATACAGGAGACCTGGCTTCTATCCCTGGGTCAGGAAGATCCCCTGGAGAAGGGAATGGCAACTCACTCTGATATCTCTGCCTGGAGAATTCCATAGACAAAGGAGCCTGGCAGTCGCGTCTGACTCTTTGAGACCCTGTGGACTGTAGCCCGCAAGGCTCCTCTGTCCATGGGATTTTCCAAGCAAGATTACTGGAGTGGGTTGCTGTGCCCTCCCTCAAGCTGGCTAAAGAGATAAATTCACGAGATCTATATGTGTCATCTTTCTTCTGAATTTTGTTATGAGCTCACCACAAAAACTGATAACATGATAAACAACTTAACTTCCCTGTCACAGGTAGACAGACCCCTGAGACAGGGCCAAGCAGCCCCAGAGATCCTGCCTGGATCCAATCAAAGGCTTTGGTCAAAGGGCAGAGACGCTCATGACTGGACATGCAAGGTTGTTCCAGGGGTGTTCAGAGCCATCTCCACAAGGAAATATTGGAGCAACGTGTTGCTGAGGCAAGCCTAGATTTATAAAACCTATAGGACCCCAATTTGACAGTCTTCATAATGGATTGGGTATAGGAAAGCACACAATGATATAAAATCTTGCAATCTGGACCCAAGTTATTTTAGGTGTGCATGCGTGCAAAGTCAATTCATTCATGTCCAACTCTGCGACCCTATGGACTGTAGCCCACCAGGCTCTGTCCATGGGATTCTCCAGGGAAGAACACTGGAGTGGGTTTGCTGAGCCTTCCTCCAGGGGATCTTCCCAACCTAGGGATTAAACCCATGTCTCTTACATTTCCTGCATTGGCAGGCAGGTTCTTAACCATTAGCATCCCCAGGGAAGCCCTTTATTTTAGGCAGATGTTTTTATTTTCCTTTTGTAAACCTCAAATTCTATTTTGAATTGTTGAGAAAGTAAATATTTTATTATTCTGTTTCTTTACTTCCTACAGATATTTTCAGTTATGCTTCAAGCTGCAGCTAAGGTAATATGTATTTATATATTTTGACTTTGTCATACCAATTGGCCTATTGATATAATGTATAGAATTTTTTTTGTTAAAAATTTTTTACTAATATATGCACGTATATAAAAATGTAGTAAATAAAAATAGCAAAGAAAGTAAATAGCATTTAAAATGGTAGTCAAATGCTAAAAAGCAGGCTGTGGGACTTATCTGATCGAGTCTGAACACAAATTTCACCTTCCCAACTGCCCTGCTAAGTAGCTATGTGGCCTTAGAGAGATTTCTTAACCTCTCTGACTCTCAGTTCCCTCATCGGCAAATGGGATACCATGCTGCCTGCCTCCTAGGCCCAGTGGGGCAGATTAAATGTATAAGACAAGTGTATCCCATAGAACAGTGCTTGGGGCACAGTACGTGAAAATGAAACTGAAAGTCACTCAGTCGTGTCCAACTCTTTGCGACCCCATGGACTATACCGTCCGTGGAATTCTCCAGGCCAGAATACTGGAGTGGGTGGCTGTTCCTCTCTCCAGGGGATCTTCCCAACCCAGGGATCGAATCCAGATCTCCCGCATTGCAAGTGGATTCTTTACCATCTGAGTCACAAGGGAAGCCCAAGAATACTGGAGTGGGTAGCCTATTCCTTCTCCAGTGGATCTTCCCAACCCAGGAATTGAACCACGGTCTTCTGCATTGCAGGCAGATTCTTTACCAACTGAGCACCTCTCTCAGTAGGTGCTCCATAAAGTTTAGCTGTGACGACAATGAGGAAGTAGGGTTGGGCAGTGTCTCCTGGGCATACTTTTGGCACTTGATCTCAAATTGAACTATGAAGCAGGTCTTGTCATCATCTCCATTTTACAAATGAGAAAACTGAGGCTTAGAGGGTCCTAAGTCTCACAGCAGCTGAGTAAGCAGCCAGGATTCAGGCCCCCAGCCCTGCAAAGGGAAAAGGAAGAGATGGCTGGGTAGAAGTAGGAGGCCCACCTGGGTGAGGGGCTACATTTCAGATGGGAGAGTCTGGGGTGATCCAGCGTAGGAGAAAGAGCTGGTAGAGTGGGTGAGGACTCGAGGGTCGGGGGCCGCAGGGAAGGAGGCCTGAGCCAGGGCTGGGACGGCTGCCTGGCCCACTGCCTGGATGGAGACTGATCTGGTTAGAGGTGGACCAGAGTCCAGGGTGGACCTATCACAGCAGTCCTTGGGAAGAGTGGGGGAACCAGGGCCTGGGGCCCCGACTTACCCAGGGCCAGAGGATGTGTGGTGTCAAAAACCAGGGGGCTTGTGTCCTCACATTGTAGGACAGAGTATTAGCATAGCGTTGGATATTGCTCAGGGTGACAGGTACAGTCTTGTTGGGGTACATTCCATCCCAGGGTGGATCTGGAAAGACAGCTTTTTCATTCCAGTAAAACCCTTTACTGAGAAGCAGAGGAATGTTAGAGGAGACACCCTGCTGGGAGGGCAGGCCTGCTCGAGGCCTCTGTCTCCTATCAGTTGGACGGACAGGCAAGTGGTGGGCAGATGAGAGCCTTGTGGACAAGAGTCGCCACGTCTCAGCCCTGTGGGATCGCGGGCATGTCACCCTGCAGGGCGCCCGGAGCATGGGAGTGAGTCCCTCTCCTCCCACCAGGTCTCTTCTCCCAGCTGCCCTTCATCCCACTGACAATCTCCCCTCTTCAAAGAGGGGTTCACCCCCTGCCTGCAGCCTCACAGGCTCAAAGGGACAGAAGGGGACTGAACCCAGGTCTTCCAACCAGACAGCCCACAGGAGGGCTCTTCCCATGTCTTGGATCCTTGGAGCCGCCTCCTGAGCCCAATGTTGCTGCCCTCACGGCTGCTACCGTGGGACTTTGGGTGGGTGTCTAGACCTCAGTTGTTCTTTCTGTAAGATGGGTGCTTGGTGAGTCCCCTCAGGGCTGGCCGTGAGGGTAGGGGCTGATGTGCTTCAGGGAGAGGGCTGGGAACAGGGTCTGGCCCAAGGCAAGAGCTCACGAGCAGTAGCCGTTCTCATCCAGGACCTGCGTGAAGATTTCCTGCTGCGCCAACAGGGACCTGGATCCTCTCCAAACGAACTGCATCTCCTGCAAACCCAGAGGGAACAGTGAGGGCCCAGGGGCAACAGGGCTGCCCGGCTCCCCTCCCCGGAGCCCGCCTGAGTCTCATGGCTGCCTGCACCCCCTTTTCTCAGTGGCTCATGGCCAACATCTCCCTCTGCTGCCTCCTCCTCAAGATTCCTCCTGACCTCCTAAAGCCACAAAGGGTGGAGGAATTTGCCCTTCAGAAGGCGCCTGCCTGCACGTTCATCCCCCCCATCCTCAGGGCAGGACATGCTGTCAGAACCTACCAGCCATACTCTTTCTAAATCTGCTTGAATCCCTCCCACACGGGGAGCTCATCACCTCTCATTAAGGGCATGGTCCATTTTCACGTTCTGATGCTTAGAAAGTGCTCAGGGCTATGAAGCAGGGATAAAATCCTGCTTCCAGGAGAATTACCTTGGAGCCATACAGTTCCTGACGCCTCTGTGATTTGGTTTCTGCACATGAATCTCTGGGAATCACACCCAGCTCACACACTTACCTGAATCGAGCTGCTATAGGAAGTGTGTGCAGTGCAAGGTGTGGCGCTCGGTGGGGTCACTAAAAACCTTACTTCTCTTGCCCGCTGGGAGCCCAGAGCCTCTTTGATAACTCCACGCTACCACTGCTCTGCAAAACTTTATTATCGGAGTGATCCTGCATGGAATCCTTACATTTTTGGCCTTAATTTCTCCATCTAGGATAATTTTAGCACTACCTGTTTTGGGTTGAATAGTGTCCCCCCAAAAAACATATGCTGAATTCCTAACCCCGTTAGCTCATATGACCTAATTGGAGATAAGGCCTTTACGGAAGTTATTGAGAAAAAATTATCATGAGGGCAGACAGTTATCCATTACGAGTAGGGATAAAAGGAGAAATTGGATCCAGACAGACACAGTGGAAGATAACACAGGGAGAAGTCATCCGCCTCCAGGCCAAGGACGCCTGAGGCCCCCAGAAGCAGAGAGAAGCCTGGAGCTGATCCTTCCTTGACGTCGTCAGAAGACGCATGGCCCTGTCCCGGGTTGGTCTTGGAGTTCTGGCCTCCAGACCTGTGAACAACATTTTCTGTTGTTGGGAGCCCCCAGTTTCTAGTACCTTCTTAATTCAGCCTCAGTAAATGAGAAACTACATCATAGGCTGCTGTGAGGATTAAAGGAAACCCAGAGGGAGGTGGCTCCCACCAGGCCTGGCACTTTGTAGACAGCAAAGGCAGTGTCTGGGTGGTTGTTGAGTGTTACATGCACTCATGCTCGCCGCCCACCCATCAGAAGAGTTATTATGTCCCGGGTACCCCGAACCCCCCACCGCCTCCTCTCTGCATCGAGCATGGTTTACTGAGTGCAGGTCTGTGCCAGTCCCTTTGGAGACTCAAAGAAGAAGGCAGCGCCAGCCCAGCTGCAGGGGGAAAGAGACTCAGGGCCGCAGGCATCCGAGCCGGGCCTGCAGCTCAGCCAGGAGCTAGATCTGCAGGAGGAGAGAACCATTCATGCTGGAGGGCACAGCAGAGCAAAGATGGGCCTGGGACATCCCATGGCCTATGTAGCCGCCAGCATCCCAAATGCTCGGGAGAATAGCAGGGGCAGTATTCTTGCCTGGAAAATCCATGGACGGAGGAGCCTGGTAGGCTGCAGTCCATGGGGTCACTAAGAGTCGGACACGACTGAGCGACTTCACTTTCACTTTTCACTTTCATGCATTGGAGAAGGAAATGGCAACCCACTCCAGTGTTCTTGCCTGGAGAATCCCAGGGACGGGGGAGCCTGGTGTGCTGCCGTCTATGGGGTCGCACAGAATCAGACACGACTGAAGTGACTTAGCAGTAGCAATGAGATGCAGGAAGGAATAGAGGGGGAAGAAGCAGAGGCGGGTTGGTAGCAGTGGATGCAGCTCATGGCTCACCTGGTCCTGCTGCATGGTCTCCTTCAGGTCATAGTCTATCCAGGAGATGATGTGGCCATTGAAGCCTGCCAGGGCAAACAGGGTGGGAGTCGTGGCGGATGCACCAAATGAGTCCACCTGCCAGGAGAACTGTGGCCGGATCCCAAACGTTTCATAGAGAAACCTGTGTCCTTCTGCAAAGAGATCAGCCTTGCTGATAAAAGTGTGGTGGCCCCTCACCCCCTAACTCTCTCAGAGCCCTTGACTTCTCAGGGCTAGACTGCCTTCTGTTTGGCAAGGAGGGTCTTGCTGCTATAGAAACTAACACAGAGGTCCGATCCCAAGATCATCTAAACATTCTCTTCTTTATTCATGATTTATGAGCCACCACAAGTGAACCAAAGATCAGGGTGACTGCAGAAGTCTCCCAGACTTGATAAACCATTAATTAGCATTCACCAAGGAGTCCCCCCAACACTATTTATCACCTGGGAGTTACAGCCTGCATTTTATGGTGAGAAAAGGAAGACTCAAAGAGCTCAAATCACTGTGTGTGTGTGTGTGTGTGTATGTGTCTGTGTGTCTGTGTGTGTGTGTTAGTCGCTCAGCTGTGTCCAATTCTTTGCAATCCCATGGACTGTAGCCCGCCAGGCTCCTCTGTCCATGGCATATTCCAGACAAGAGTACTGGAGTGGGTAACCATTCCCTTCTCCAGGGGATCTTCTCAACCCAGGAATCAAATCCTGGATTGAATCCAGGTCTCCTGCATTGCAGGAAGATTCTTTACCATCTGAGCCACCAGGGAAGCCCTCAAGTCACTGGTGTTAAGTCAAACTGCCCTTCATTGATGAGCTGCCCAGGCTGGGACATTGCCTGTGGCCCTGAAGATGATTCCAGGGTCATGGGACAGAGCTGTAATCAGATCCATATACAAGGCTCATCCAGGAAGAAGGTGACAGCTGGGAGGCTCGGGAGGACCTGAGGAAGATTCGTGGTCTAGTGCACAGAGGTGGTGATGAGGGTCAGTTAGGCTGTTGTGCTTGGGGTGGGGCTCTGAGCCCTCAGGGACCACTGGGAGCAGCAGAGGGGGAGCAGGAAACAGAGGAGACCAAGAAGGAGCTGCTGGAGGGGAAGGGGAAGACTGCGGGGTGGAGGGTCCAGGTTGAGGGAGGGTGGGTCAGTATCACCACACTGGGGGGCAGTAAGCTGTGGAGGGCACACCCTCTCCCCAGAGGGGCAGCCTGAGGAGGGCAGGCCTGAGGGCTGCAGACTCCATGGCCCAGAATTCATCACTCACGGAATTTTCTCTTTGCTTACTGGACACCGACACAAAGCCAAGGGATGGCGTTTCACTGGTCTGATCAGTCATGGCAAGATCATTTTGTTGTGTCAGATTTTTGTTTTCACAGACTGTGGAATGGAGAAGTGGGCACAGACTATGGTCATATCAAAAAAGATGTATGGGTTTCACCTGCTTGGGTTTCAGGACAAGAATTTCTACCTTTTTAATAAAAAAAAAAAGAGGAGGTAAGCCTCCCTTGTACCCCTTTTATTCCTTGAATGTGCAAATATGGCTTTATGATGACTGGAGAAGCGGCAGCATTCTCTGATTATGTGGGAAGTGAAGTGAGAGTCACTCAGTCGTGTCCGACTCTTTGCAACCCCATGGACAGTCCATGGAATTCTCCAGGCCAGAACACTGGAGTGAGTTGCCGTTTCCTTCTCCAGATTATGTGGGAGAGGATGTGAAAATATAAGAAACATCAATGGGCTGCAGAATCAGTCCTAAACCTCCCCCCGACCGCATCTTTGAAAGTAAATAGTAAATATTTTAAACACTCAAGTCACTGTTAATACAGGTTTTCTAGACTCCAGGAAAAAAACATTCCTGAGATTCTGATGAACAAGTGAATATTGAATGAAACAGCTAATAATCACCCAAGATTTAATTTTCTCTCTGCCGTTTAGTAACAGAACCACATAATCCTGCTTAGGGAAGGACAATAGAATTCTAGCTGGAGACTGCATTTCTCAGCTTCCCATGGAAGATAGACCATGTGACTAGGTTCTGAAAAATGGATATGAGCAGAAGTGATGAGGGTAAATTCTGGGTCACCTTCATAAGGTTGCAGCCCGCCACCATCCCCTTTCCCCCTTCCCTGAGAGGATGGCATTTCAGTGAGGTGAGCCACCTGCAGCCAGGCAAGGAGAGGAGAGACACGCTAGGGGATTCAGAGCAAAAGACACAAGTAACTTGGATGCCTGGATTTCTCTGTGACGCAGCGCCCCCTAGTGGCCCCAAAGAGCCTGCAATCATAAACTTTTCCCCCTCGAAGAAGTAACCTTCCATCTTGCTTGAGCCACAGCCACTCAGTCACCCTCATGCAGCTGAACATGCGTCCTAATCAGCACAATGACCAGGTCAAGACCTACCTGGACAGTATGTGGCAGGCAGAGCCAGAGTTCAGGGACTGAGGTGACAGAAAGGACAAGGGGACATAGGAAAGGTGTCCGCCACCTCAGCTGGAGAAACCTGCTTCCCTCCTTCTCAGGAGAGTGCTAAGCATATTAGATTAAGACTCCCTCAAAACCACAATGAGGTGCCATCTCAGGCTGATCAGAACGGCTGCTATCAAAAAGTCTACTAACAATAAATGCTGGAGAGGGGGTGGAGAAAAGGGAACCCTCTTACACTGTTGGTGGGAATGCAAGCTAGTACAGCCACTATGGAGAACAGTGTGGAGATTCCTTAAAAAACTGGAAATAGAACTGCATACGACCCAGAAATCCCACTGCTGGGCATGCACACCGAGGAAACCAGAATTGAAAGAGACATGTGTACCCCAATGTTCATCGCAGCACTGTTTACAATAGCCAGGACATGGAAGCAACCTAGATGCCCATCAGCAGACGAATGGATAAGAAAGCTGTGGTGCATATACACAATGGAATATTACTCAGCTGTTAAAAAGAATGCATTTGAATCAGTTCTAATGAGGTGGATGAAACTGGAGCCTATTATACAGAGTGAAGTAAATCAGAAAGAAAAACACCAGTACAGTATATTAATGCATATATATAGAATTCAGAAAGATGGTAACAATGACTCTATATGAGAGACAGCAGAAGAGACAGATGTAAAGAACAGATTTTTGAACTTTGTGGGAGATGGCGAGGGTGG
This sequence comes from Bubalus bubalis, assembly GCF_019923935.1. Taxonomy (NCBI): domain Eukaryota; kingdom Metazoa; phylum Chordata; class Mammalia; order Artiodactyla; family Bovidae; genus Bubalus; species Bubalus bubalis. Next base: position 14,876,287 of record NC_059163.1, read on the forward strand.
GATAATTTGAGAGAATAGCATTGAAACATGCATATTATCACGTGTGAAATAGATCGCCAGTCCAGGTTTGATGCATGAGACAGGGCGCTTAGGGCCAGTGCACTGGGATGACCCTGAGGGATGGGATGGGGGGGGAGGTGGGAGGGGGGTTCAGGATGGGGAACACATGTACACCCATGGCTGATTCATGTGAATGTATGGCAAAAACCACTACAATATTGTAAAGTAATTAACCTCCAATTAAAATAAATAAATTAATTAAAAAAAAAAGACTCTCCGTCTCCTGAAACTGCCCTGGAGACTGAAGTCAGTGGGTGTACATCTTGTTCTTAGAACCAGGAGGTTATTGTGGGAGGAAATCGGTGTCCATCCTCTAGGAGTCCTGGGAGCTTGGCTGGTCTTCAGAACATTATAGAGCCTCACAGAGTCCCCTGGGGAGGAGCCACACAGGGTTCCACGTTCCTTCCCACACCAGTGATGAGAACCCGCACTTGCTAAGATGCTGGATGCCATGCTGGAGTGCAGGCCTGCAGGATCAGCTCTGGGGAGTTCAGCATGGTGGGCGTGGTGGGCTGAGACCACAGGTGAGGGCTGTCCCTGTGTGGTCACCCCCAAGGAGGGCGGGTCAGCACCCACCCCCTCCCTCTGCGTTCCCACCATTGTCAAACCAGACCCTGTGCTGAGTCCTGGGGACCCAGAGGAGAATCAGACGGCGGGCACTGCCAGAGGAGCACCTATAGCTCCAGGAGCAAGAGGGGGAGGTGATAAGGTGCTGGGGCCCAGTGGTGGCTCCTGGCCCATGAGACCTCTCAGCTGAATCCAAGGTGAGCTGTTCAAGCGGAAAGAATAGGAAACCTTGTAACTGAAAGCACAGGAGACATGTCATTGGAGCAGGGCAGGGCAGCAGGAAGGAGACAGATGGGAAGGAGGCCAGGGGATGAGACCTGAGGCTGCACTAAGGAGACTGGCGAGTCCGTATGAGGACAGCTAAAGGGTCGCCACCCTGTTCCCACTTACCTTGCTACGGCTTCAAACCAAAAGACCTTTAACAGGAGAAATGAGACAGTCACGGACTTTGGAGTCAGAGAACCAGGTTCAGCACTGGCCCTGCAGACCTGCCTGGTGGGGGAGGCTCAGTCTCTCAGCATCAGCACCTTCACAGGCACGGGGGGTGACAGCCCTCCTCCTAGGGTGTGAGCATGCATGGGGCACAGAGGCAGCTCCTGGCACGCAGGAGGACTCTGTGGCAGGCATCATGGTCAAACGTAAAGATAGTAGCAGGCAAACACACACTACCATATGCAGAATAGACAGCTGGTGGGAATCTGCTGTATGAGAGGGAGGTTCGAGAGGGAGGGGACGTACGTATGCCTGTGGCTGATTCATGCTGATGTGTGGCAGAAACCAACACAATATGGTAAAGCAATCATCCTTCAACTAAATTAAAAAAAAGAAAGGGATGTTAGGGTCTGAGAAGGAAGGGTTCTGTCGGCAGGACCACCTTTGGGATGGAAGTGGCAAATCTTGAGGTTGAATGAGGTCTAGAAGCAGGAGACTAGAAGCTCAGATGAAGGAGGGACCCCAGATTAAAGCAGAAAAAGGGAAGATAATGCTAAGCGGGTCTTTAGACAATCTCCAATGCTATTTCGATGTTTGTCACAGCGGTAACTGGGGTTCCTCTTTCGTGGAGTGATGGCGGAGCTAGAGCTTCAGCCATGCCCTGGAGGAAACTTTAGCTGGTCCACTGAATTTTGCCCCTTTTTTGTAGTCAGTGTCTCTTTTGCAAAACGAGACTGAAAATCCTGATGCCTGCCTGTAGGGCTGAGTGAAGTGTTGCTTGTGAACGGCATTGGGAAGTGGGAGAGGATGGTGTCCCAGTGCAACTGTGCGTGGTGGACAGTGTCATGGAGGTGACTGCTGTCATTGTTGCTGTTATTCATGGTAGTAGGGGTGTTGGTAGCGGTGGTGGTGCTGGAGGTCTTGGTGTTCATGGTGGGGGTTGCGACCGCGGTGGTTGTGGAGATGGTGGTTGTGGTGTTGAAGGTGGAGATGACGATGGGAGTGGAAGGGGTGGTGAAATGGTGTTGGTGGTGCTGATGGCGATAGTGGAGTGGTTGATATTGTTTAGGCTGTAGTAAAAGTGGCGGTGGTGTGATGGTGAGGATATAATGGTTGAGATTATGGAGGAGGCGGTGTTATTTTTAGTGATGGTGGTGGAGGTGATGGCTGAGAGGTGGTGTTGGAGCTGTGGGACGGAGGAGCTTTGGGATGGACGAGGTCGTGGCATTTAGAGTTGTGCTGGTGATGGCTGAAGTGGTGGTGTTGGAGGTGGTGGTGTTGGAGGTGATGCTGATGGTGGTGGTAATGGTGCTGCTGTTGGAGGTGGAGGCATTGATTTTGGAGGTGGTATTGGTGGAGTAGGTGTGGGTGGAGTATGACAGAGATGGGATCTAATCTTTACCTAGCATTTACTAGGACCCACACATTGTACTCAATGTGCTCTATTTGAATTATCCCAATTTAATTTTGATACCAACCCTTTAAGGGAGGTTTTACTTCCTTATCAGACTCATTCACGGAGGAGGAAACTTAGGCTTCAAGAGGTTACATCACTTGCTCTGGATCACAGGTGGTAATTCGCAGAGTCGGGATACAGCCAGTCAGCCCGTCTGGTCTAAAATCACACTCTTGGCACCTGCACTCAAGGGCACGAGCACGGACACGGCACCAGCAGTCACAGTGGTTACCGGTCACAGTCTCCTGTTTAGAGGAAGATGAAGCCCAACACCCAGCCCCAGCCTAGCAGGAGACCCAAGGGACCCCAGGCCCGGGGAGGGGTAATCAAACCTGTGAGCTGGAGGATCTGGTCATCGACGTGGGTCACAGCCTCATCGTGCATGACCTGGCCTCCGAGGACAAACTCCAGGCGTCCTTGGTCCACAAGCTGGTGGACCTTGGCATTGTGGGCAGAGAGAAAAAGGCAGGTTACAGCCCCCGAGCTGTGCCTGGTTGTGTTTGTTGGGGACATGCCTGTAGCATCTCGTGGTCCTTCCTTCAAACTCCTCACCTTCATTTATTCTGCAAAAGCAGGACCCTGTCGGTCCTGGTCAGCACTGTGTCCAGTACCTAGACCAGCATCTGGCCCGTGGTTGCTGCTTCATCAAATGTATATATATAAGCACATGTGTTTAATATTTTGCTTTCGAAATCATGTCAGCCTCTGGAAACTTTGGCTTCCCAGGTGGTGCAGTGGTAAAAGAATCCCCCTGCCAATGCAGGAGACTCAAGAGATGCAGGTGTGATCCCTGGGTTGGGAAGACCCCCTGGAGAAGGGAATGGTAACCCACTCCAGTATTCTTGCCTGGAGAATTCCATGGACAGAGGAACCTGGCAGGCTACAGTCCATAGGGTTGCAAAGAGTTGGACTTGACTGAGTGACTAACACTTTCACTTTTCATATAATTATCCATATCAGGAAATATACCATTAATAATCCTGCTATCAAATTCATAGACTTTACTCAAATTTTGCCATTTGTTCCATTGATGTCCTTTCTTAGGTGTAAGAGTCAATCTAGGATCATGAATTGCTTTTAATGTCATTTCTCTTTATTATCCTTCAATTCACAACACTTCCTGAACCTTGCTTTTTCTTTCATGGGATTAATAATTTTGAAGATTATCAGCTAGCTATTTTGTATGTGTGTGTGTGTGTATGTGGTCAGTCATATCCTCTTCTTTGTGATCCCAAGGTCTGTAGCTAGCCAGGCTCCTCTTTCCATGGAATTTTCCAGGCAAGAATATTGGAGTGCATTGCCATTTCCAATCCAGGGGATCTTCCTGACCCAAGGATCGAACCCATGGATCTTGCATCTCCTGCATTGGCAAGTGGATTCTTTACCACTGTACCACCTGGGATATTTTGTATAATGTCCTTCAAATTGCATTTGTCACGATTGGAGGACAAATGTTTTAAAATACCTAAATTAAGGGAGGAATGGAAATATAAATAAGGCCAAAGACTGTGGCAGTGAGGCCACCGCGCTGTTTATAGGCTGTACTTTGATTGCTGAAGGTGCAGTATTAGTAGTTCATTCGCTTGAGAAATTTTGAATAACACCTGCTGTTACTGTTTTAAATGAGCACTGTGAAATGCAAATGTCTCCTTCCACATTAATCAATAAGAAATGCCACAGCCATCAGCGATTTCTGGCCTTCAAATATGAATGAGAGCTCCCCAAACTGCGATCCAGAGCTGCTGTCCCCCCTCCACGGTGACTGCTGAGGAGCTGGGGGAGTGCAAGAAGCAAGGTGAGCAGGGAAACTGGCTTGGCCCCAGATAGCTGAGGAGCATGTGAAAGGAATGAATTCAGTGACCCAGAGGCTTCCATCATCTCATACTGCTGCTGCTAAGTCGCTTTAGTCATGTCCGACTCTGTGCAACCCCATAGACGGCAGCCCACCAGGCTCCCCTGTCCCTGGGATTCTCCAGGCAAGAACACTGGAGTGGGTTGCCATTTCCTTCTCCAGTGCATGAAAGTGAAAGGTGAAAGTGAAGTCGCTCAGTCGTGTCCGACTCTTAGCGACCCCATGGACTGCAGCCTACCAGGCGCCTCCATCCATGGGATTTTCCAGGCAAGAGTACTAGAGTGGGGTGCCATTGCCTTCTCCCATACAAAGAACGCTAAATTCCTTGATACCTGACCTTTGATGTTCAGACTGCCTGCTTTCTTTGTTGTAAAGTTGTATATAACCTGACTTCTCCCCTTCCACCTTGAAGCAGTTTTCTCAGAGCTACTGAGATGCTGTCTCCTGGGCTCAGAGTCCTAAACATTCCCACTAAATAAAGTAACTGTCTACTTTCAGGTCGTGACTGTCTTTTTTAGTCGACAGCACCTATTGCCCACCAGTCACTGCCCACCCGGTGAGGATTCAGCCAAAACAAAGCAGGGAAAAACACTGGCTTCCAGGGCTACACCGTGGAGCTGCCTGCCCAGGTCATAGCCAGACCACGTGTTTAACTGGGGGTAAGAGACAGACAATTGATTTGGGGGTATCCATGAAAAGGAGCGAGGACTGCCCACTGGAGACCCTGAAGAGTTATGCTTTGAGTCAGGATACCTGACCCAGAATCCCACCTGGCTGGTATAAGCTGTGTGACCATGAGCCCATTGCCTGCCTTCTCTGAACCTGGACCAGCTCTGTACAGCATGGTTAGTATTCCAACCATACTGGCTGTTGGAAGGAGTCAATGCCATAATGTGTACAAAATCCTGGCAAGCACCGGGCACATGGGAGAGCCCGTGTAATGGGCTCTCAGCTCACAAGCTGCAGGTTCCCATCCCCTCTCAGGGTGGCAGGGCAAACTGGTGGACACCCTCTTTCACCATCTGCGCTTTGCTACCTTGAGCAAGACTCTGGGCCTCTGGGTCTCACCATCAGTGACTGTTCTGGAGAAAGGTGAAGCCTGGGGGCACCAAGCAAGCACCAAAAAGGCATCCCAGGTGCTTCCATCATGCAGGAACTCTGAGTACAGCCTCTCTGAGGAGGGAGGTCACTCCCACTGTAGATGTGGCTGACAGAGGCCACCGGCCATCTGTGACCACCCAGGGAGGTGGGGGAGCAGGACCTGGTCCCAGGCTGCCCTCCATGGAGCGGGGCTTCTTACTCCCCGTGATGAGTGAAGCCAATCTGCCTCCAGCTTTGAAACCACAGGGACTGTGGCACCCCCTGGCTGGGTCACCAGCTCCCGTCCCCACGGGGGCCACACAGATGTGTAAATGAAGGAAGAGAGTGTGGACACAGGCCCCCTGGAGTGCCCAGTGCCAGAGGTGACCCCGTTCACGCCAGCTGAGTGCCAGCGGGGTTGCCACAGCTGCAACGAGCAGCCAGAAAGGCGGGATTAAACACGAACCTGTCTCCTGGGCATGCGGCTGACCACAACTCTCATCTAAACTCTGAGAGCAGCCCCAGAGAGTTCAGGGCCTCCTGGTTTACCCAGCACAGCCCCGGCCACAGAGAGCACTGCCCCAGGAGCTTCCTGCAGGGTCATCACTGGGACCCCCAGGCCACTCCTCTCTCAGCTCCCTGGCGAGGACCACCCTGGAGGGCAGCGTTACCTGGACTTTCTGCTTGGCTGACGCGACGCCATCCCACCACAGCCGGAAGAACTCCTGGTCCACGATGATGAACCTGTGCTGCTTGTTACGGGTCAGGTCCTCCAGCACCGAGGTGTAGACTGTGGTGACAGAAGCCTGCATGCTCTCCTAGACGGGGGAGGGGAAGGGGGACACCATCACACCAGCTCCATCCGGGGTCCCGGAGGCCAGGGAGTAAAATCCAGGGACCCGCAGTGTCGGGGGCCCTGGCACTCACACCATCTGCCCAGGGCCCTGCCCTCTGCTCTCACTGCTGTTCCAGCAAGGGAGCCTCTGTGCCCACTCTGTGCCAGATGCACGATAAACAGTGCACGGGGGGAAGGACATGGGCAGACCCCCTTTGATGGGAATACGCCCCCCTGAGGAGACATGAGGAGACAGACTGTGACACCCCATAAGACAGAGGGACGTGCCGGCCAGGCCCAGGGCCGGGGACAGCCTCCCAGAAGGACATGCTGGGTGGCCCCGGGGCTGCCATGGGGGGACAGACCAGTCAAACCCAGGGGCCCCAGGGGAGAGGTCCAGGGACTCAGAAGGGCTTCCTTGGGCTGAAATGATGGGGGTGTGGGTGCTGAGAGATGGAGCTGAGAGGAGCTGACCCCCCGAGTTGTCCCTGTGGATCTACCTGCCTCCCTCCAGGCAGGGAGCCCCCAGGATGGAGCCGTGCCTGCTTCCCATCTAGGTCAGCCTGGCTCACCGTGGAGCCCGGAGATGCTGGTAAAGGAATGCAGAGAGCACCGGGCAGGAAGTCAGCAGGCATGCGGCTATTTCTGGTGACTTTGAGCAGCCCCAATCCTCCCTGGGCCTCAGTTTCCCCTTCTGTAAACTGGGGGTGACAATCATGCTTCCCCGCAAGTCAGCACTCCACACACCTATGGGTGCCCCCCAACAGAGGCTGCCCAGTGGGCTCAGGACCAGATTCAACACAGCCTCAAGGCTCTTGCTGCCCCTCTCTCTTTAAAATGAGCTACTGTCTTATATCCACTGTCACAGAGCGATTTTGTTCATTTATTCATGTATTTACTTTCTCCTTCCAAAAAACAGCTCTAGGAGGTTGGTGTATGCATGCATGGGAAGTCACTCCAGTCGTGTCTGACTCTTTGTGACTCCATGGACTGTAGCCCACCAGGCTCCTCTGTGCATGGGATTCTCCAGGCAAGAATACTGGAGTGGGTTGCCAGGCCCTCCTCCAGGGGATCTTCCCGACCCAGGGATGGAACCTACGTCTCTTATGCCTCCTGACTTGGCAGGCTGGTTCTTTACCACTAGCACCACCTGGAAAGCCCAAGGAGGTAGGTAATAATATCCAACCACTTGCCCCAGAAACCTAAAGAAATCAGAGCCTTTTTATCTTTTTTTTCTGCCCTTGTTCATTCATTCCTTCAACAAATTTTCATGGAGTGTCTACCCCATCCATGAGGCCGCTTGAGGATACGTCCATAGCCATATTCAATGGATGAAGCCTCTTCCCCACGGAACTGAGCCTCTTGTGGGAAAAACAGACATTCAACAAGCCAGTAAGTAAAATGTACTAAAGGGAAGTGTTTAAAAACTGATTAATGGAGACAATACAGGTGAAACACACCTACTTTATTTAATACTTCCCTAAGCAGTCTCCTTGAGCAGAATTCAGAATGGAGTGTGTGGCAGAAAGGTTTTAAAAGATAAAGAATATTCTCTAAGGGAAAGGAAGGAAAAGGAAGAGGAAAGCTGAAAAACCTAGCTGGGGCCACATACTCCGTCTTGTTGGACAAAACATACAGGGGAATAAGATTCACACTTGAGATTAACTTGGCCACTGGGATTTCGCTGCTTCACAGACTTTCTGGAACATTTATAGGGACAAGAAAGTTACCCAAGATTTGGTTTACTGATGTGACCTCCCAGGCAAGAGAGTGCCTATATATTGGGCCTAGAAAATGCTGTCAATGTTCTCAATGGAAGGACTGGGGAAATGGAATAGGGGAATAGATAGGGATGTCAGGAAGACCTCACCAAGAAAGTACTTTTAAGGAACAACCAGGAGGAAGAGAGAGACTGGGTCTTGCAGGCCTCTGGGAGGAAAGCCTTTGGGGCAGAGGGAACAGCCAGTGTGAAGACCCCTACCTCCCATCAGAAGTGGACATCAGGGCACAGAAAGGATCCCCTGGATGAGGAACGTGACCGTGGCCTGACACATGGCTGTGTACACTCCATCTAACCTTTGCAATCCCCGCTTCGGCACTCTTGCCTGGAAAACCCCATGGATGGAGGAGCCTGGTAGGCTGCAGTCCATGAGGTCGCTAAGAGTCGGACACGACTGAGCGACTTCACTTTCACTTTTCACCTTCATGCATTGGAGAAGGAAATGACAACCCACTCCAGTGTTCTTGCCTGGAGGATCCCAGGGACGGGGGAGCCTGGTGGGCTGCTGTCTATGGGGTTGCACAGAGTTGGACACGACTGAAGCGACTTAGCAGCAGCAGCAGCAGCAGCAGCACACATGGGGAAAGTGAGGTTCAGAGACAGGAAGTGACCAGCGCAAAGTCTGCTACTCAGCCAGTCTGTAGCAGGTCAGGACTTGAATCCAGGCTGACTCCAGATACTCTAGGTCAACCCCAGGCTGCAAACCCAGCACAGGATCTGGAATGGAGAAGGAAGCTACAGCTTCAGGGATGGCAAGGGGAGTGGCATCAGGTACCTACCTGGATGGTATGCAGCCAGCCCACATCCAGGTGACTGTGGGGTACCACGAAGACCCTGATCGTGGCCTCAGGCTGAGTTCCCAGAAGCCACAGAAACATCAGCTGAGTGAGCACTGACCCCATCCTAGAGGCCTGCGGACTGGGGCTGGGTCTGGCAGTTTCAAAGACCTCCGGTTTAGCAATGGGGCACACTGGGCAGCCTCAGCTCTCTGCCCCTCGGGGGAGAGATGGGGGAGGAGTGGGAGGCAGGGGCCCAGGTGATGCGGCTGGCACTGGCTGACTGCCTTTCAACACTCCACCCCACCTCCAGTTTCCTGTCCCTCCCTTTCCAACTTTAAGCCAGATTCCAGATGCCACCTCCCTTTCAGATTTCCTCTTTCTGGCCATAGTTCCCCTCACTCCAATGTGTAAGCCTCTTCCTTGGACCTTTGGCAGCCTTTCCCACGAGGCATCCCAGCCCCTCCCTACCCCAAGCCCTCTTAATTCAGACTCTGTCCTGCAAAACTCAACACTCAGTAAGGGTCACCACCAGAATCCTGCCCTGATAGTCATTCCCATTGGGGGCCTTGCAAAAGGGATTGTTACCTCCATTTTAAGGAGGAAGGCTGGGTTTCCCAAATTGTATCTGATTTACCTAAGAGAGTAGAAATAGAGGAACAAGACTGCTTAAAACTTTCAGAATTAGATCTGGATCACCAATAGTGCCCTTGGCAAGATGCCTAATCTCTCAGGGTCACAGCATCCCATCTATAAAATGGGATGGCCATAGAGGAGCCAGGGGTTAGTGACAGAATACACAGGAGGTGACAACCTCAGGGACTCCTTCCTGGAGGATGGCTGATCACAAAGGTGCAAACTGGAGGGGCCAGAGTGTTGCTTAGAACTGTCTCTGTACCCCCTGACCTGGGGGCCAGGGATCCATGGAGTGGGCTCTTCTGCCTGAGATCCAAATGTCTTATTGGCATTTTCTATCATGACCAGAGCTGAGACTCATTCTCCCTTCTGGCCGCCTTGTCCACCCATTCACCAAATACAATTGGAGAATATGGTCTCCAAGCAAGTCTTCATCCTCTCTGTCCCATCCCCCTTCCTTGGCCCACATCTGACATGATTTGACCTTGACTTTCCTCCTGTTGAGAACAGGGTCTAGTTTCTTCTCCCTTTGTAGATGGTGGGCGTGTGACTCACTAGTAACCAACAGAATGTGGATAAGATGCCCTGTGTGATTTGGAGGCTGTCAGAAGTGGCAAGGCAGATGTTGCCTTGGTCCCTGGGGCACTCACGTGTGGAGGCAGGGCCACCATGCTGTGAGGAAGCCCAAACCAGGCCACGAGGGAAGCAGACATGGAGAAGCCCTAAGAGCCCTTCGAGAGGGAGAGGCAGGCCAGCCCCGCTGCTCCAGCCCCACATGGCTGCACCCACATGGAGACCTCACACCGTGTCACACACGTGTCCGTTCTTGTCCTTTCCTCCAAGCCTGTGCATTAGCTGTTCTTGTTGCAGCTCGCTCAGGGTTGTATCTGATACTCATACCCCCACCTACCCATCTACCACCCATCCATGCCTCTCACCTCCAGCGAGCACCTGGGCTGAAAATGATGGCTGACCTGGTGGGGGATACCCAGAGCCTCGTTCCCGAGGGGCCTGACCCTTGGTCAGCCTGCCTTCCTGAGTCACAGCACTCACCTGTCCGTTCACCTTCCCCATCAGGAAAAGAAGGCCAGAGACGCGCACATCTGTTACTATCTGAGCCTTCCCTGCCTCCCTGTGTTCAGCCCGCCTGAACTACCTCCTCCTGTGGTCTCCATCAGTGATCCCCGCTAGACTGCTGGCCCTTCCCCTCGTCTGCTGGTCTCTTGGCACAAGCAGTGCAAAGGGACCAGGGCCACCAGTAGGTTGTCACCTGGTGGATACATCCCTCCTTTGGATGCCAAACCTCTGAACCTGCAGAGTCCAGAGTCGTGCATGTGAGAGTCCAATTCCCAAGTAGGTCGCTGGGAGTGATGATACATGAAGCCCTCCTGTTTCCATCTCACATATTCTACCCACTGGGGACCCTGTGCACTGGCCACGGGTTTGGGGTGTACATGCCTCCTAGAAGTTGGCGCCCCAGGGTCACAGGTGTTGGCTCCAGGCTCCGGCTCGCCAGAACCTTCACCTGGTCACTCCATTCCTCACTCAGGCCTGCAGCTTCTGGAAACTGGGCTCACAGTGGGAGCAGAGACCCCATGATCATGTGTCCCCCGTCACATCTCCTCACTAAAATGCACGCCTTGCCTCGTGTCACTATGTCCTCTCTTTGAGACTCACTCTGGACAAATCCAGCAGTGAAGTCACAGCACATTCAAGCAGCCTGTAGAGGGGCCACGTAGGGATCCGCTGAGGCGTCCTGCCCACAGGCAGAACTATGTCCCCAGCCAGGAGGGTCAGCTGCTGATCCTCCAGGACAGCTCCAGCTCCAAGACTCCCAACCAACGTCTTGATCTCAACCACATGAAAGACCAGGAGCCAGAAATTCCCAGCTAAGCTGCTCGTGAATTCTTCACCACAGAGACTCGCATGATGATAGTGCTTTACTGTAGTTAAGCCACAATCCTCTAAATATAAATCAGTATTGCCCTCTCTCAGGTGTCCAGTCCTGTGTCTGAATAAGCACCTAGGGAAAAGCTGGGAAGTCATCACCATATGCCCTTCTCGGGGTCTTACAGAGTCCTTTCTCCCAGGGACACACACGGTCTCTCCTCCAGTCAATGGATTTCGGATTTGAAAACTGGCTTTGGTCTGGTGGGCTTCCCTGGTGGCTCAGACCACAGACAGGTAAAGAATCCGCCTGCAATGCAGGAGACCCAGGTTCAATCCCTGGGTCAGGAAGATACCCTGGAGAAGGGAATGGCAACCCACTCCAGTATTCTTGCCTGGAGACTCCCAAGGACAGAGGAGCCTTGTGCACTACAGCCTATGGGGTCACAGAGTTGGACATGACTAAATGACCAAGCACGCACATACGTCTGCTCTGGAACCTAGAAAGGGGTTGGGACTTTCAGTAGGAGTCTGCCTTTGGCCTTCTAAACCATTGATCCTCAATTGCTTCTCAGAGGACATGCTGACGTCACCCATGTCATCTGTCCATCTATTTTGCCCTTAGGTATCCCGTTTCCTTGTAACCATCCCCATGGTCAGAAATGGGTCTTGCTGCCATTTTGACCTTGAAGTTGGTCACAATAATTGCACTGACCTTGCTTCTGACAGCTACATGCAGGCACCTGGCCTCTCCTTTCCACATCATGTTACTGGCAGTGCCACCAGGAAGACCATTCTGCAGAGGCTTGTCTCCCATTAGCCCCAGCCTACAGGGGCAGCCCCCACTCTGAGCTTGGTGATGATGTCAGTGCCTGGTAAACCGAGGGTCCCCGGGGCCTCCTGGGAACACTGAGCTCACCCACCACCTTCACTGCAGCCCCTTCCTACATCTCTGCATCTTTAACCCCTTCCGCCTCCGTCCGCCATGTAGAGCTGGCATCTCTTCACGCACGTGGACCAACACTGACCAGCTTCAGAGCATCTTTGCAGCCTATCAGTCTGCCTCCTGCTGTTAAGTCCTTTCTGGCTGGCATTTATTCTACTTTGGCTGTCATAACAGGTAAGACGGAGGGGGCTTAAACAGCAGACATGTATTTTCTCACAGCTCTGGAGGCTGCAAGATCCTTGGGGAGGGTTGGGGTAGGGGAAGCTTTTACAATGGCCTCAGAGGAGCCTCTGAAGTACAGTGAGCCTCTTTGGGAAATATCCCCTTTGGGGACAGACTATGGCATAGGAGTAGGTCTTTCTAGAACAGGCTCTGCCATGCCCAGCCCAGAAGAGACTACCTGAGGTTGCACATTCTTTTTTTTTTTTTTTTTTTTGAGTTTTTAAAAAATTTATTTATTTTTTAATTGAAGGATAATTGCTTTACAGAATTTTATTGTTTTCTGTCAAACCTCAACATTAATCAACCATAAGTATACATATACCCCTCACCTCCCTCCCATCTGTTTGCAGGTAGCGAACTGTTGTCAAGCAAGAGTTGATGTCACATGTTTTGGTGAATCCAATGAAATGCACCACAAAATCCACATTGAACCCAAGGACCATGAGAAAAACACAGGGTGCTAGCACCCTCCCCACAGCAAGGCCAGCTTGTTCCCAGCGTTACACGTGGGTGCTGGCCTGTGACCCAGTCTTGCCCTGGGCCATAGCTGCACATGAGCGTGTGAAGCATGACTTGCTCTGGATGATCTAGAGAAAGAACAGCCCGACTCTTCTTTGTGCCGCGTGGGAGTTTGTGAGATGAACACACTGGCACCATTTCCATTTCATCCTTGAGACATCAGTGTTCTCTGTTCTCTAGGGCGAGTGACCAGCCTGGGGACTCACAGTTCCCTTGATGGGCAGACTCCCCCTGGTTGCCCGTAGTGCCAAGAATGTCCCCACAGCAGGGTGGACTCAGCATCCTCTTGCTTCCAACCCTCCATCACTCCCAGCGTCTGCCCTCCAGGTGGCTGGCCCTGAGCGTGCATTTCAGACCCTCCAGGAATTGTCCTACCTGCCTTTTGGGTCTCATTTCCCACACCCTCTTCTGCTCCATTTCAACCAGAAGCTGCTGGAAGCACTGCCCACCATCATGACGAACCTTTCCCGCTGTTTTCTCTCTGCTGTGCCTACTCCACCTGGAAGGTGACTTCTACCCGACAGTGCGGTTGCATGGCCACATCCTCTTTACAAGGTCAAGCCCTTTGCAGCCTCAGGCCCTTTGCATGCACTGTTCTCTATACTGGGAAGCATCTTTCTCCACTTTCTGTTGGGCAGGTTGCTATTCTTTCCTTCTCCCCACTCTGAGACACCTTCCATGGACCTTCCACCGCCTCCTCTGTAGCATTTACTGATGAGCACAATTGTGTATTAATTTTTTATTTAGTTAACACTCTCCTCACCCACTAGACTACAGGCTTCAACAGGCTCCATTCTGTTCTCTTCTGTATCAGCCCCTGGGACAAAGCAGGAGCCCTTTATCTTTCGTGTGGAAAGAACACATGAATGTCACGGTCATGGACATGGCTGACCCCTTCTCCCCTGGATGACATGTGTGATACTCACGGTGCAGTGCATAAAGCTCAGCTCAGCTCAGCAGCTCACCCCAACTCCACTTCTCCCTGCTCTGTGAACAGGACACTGAACTCTGGAGCAGGGTGGCACACAGCTCCTGGCAGTCTGACTCAGAGCCCTGGGCTTCTGGTCTGTACAATGGGGATACGTAGGTCTGCCCATAGGGTGGTTTAGATATTAAGCTGTTGGGGCTATACAGTGGCTGCCCAATGCCTGACCACAGAGAGCACTCTGCTCACACATCGCAGATCCCTCCCTCCACCCTGGGCTGCAAGGCTGCCCTGGGTCATCTTCTCAACTTTTCATTAGTAAACAACTGCTGAACCCTGACTCTGTGCTGGAGGTGAGAGAACAGATGTGTTGGTTCCAGGACGTCCTTGCTAGGGAGTGAGGCCTTGGCCCTGATGGACTCTGCCCAGAGGAGAAGCTGCTCTGATGATCTGGGGGCTCCTGGAGAATCCTGGAAGCCTTCCTGGAAGAGGGGACAGAGTGCTGAGGAGTTGGCTGTCAGTCACTAGACCCGGGCCATGTTGTGGATGGAGAGTCATGGGGAGGTTGGGAGCTTGTAGGCTCTTTCTGTCTCTGTGCTCCTTCTTCTCCTTTCAAAGCTCAAGCTGGCCCCTCTCCCTGACCCTCTCGCCTCCCTCCTTTGCTGGGGCTGGGGGTGGTTCAGGGAAGGCACAGTATTCAAGTCCATCGACCCTTGCACCTTGGGAACATTAGCACCCCGAGAGGTATTTTTTGGCCCGTGTTGGGCGAGGTAGCTGGGACCAGCTCACCACCAGTCCTTCAGCATCTGGTCTGGGGCACCTCTGTTCTCCTCCTTGGAACTGGCTTCAGAGGCCCCCCCACCCTATAAGGCATTCTTGGGGAGCAGGAGATAGCAGTCCTCTCCGCTCCCAGCAGAGTGGGGGTTGGAGAATGGGGAGACAGAAAAGGGTCTCGGGACACAGTGGAAGAGTCCAGAGTTTGAGATCCCTGTCCCCCCAGCCTCAGTTTCTCCTCTGTAAGATGGGCTTCACAGAACAGACGAGGCTGCTGCCCAGGGTTCACACCCTGCATCCTGAGAGTATAGTCCCCACTCTGAACCTGCACGCCTCACCCAAACCTGGGAGACATAGGCTGGGAGAGAGAGGGGAGGAGGAGAGAGGGGAGGATGGAGAAGCAGGAGGGAGGAGCTGGTGCCGGGCCTGACCTCCCCCCAGCCTCCGGGAACACCAGAAAGGGTCACAGCCTCCAGGAGCCGCATGTCCAGCACCTGCTTAGACTTCATCCTGGCCAAGGGCCCTACCTTTAGGGCTGGATCCTTGAAGTTTTTCCCAGCTCCTGGGTCCCAGCCATGCCTGCCCCCTGTTGTCCAGGAGGCAAGGAAGCCTCTTGAAACCTACGTGCGCTCCATCAGGACCTTTGACCTCAGTTTCCCAAAATCATCTTGATTCCAGGGTATGCAGAGTCTGCTGCTCCTGGCAGCCCCCTGGTGGCTCCCCACTGTCCCCAGGCCCTGAACCCATCCAGACTCCCTGGTTGTCTGGTCCACTCCTCTATCAGAGGCCGTGTGGAGCCCAGCACTGGATCAGGTGTGGATAAAAGGGAGTTCAGTTCAGTTCAGTTGCTTAGTAGTGTTTCACTCTTTGCAACCCCATGGACTGCATCACTCCAGGCTTCCCTGTTCATCACCAACTCCCGGAGCTTGCTCAAACTCATGTCCATCGAGTCAATGTTGCCATCCAACCATCTCATCCTCTGTTGTCCACTTCTCCTTCTGTCTTCAGTCTTTCTCAGCATCAGGGTCTTTTCTAACGAATCAGTTCTTTGCATCAGGTAGCCAAAGTATTGGAGCTTCAGCATCAGTCCTTCCAATGAATTTTCAGGACTGATTTCCTTTAGGATTGACTAGTTGGATCTCCTTGCAGTCCAAGGGTCTCTTAAGAGTCTTCTTCAACACCACAGTTCAAAAGCATCAATTCTTTGGCATTCAGCTTTCTTTAAGGTCCAACTCTCACATCTATACACGACTACTGGAAAACCATAGCTTTGACTAGACAGACCTTTGTTAGCAAAGTAATGTCTCTGCTTTTTAATATGCTGTCTAGGTTGGTCATAGCTTTTCTTCCAAGGAGCAAGCGTCTTTTAATTTCATGGCTACAGTCATCATCTGCAGGGATTTTGGAGCCCAAGAAAATAAAATCTCTCACTGCTTCCATTGTTTACTCATCTATTTGCCATGAAATGATGGGACCAGATGCCATGATCTTCATTTTCTAAATGTTGAGTTTTAAGCCAACTTTTTCATTCTCCTCTTTCACTTTCATCAAGAGGCTCTGTAGTTCCTCTTCGTTTTCTGCCATAAGGGTGGTGTCATCTGCATATCTGAGGTTATTGATATAAAGGATAAAGGGCATCCAGTCCCATTACTTCATGGCAAATAGATGGGGAAACAGTGGAAACAGTGTCTGACTTTATTTTTCTGGGCTCCAAAATCACTGCAGATGGTGACTGCAGCCAGGAAATTAAAAGATGCTTATTCCTTGGAAGCAAAGTTATGACCAACCTAGACAGCATATTAAAAAGCAGAGACATTACTTTGCCAACAAAGGTCCGTCTAGTCAAGGCTATGGTTTTTCCAGTGGTCATGTATGGATGTGAGAGTTGGACTATAAAGAAAGCTGAGTGGAGAAGAATTGATGCTTTTGAACTGTGGTGTTGGAGAAGACTCTTGAGAGTCCCTTGGACTGCAAGGAGATCCAACCAGTCCATCCTAAAGGACATCAGTCCTAGGTGTTCATTGGTAGGACTGATGTTGAAGCTGAAACTCCAGTACTTTGGCCACCTGATGCGAAGAGCTGACTCATTTGAAAAGACCCTGATGCTGGGGAAGACTGAGGGCAGGAGGAGAAGGGGACGACAGAGGATGAGATGGTTGAATGGCATCACTGACTCAATGGTTTGGGTAGACTCTGGGAGTTGGAGATGGACAGGGAGGCCTAGCATGCTGCAGTCCACGGGGTCGCAAAGAGTTGGACACGACTGAGCGACTGAGCTGAACTGAACCTCAACTCAGTTTAGAAATACTTCCAGGCTACTTCAGAGCCCCTGTCCTCCAGATCAGGATGGGACCCCGCCAGCTGTGGAACCTGAGCACACCCTCCACCTCTCTGAGCCCCAGTGTCACTTCCTGAGAGCAGGCAGGGGAGCCCAGTTCTCAGAATGACCTCACATGCTGCCTAATGAGCTTAGTGAACACAGGTGGGGTCCCCATCCAGCTTGTCTCCGGGGCTCACACAGAAGCCAGCACCGTAGGGGCAGAGTCCACCCCACTGCTGATCCTGGTTGGGGAAGATTTCACTGGCAATGAGAGCCTCTTGGCAATGCCAGGGCCAGAGGGGCCTGAGTGCGTATCCAAGGGATGTGCCCTCAGAGGCCAACAGGGCCATAATCATAGATGCTGGCCTTTCTACTAAGGATCCCCAGAGCCACAGGCCTCTGTGCGGCTGGAGCCACTGATGGATGTCTTTCCAGCTAGCATAAGAGCAACAAGTGGCCAGACCTGGCCCCTGCCCAGAGTCCTGGCTTCACTCTGACTGGCCCCTTGGCCATATGCAAGTCACTGGTAGATTTTCTCTGTGCAATGATGTGATGTTACCTGGCTGGCAGGTGGGGCAGAGACAGATGGAGGTGCCTGCCAGGCTCATGTTAGATACCCAGGCCTTTGTTTTTCCTCCCTTTCCTTCCTGTCTTCCAGCAGTCTAGTGAGGTGAGTGACCCAAAGTACAGGGGCCACTTGGACACAGCCCAGCCGGGTGGGGGTGGCCTCTGTCACTGTAACAAACTCACCTGGCCCTGTGGGTTCCCTTTCCTTGAGTCTTCACCACTGCCGGCCAGTAAACACCAGCACTTCCCTACGTGCACAGAAGGAAACTGAGGCTCAGAGAAGCTCAGTAATGGTCTGAGGCCACACAGCTGTCAGCGGCAGAGCCCTAGAGGTCTGCGTCCTTCTCAGACAGCCTCCAGTTCCCCTGGGTTTGCTCCGTCCAGGCAGACGGTTCTGCAGAGGCAGAGGTGGTCAGGGGACGGGCCCCCTGGTGGCTTCAGGTGGATTCTCAGAGCCCTGATCGGCCCGGCTGCCTCTGTCTCCCCGTGGCTCCCTCCAGCCTCACGGCCCCTGCAGGTTCCTGCCCTGTCCTCTCTCCTGCTCACACTGTGCTCCCTCCTGGTCCCTGGATGCATCTGTCTGCATCTCATCTCCCTGCCCTGGCCTCAGGGTTTGCTCCCACCTGGAATCCCTTCCTTTGCTTCTCCATCCCAGGAGTCCCCCTCACCCCTAGAAACCCTCCTGACCCTCCCCTCCAGGGGCAGAACTGTGCCCATCATATCTGCAGGACCAGGACAATGCTTCCAGGAGTGAACGTGCCTTCTCAGTACAGAATTGCTGACTGAATATTGACGAGTGGGTGCGGAGTGAGCTAATCAATGAACAACATGTCATCTTTCTCTGCTTTCCATAAAAGGGGTGGGCAGGCTAGCTGCCCAACTTGCCCCATCACTCTCTGAAGCCCCTTCAGAGTCTCTGTGGGCAGGCAGGAGGTCGTGGAAGGTCCTCAGCCTGGGAGTCGGATACAGGATCTGAACCCCAGAGTGTGGGTGTGAGTATGAGTGTGAATCCAATGCGGACATATTGGAAAAACACTAAACCCCAGGATGGCAATAGTTCTAGTGCATGTACAAGTGTAGGACAGGGACGTGTCCTCTCCTAATTTCGTCCAGCCCAGCTCCAGCAACTATTTGGAGGTGCACTCGGTACTCAGGTTTGGGGGTGACCCAGGACAGGGGTTTTCTCCTTTTCAGGGACGTTCTCCCACGTGGAGTCTAAGTCAGCAGGTGAGACCTCAGAGTCTTGAATTCTTTGGGAGAGAAAAGGACTCCTTTCAAATCATGGGAAAGGACTCTGCTTGGCTGAGCTAGGGCCATCTTCCCACTGGTGGTCATTTCTGTCCCCATGGACAGACTCACTGATGGGCCAGCATGTGAGGGTCAGTGATTCTTCCCCAGCCTCTGGGGGTTGCTGGCAAACTTTTTCCTTCTATAGCTGGTAGATACATCTTCCCAGCTTTGCCCTTCATCTTCACATAGCTTTCTACCTAGGTCTGTGCATCCAAAAAGTATTTGTCACTCAGTCATGTCTGACTCTTTGCAACCCTATGGACAGTAGCCTGCCAGGCTCCTCTGTTCATGGAATTCTCCAGGAGTGGGTTGCCATTCCCTTCTCCAAATTACCTGTCTTACAGGGACACGATTCTTATAAGAGCAGGGTCCACCTGAATAATCTCATTCAGACTTCATTATCTTTCTAAGGACCCTCTTTCCAAACAAGGTTACATTCTGAGGATGAGGAGTTGTCACGTCAACTTAGGGAATCGGGGGAACATAGTTCAACCCATAATGCTCACCCTCATAATTACTCCCAGAAGGCTTTTGCTTCCCATCTTCTGAGCGCAGTGCACCTGCCTGATTTGATACCAGAACTCTGGGTTGGAATCTGAAGAAGTTGGAGAGCTGGTGATGTAACTCAGTCCAAGACCAAAGGTCTAGGAATTGGTGGGTGATGGTGTAAGTTCTTATCTGAGTCCAAAAGCCCAAAAAGCGGGAACAGGGGTGTCTGAAGGCAGGAGAGTTTGGAGAGCTCCAGAGGACAGAGACTTCACCCTCCCCCACATTTGTTCTGAGCTTTCCTGATAGCTCAGTTGGTAAAGAATCCACCTGCAATGCAGAAGACCTCAGTTTGATTCCTGGGTCGGGAAGATCTACTGGAGAAGTGATAGCCTACCCACTACAGTATTCTTGGGCTTTCCTTGTGGCTCAGCTGGTAAAGAATCTGCCAGCAGTGTGGGAGACCTGGGTTCGATCTCTGGATTGGGAAGATTCCCTGGAGAAGGGAAAGGCTACCCACTCCAGTATTCTGGCCTGGAGAATTCCATGGACTGTATAGTCCATGGGGTTGCAAAGAGTTGGACACGACTGAATGACTTTGACTTCATTTCATTTCATACTTGTTCTATTAGGCCCTCAAGAGATTGCATGAAGCCCACCCATACTGGCAGGGCATCTACTGCACTGATGTCTCTGACTCAGATGATAATCTCATCAGAAACTCCAACCAGGAATGGGTGGATACACGTAAATGTACAGGATCCCAGCAGAGGAAATTAGACCTCGAATTCTACAGCTGATTCCAAGGAATTGTTGCTTTGTCAGGTGTGATAATGGAATTGTGTGTGTAAGAAACACACATGATGTAGTGAAGGGGTGATTCCACTGAGAACCCTCCAGGCAAGGAATATGAGCAATAGAAAGAAGGGAGAGATGAAACCAGTGAAGCAAAATCTTGATAATTCTTAAATGTGAGTGATGCCGTGGTTGAGTATGAGCCAGTGTTTTCAATAATGCAAGTTCTGGGTCCCCCGTCCAGATTCTCAGATGGAGTGAGTCCTCGGGAACATTTGGAGTGACCGCTTTCCTATGATGGTGGCCATTGTCATTCCCTCCTGCTATCTCTTCGTTTCCCCCTTCCTATGCCAACCCACTCTTTTCTAGGAGGGGCTGACCAACCTGAGAGCCCGTCTCATGGCCTGCTGGTTTTCATAATGGCCACCAGAGGGCGCAGTGGCCTAAGGCAGCTGCTGGAGTTGGCCTGAAATTTATAACAGGTGGAACTGCTTAAGTGTCCATGAGTCTTGGGGGCAGAAGCCATGTCAGCTGTTCCTTTGAAAGACATGTATTTAGGTCCAGTCAACATAGCAGTTTGAGCTTCCCTGGTGGCTCAGTAGTTAAGAATATGCCTGCAATGCAAGAGATGTGGGTTGAATCCTTGGGTCTGGAAGATCCCTGGGAGAACGAAATGGCAACCCACTCCAGTATTCTTGCCTGGGAAATCTCATAGACAGAGGAGCCTGGTGGTCTACAGTCGGTGGGGTTGCAAAGAGTCAGACATGACTTAGTGGCTGAATGACATTTAAAAAAAAAAAAAACTTAAACATAGGAATTTAGCTTCCTATGCTTTGGTCTTTGACCTTTGCATCTTTGAGGCTGGAAAAGGAAGGACAGTGTAAATCCACAGTGATTACCATGGCTGCCTCCACAGCTGGTCACCTACTGTGACCCCCACCTCCCACCCCGCCATCCCTGGTCCCTTACCTCGCTGGATTCTGAGTCCGTGTCTGAGGCAGGCACACGGGAGAGGCAGAGCCTAGGTCCTGTGCCTGCACCATCGCAGCACTGGGAAAAAGGATGTCCAGCATCCTTCTGCTTCACTAG
Source organism: Bubalus bubalis (assembly GCF_019923935.1). Taxonomy (NCBI): domain Eukaryota; kingdom Metazoa; phylum Chordata; class Mammalia; order Artiodactyla; family Bovidae; genus Bubalus; species Bubalus bubalis. Next base: position 14,897,581 of record NC_059163.1, read on the forward strand.
TATGGCGGTAAGACAGCTTGGCTACATAAGGTGGAGGATTTCCCAAAGAAAGACAGTTAACTTATAGGAGGCAGAGGAGAATAGATAACTCGAAGAGTCAGAGATAGTGCCCTGGGGTGGGAGGCAAAAGGAACTTTCTCAATCGCTGACTCTGGATGGTGCTGGTCATTCCCTGGCTCCATGGAATCCTTGCAGCAATCCAGGCAGCAATGCAGGCAGGCGGGAATTATCTTCATTTCACAGATCAGGAAACTGAGGCGATGCATCTGCATAGTCTGAGCTGCAGGCTGGGGCACAGGCCAGGATGCACAGCAGATATTTTCTCACTAGCCTCAGAGTCAATCACAGTTCTCGCCAGGTAACGTCAAAAGTCTTGCAGTGCTTGTCTTTAAAGCTCCTGACTCTCTCTTTCCGGGACACTCTTTGGGGGTTACCTGTATCTGCGTCTCCTGAATTGCTTTCTAAAGACCAAAAACAAATGCTTTTCTTATTTGCAACCACCTGCATTAACTTTTTTAGTTGATATTAGAAGGGGAGAGGAAGGAGTAAAAGGAAGATGGAGATAGCAGGAGAGGGGAGAGAGGCAGGAAGGACCTCAATTTTTAGGCCCAGAACTAGCTGTTGAGTAGTGTGAGACCCACTCCGGGACTGATGCTGTCAGACTGAAGTGGTCCTGCTATGTCTGGACATGGAGACCACCAGCCTGATCCCTGAGAATGGTGGGGCTGGGTGTTGAAAGAGTACAGAGCTTCTGTTTGAAAGTGAAAATCCCTCAAGTCATGTCTCACTCTTTGCAACCCCATGAACTATACAGTCCATGGAATTCTCCAGGCCAGTTCTGGAATGGGTTGCCATGCCCTCCTCAGGGGATCTTCCCAACCCAGGGATCAAAACCAGATCTTCTGCATTGGAGGCATATTCTTTACCAACTGAGCCACCAGGGAAGCCCAAGAATCCTGGAGTAGGTAGCCTATTCCTTCTCCAGTGGATCTTCTTGACCCAGGAATTGAACTGGGGTCTCTTGAATTGCAGGTGGATTCTTTACCATCTGAGCTACCAGGGAACTTCTCTTTGGGAAGATAAAATTTCCAGAAATGGGTACAGGGGATGGTTATACAACATTTTGAACACACTAAATTCCACTGAACTGTTCACTTAAAAAGGTTAAAATGATGTTTCATGTCATATATATTTTACCCCAGTTGAAAAAAGACATCTCCACATGCGTTATTCAGTTGAATCCTTCCAGGAGCCCAGGGAGTGGGCAGCCATGACCACACTATACACAGACACAGGTGAATCGGGTTGTCCTGAGTTCCATGACAGGGACATCAAATTTAGGGATCCATCCCGGATATTCCTGTTACCGAAAGGAGGGTGACCATCAGTCAGAGGCATACACCAGTCACCTACCCTGATTGTCTGGAGAAGGCAATGGCACCCCACTCCAGTACTCTTGCCTGGAAAATCCCATGGACAGAGGAGCCTGGTGGGCTGCAGTCCATGGGGTCGCTGAGAGTCAGACATGACTGGGTGACTTCACTTTCCCTTCTCACTTTCATGCATTGGAGAAGGAAATGGCAACCCACTCCAGTGTTCTTGCCTGGAGAATCCCAGGGACGGGGGAGCCTTGTGGGCTGCCGTCTATGGGGTCGCATAGAGTCGGACACGACTGAAGTGACTTAGCAGCAGCAGCAACCCTGATTGTCAAACTTGCTTTAATTGTTGCCTGAAAAGACTTGCACATCCTCCAAGTGTTTCTTAGACTAAACAGTAAGATGCTTGCCCAAGCTGCTTTTCAGAAACTCAGAGTCCGTTGTGTCTAACGCATACTCCAGCCAATTAAGACTTGTTAGGACCATCAACCCCCTACCTGTGCTTGTCAAAGTGCCCGTTCAGTGATATTTTGACAACAGAAGGTCTCAAACTGTACCTTCAGAGTTTTCCAACCTTGCCAGTTTCTGAACATGAAGAACTTGTAACCTAGCTGCACCTGTGTAGAATGGTGATTCCCCTCATTTTCTTTTTCTTTTTGTGGGGGGCCATCTTAGCTCCCCAACCAGGGACTGAACCTACTCCCTCTGCAGTTAAAACACAGAGTCCTAACCACTGGACCACCAAGGAACTCCTACCATCATTTCTTATTTCTGATCACCATTCTCTGTGCTCCTCACTCATCAGACCAGACAGCACCAGATAAATAAATGAGATTTATTTATCTCATAAACACCTTGAGCCCCTGACTTCAGGAAGGTGGATTAGAGATGGACTTTCTATCTCTTTTCTCAGCTTCCTCATGAATACACCCTCTCTCTGCTCCAAACTTCAATGTCTCAAAATTGGCTTCTCTCTGTTGGGCAAACTAACCTATTTCTGTAACGCTCCCAATCCTCTCCCCTCATCCTGGCCCTCCAGGGGCAGTGATATCAGCACTGAGCAGTCCTGTTACCGCTCTGAAGCAGAGAGAAGCCAATCAACTGACAGCAGGTAGGAAAAATAGTGCTTAGTGCAGGATGCCAGGCAAGGAAAAGAGGCAATGCATGCCCAGAAGATCCTCAGCCCCCGATGGCTTTCAGGGAAGAGATTCTAAGGTAACATTCGGGGGAGGATTGAAGGCTGCATGATCAGCTTATATATAATCCCCTGATTCGGCTGATGTTATTGGAATCTCAATCATCAGCCTTCTGGGGTCTACAGGCTAGAGGTCAGCAGTTTTCACCCAGTGGAGGGTGTCTAGTTTCCGTATAAACCACTCAAAGTACAAATCAAGTAATTACCTCCAGCCCTTGAGGGGGAACTAAAGGTCTGACATTGTTCTATGGCTAAACTGTTATTATTTCCTCTTCCTTTACTGCTTCTCCTTGTTTCTGCATTTTGCCACTTCTCTGATTAAATTTATCCTTCGGAACTCAGAGAAGGCCTAGGAGGCTAACACTCTTCAAGAGGCAGGAGTCCGGGGACTCGGGGGGTGGGGTGTTAGCCCACAGGAAGACTCGGTAGTCCCACGCTCACTTTCAAGCCCCCTATTTCTTGGACACACCTTAGTCCTGAGAGGAACAGGAGTGACGGCCCCTCTGAATATGCCCTGCAGAAGGCGGGTGAAGTCAACTGTTCAAGATTAAAAGTGAGAAAGCCATTGACTATCACATTAAAGAATTCTGGAGCCCCAGTGTGAATAGTCTGTGTTATGAAAACTTTATCTCACTTAGATAGCCTTTCCCGGGGCCTGGAAAAGCATTTGAAAATTAGTAGACATATTATAAGAAGGATACTGATAAAATGCACCCCTGTAGTCCTCCTTAAAAGAGTCCTTTTATACCAGATGTAGTCAGAAGAGTAAGTTTTTGAATGGGTCCTCTTTAGGTACATTCTTTAACCAAGCAGCCTTTTTAAATTACACTATTTACTTCAATTTCAACTTCTGTATTGATCCATTAGGATCAGCTCCGGTTTATATAACTGGAGCTCTGGGCTTCCCGGTTGGTTCAGTGGTAAAGAATCTGCCGGCCAACGCAGGAAACCCAAGAGATGCTGGTTCGATCCCTGGGTTGGGAAGATCCCCTGGACCATGAGACCCTTCAGCTGAGTCTGAGATGAGCTATTCCAGTGGAAACAATAGGAAACCTTGTGACTGAAGGCACGGGAGGCCCTATGGTGAGAACAGGTCAAGGACAGCAGGAAGTAGAAGAGGATGAGGCCAGGAGGTGAGGCCTGTGGCTGCATTAAGCAGACTCAGAAGTTTGTATGAAGGTAACTACAAGATGGCCACCACATTCCCACTTTCTTCCTATGGCTTCATACTGAAAGGCCTCGCTCAAATTTTAACAGGAGAAATGAAAAATTTTCAGATTTTTGGAGTCAGGGAACCAGGTTCAATAATGGTGCTGCAGACCTGCCTGGTGGGAGAGGCTCACTCTCTCAGCCTCAGCACCTTCACGGGCACAGGGGGTGACAGCCCTCCTCCTAGGCGTGAGCATGCACGAGGGCACAGGAGCAGGTCCTGGCACGCAGGAGGACTCTGTGGCAGGCATCGTGATCAAATATAAAGAGAATAGCACGCAAATATACACTATCGTATGTAAAATAGATAGCTAGTGGGAATTTTCTATAAGAAAAGGAGGCTCAAGAGGGAGGGGATGTATGTATGCCTATGGCTGATTCATGTTGATGTATGGCAGAAACCAACACAATATTGCAAAGCAATTATCCTTCAATTAGATATAAATAATTTTTTTAAAAAAGAAAGAGATGTGAGGGTCTAATAAAAAAGGGTTCTGTCAGCAGCACCACCTTCTGAATGGAAGTGGTCAGAACTGAATCAGGTCTAGGAATCAGGACAGTAGTAACAGGAAATTAAATCAGGATAGTAGAAACTCAGATGAGGCAGGAATGCCAGATTAATAAGACCTAATTAATCGCAAAAACTTTTGCCCGACAAAATAAACCATAAGCAAAATGAAAAGACAGCCCACAGAATAAGAGAAAAATATTTACAAATTATGTGGCCAACAAGGAATTACCTCCAAAATGTACAAACAGCTCTTGCAACTCAATATCAAAAAACAACAACCAAATCAAAAGTGGGCAGAAGATCTAAATAGACATTTCTGCAAAGAAGACATACAAATGGCAAGGAAGGCTCATGAAAAGAAGTTCAGTGTCGCTAATATTAGAGAAATGCAAATCAAAACTACAATGAGCAGTCACTTTACAGTGGTCAAAATCATCATCAAAATATCTACACAGGGTAAATGCTGGAGAAAGTGTAGAGAAAAGGGTATTCTCCTACACTGCTGATGGACTGCATTGTTGACGTATGTATTTGTACAACTGATTCACCTTGCTGTACAGTAGAAACTAACACAACATTGTAAATCAACTACATGCCAATAAACTCTTTAAAAGATTCCCAAGGATCAATTACAGGACACTAAATGGACTAGCAATACCTACCACTCTTATGACTTTTTTGCTGGTTCTCTAATGCTTTCTTTTCTGATGGAAGGAAACTTTTCCTATTAAGCCAACTGTGACTTAAAGCAATTTGATAAGGGGGCAGCTTTGTAGGCAGAATTGAAAGATTCATCTTATTTTCCCTACTTCATGCCTCCAGAATTTGGAAACTCTTAGTAAATATTCTTATTTTCATTGCAATATAGGTATTTGTGTAAGTTCAATAAAATCCTGTTCTCTTTATAGCAGAACACAATTTGAAACTTTGATTGTTGTTCCCAGACTTGGGTTGGAATACCACATTTGAGAGTTTATAGACTCAGATATGACCAGATAGCTTTAAGGAAGTAAGATTGACATTATGGTGCTATAAATCCACTTGAGAATAACAGACTGGTACTTTGGGAATGTTCATTTCCTGGTGTATTCAGGAACCTCAGGACATTTAGGTGAGCTGAAGAAGAGAGGAATTAACACAAGTCTATAGTTATTGCAGGTGAGTCTGATGGTAAACTTTATCTTGGCCACTGGGCCTCAAGAGGCTTTTAAAAGTTCAATCTGAGACTCCTTATGAAAGAGTTTCAGCAAAGCGGATTTAAAAGAGCCTCTGTGATCTTTCACTATTCTTTGTGCACTTACCTAAATAATGAGGACAAGTTTATTGAATCTAGACTTATTTTGCCAACAAATCGGTCTTAATTTGGCTATCTTTGGTTAAAAGGGAATGATTTTAGAGAGAAAAATTATATTTCAGTAATCAGTCTTTGTGGATATTATGTTCTAGTGTTGTCCATGGGTCTTTTAAGGTTTTCTTTTCCACCCCTAAATTCAACTGGATCCTGAATTCTAGTTAACCTCCATATTTGGTTACAACTCTCCAAACTAACATTTTGAATTTTTCTCCCACTTTCTGCCTGGGAATTATTGGGAAGTAAATCTTCTTGTTTGCAAAAGCTATGCAAGCTGAAGTTGGACAAACTGATGTAAACTTCATAGAAATCACCACAGCAGTTTATGTGTGAACAGTCTTTGTACCTGTTGCCACATGGCCAATCAGAAAGATCATCAGAGACATTCGAACTACAAATAAGGAAAACCTATTGAAAGGGTGCTGCCATGAGTGGTGAGCTATGCCAGGATTTGTGACCTCTGGAGGAGAGGATTTCGATCTGGGGCCAGAGAAGAGGCTTGATCACTCGGAGTTTTTGTGTAGCAAAGTTTTATTAAAGAATAAAAGAGATGGTGAAAGCTTCTGACTTAGAGTTCAGAAGGGAGCAGAATGATAGCTCCTTGCTAGTTTTTAGCAAGGAGTTATATATCTGTTTGCTAATCAGATAAAGAGCACCAGGCCCCCCTAACATAGCATGCATTTAGAGACAGCACTGGTACAAGGTGAGTTATCCCCAGCCATAAAACAACTGGCATGAATCTTGAAGAAAGGCAGATTTCCAAGCAAATGCGTAGTTTCATTAACATAGCTTAAGAGAAACACTTCCATAAGAAAAACTCATTGGTTAGCTCAAGGTTCGAGAAATGTTAAGTTCAGGCCAGGTGGAACCAGGTGTTGTCATGACAACACAGAATGTAAAAGAAGCCTCCTTTAGTTTTGTATAGGGAAGAAAAAAAAAAAAGTCTGCTAGTTGCAGTTTATTTCCTCCTGCCACTTGGGGACCCCTAGCCTTCCTACCTGTTACCCTCTCACTATCAATATGTCACTGTCTGCCTCATTCCATCTGAAGATGCTTTGAACTGGACATCTAGAAATCTCTACTGACTGCCTTCAGAACTCAGAAAGTGAGACTACAATTTGCTCCAATCATTAGTGTTTTCCACGGAAATGCCTCTTATTAAATACCTGATTGCTTGCACTATGGTCCTAATTTGGGGAACCCGCCTGCATCACCACCTCTTGAAATGAGACACAACTGTTTGACTAAACTGAACTATTCTCAAGACTAAGAGACTCACTCAATGAGATGGAGAGATCTCCCTCAGCTTCTGGACTGTGGACTTGTTGGAGAATTTTCAAAGACAGAACTGAAGGTGTTCAGAACAAGCCTCCTCGAGGTGTGCCACTTTGGCCTGTGGACTACTTTGAGCCAAAGGCAATCAAAACTCTGCAGACTAGACACAGAGACTCTGCACACTAGACTGATGTGCATGATGTGCAAAATGGAGAGGGTGGGGCAAATGGAGAGAGTAGCATGGAAACATACACACTGCCATATGTAGAATAGATAACCAGTGGGAATTTACTGTATGACTCAGGGAACTCAAACCAGGGCTCTGTCACAATCTAGAGAGAAAAATTATATTTCAGTAATCAGTCTTTGTGGATATTATGTTCTAGTGTTGTCCATGGGTCTTTTAAGGTTTTCTTTTCCACCCCTAAATTCAACTGGATCCTGAATTCTAGTTAACCTCCATATTTGGTTACAACTCTCCAAACTAACATTTTGAGTTTTTCTCCCACCTTTCTGCCTTGGAATCATGGGAAGTAAATTTTGTTCACAAAAGCTATGCAAGCTGAAGTTGGACAAACTGATGTAAACTTCATAGAAATCACCACAGCAGTTTGTGTGTGAACAGTCTTTTTACCTGTTGCCACATGGCCAATCAGAAAGATCATCAGAGACATTCGAACTACAAATAAGGAAAACCTATTGAAATCACCCTAAGGGCAGACCTACATATCCCCAGTGCACAGGTCAGAAGCCTGAGGCTCTGAGTTAGGCTGCAGGAGTTGTGTGTCACCCTGCTCCAGGCTTATGCAATCTGCCCATGAATCAGGATGAAGCGGAATTGTAGTGAGTGGCTGAGTTGAGCTTTACACACTGCACCCTGGTAATCACGCATGTTGACCAGGGTAGAAGCGAACAGGAATGTTCATAATGATTACATCCATGTGTCCACACAAAAGATAAAGAGCTCCTGCTTTGTCCCAGGTGCTGATACAGTAGAGAACAGAATGAAGCCTCATGAAGCCTGTCTAGTGAGTGAGGAGGGTGTTACAGAAACACTCAGATTAATGTAGAGTTATATTCATCAGTAAATGCTATGAAGCAGCAGGTGGGAGGTCTATGGAAGATCTCTCAGAGAGGGAAAAGACGTACAGGAGAACTAACAACCTGCCCATCAGAAAGTAGAAGAAGATGCTTCCCAGTGGAGGCAACAGCACCTGCAAAGAGCCTGAGGTCTCAAAGGGTTCGACCTTGTAGGGAGGATTTGGTCATGCCGAGGTGGTGCTGGGAGGAAGTGAATCCTTGCAGGTAGAGGGGACACAAGAGGCCAGGAAAGAGCAGAGGAAAGGGGTTGTGGGGATGGTGGGCAGTGGGCCTTCCAGCAGCTTCTGGAATGGAGCAGAAGAGGGTGTGGGAGGTGAGGCCAGAGAGTCAGGTGAGACAAGTCCTAAGGGTCTGAGATGCAGGCTGAGGGCCAACCGCCTGGAGGGCAGACACTGGGAGCGATGGAGGGTTGGAAGCAAGAGGATGTCGGGTCCACGCTGCTGTGGGGACCTTCCTGGTACACATGCAGCCCCAGGCAATCTGCCCATCAAGGCAAGCCTGAGCCCAGAGGCCAGTCCACTCGCCCTAGAGGACAGAGAGCACTGATTTGTTCTTACAAAAAACAAACAGAAATGGTGCCGGCGTGTCCATCCTACAATCTCCCACACACCATATCGTAGGGTTGGGCTGTCCTTTCTCTAGATGACCCAGAATGAGTCACGCTTCACACTCTCATGTGCAGCTATGACCTGGATCAAGAAGAGGTCACAGGCCACACGCCCACATGTGACGACGGGAACAAGTTGGCATTGCTGCGGGGAAAGCTGGCAGCACCCTGCGTTCTTCTCACGGTGCCTGGATCCAATGTGGTGCATCTCATGAGAGCGGCCAAAACATGTGGCACTGGCCCTTTTGCTTGACAACAATTTGCTGTTGGTCACAGAACCCAAGATCTCAGATAGCCTCTCCAGGCTGGACATGCAGAACCTGTCCTAGAAAAGCTGCTCCTGTGTTGTAGCCTGTCCCTGTAGGGACGTGCCAACCCACTAGGGAAGGACAGTGAGCCCTTGAGGTTGTCACAGAAACGTCACCCACCGCCACCCTCCTGGGGGTCTTGCAGCCTCCAGAACTGTGAGAAAATACATGTCTGCTGTTTAAGCCCCCTCCGTCTTACCTGTTATGACAGCCAAAGTAGAATAAATGCCAGCCAGAGAGGACTTAGCAGCAGGAGGCAGGCTGATAGGCTGCAAAGATGCTCTGAAACTGGTCAGTGTTGGTCCACGTGCGTGAAGAGATGCCAGCTCTACATGGCGGACGGAGGGGGAAGGGGTTAAAGATGCAGAGATGTAGGAACGGGCTGCAGTGAAGGTGGTGGGTGAGCTCAGTGTTTCCCCAGGAGGCCCGGAGGATACTCAGTTTACAAAGCATGGGCATCACTAAGCTCAGAGTTGGGGCTGCCCCTGTAGGCTGGGGAGGATGAGAGCCATGCCATTACAGAAGGGGCTCCCTGGTGACACTGGAAGTGATATGATGAGGAAAGGAGAGTCCAGGTACCTGCATCTGGCAGGCAAGTTAATGCTGGCTGTGGGGAGGACACCTCAGCAGATCCCTATGTGACTTCTTCACAGGCTACTTGAATGTCCCATGATGTGGTTGCTGATTCCTCCAGAGTGAGTCTCAAAGAGAGGACATAGTGACACCAGGCAAGGCGTGCATTTTAGTGAGGAGATGTGACGGGGGACACATGATCATGGGGTCTCTGCTCCCACTGTGAGCCCAGTTTCCAGAAGCTGCAGGCCTGAGTGAGGAATGGAGTGGCCAGGTGAAGGTTCCGGCGAGCCGGAGTCTGGAGACGGCACCTGTGACTCTGGGGCGCCATCCTCTAGGAGGCATGTACACCCCAAATCTATGGCCAGTGCACGGGGTCCCCAGTGGATAGAATATGTGAGATGGAAACAGGAGGGCTTCATGTATCATCACTCCCAGCGACCTACTTGGGAATTGGACTCTCACATGCACGACTCTGGACTCTGCAGGTTCAGAGGTTTGGCATCCAAAGGAGGGATGTATCCACCAGGTGACAACCTACTGGTGGCCCTGGTCCCTTTGCACTGCTTGTGCCAAGAGACCAGCAGACGAGGGGAAGGGCCAGCAGTCTAGCGGGGATCACTGATGGAGACCACAGGAGGAGGTAGTTCAGGCGGGCTGAACACAGGGAGGCAGGGAAGGCTCAGATAGTAACAGATGTGCATGTCTCTGGCCGTCTTTTCCTGATGGGGAAGGTGAACGGACAGGTGAGTGCTGTGACTCAGGAAGGCAGGCTGACCAAGGGTCAGGCCCCTCGGGAATGAGGCTCTGGGTATCCCCCACCAGGTCAGCCATCATTTTCAGCCCAGGTGCTCGCTGGAGGTGAGAGGCATGGATGGGTGGTAGATGGGTAGGTGGGGGTATGAGTATCAGATACAACCCTGAGCGAGCTGCAGCAAGAACAGCTAATGCACAGGCCTGGAGGAAAGGACAAGAATGGACGCGTGTGTGACACGGTGTGAGGTCTCCATATGGGTGCGGCCATGTGGGGCTGGAGCAGCGGGGCCAGCCTGCCTCTCCCTTTGGAAGGGCTCTCAGGGCTTCTCCACGTCTCCTTCCCTCGTGGCCTGGTTTGGGCTTCCTCACAGCATGGTGGCCCCGCCTCCACACATGAGTGCCCCAGGGACCAAGGCAACATCTGCCTTGTCACTTCTGACAGCCTCCAAGTCACACAGGGCATCTTATCCACATTCTGTTGGTTACTAGTGAGTCACATGCCCACCAGCTATAAAGGGAGAAGAAACTAGACCCTGTTCTCAACAGGAGGAAAGTCAAGGTCAAATCATGTCAGATGTGGGCCAAGGAAGGGGGATGGGACAGAGAGGATGAAGACTTGCTTGGAGACCATATTCTCCAGTTGTATTTGATGAATGGGTGGACAAGGCGGCCAGAAGGGAGAATGAGTCTCAGCTCTGGTCATGATAGAAAATGCCAATAAGACATTTGGACCTCAGGCAGAGGAGCCCACCCTGTGGATCCCCTGCTCCTCGGTCAAGGGGCACAGAGACAATGCCAGGCAACACTCAGCTCCACCATGTGACCAGCCTTCCCCCAGGAAGGAGACCCTGAGGTTGTTATCTCTTGTGCATTCTGTCACTGATCCCCGGCTCCTCTATGGCCATCCCATTTTACAGATGGGGAGCTGAGGCCCAGAGAGATTAGGCATCTCGTCAAGGTCACTATCAATTACCCAGATTCTATTTAGAAAGTTTCAGGGAGTCTTGCTCCTCTACTAGCTATGTGATCTTGGGTAAGTCAGGTACTATTTGTAAAAGCCCGTTTTCAATGGCAACCCACTCCAGTACTCTTGCCTGGAAAATCCCATGAATGGAGGAGCCTGGTAGGCTGCAGTCCGTGGGATTGCGAAGAGTGGAACACGACTGAGCGACTTCACTTTCACCTTTCACTTTCATGCGTTGGAGAAGGAAATGGCAACCCACTCCACTGTTCTTGCCTGGAGAATCCCAGGGGCGGGGGAGCCTGGTGGGCTGCCGTCTACAGGGTCGCACAGAGTCGGACACGACTGAAGCGACTTAGCAGTTTTCCTCCTTAAAATGGAGATTACACTCCGTATGGAGAAGGGAATGGCAACCCACTCCAGTACTCTTGCCTGGGGAATCCCATGGACAGAGGAGCCTGGCGGGCTACAGTCCACAGGTAGCAAAGAGTCGGACACGACTGAGTGACTAACACCATACTGTACACTGCAGTCCTCACTGCAAGGCCCTGATTGGGAGTTCCATGTGACAGAGAGTTTATCAAGGCAGGCTTCCAGGTGGTGGCACTCCCCGGATGGAGTGTTGAGTTTTGTAGGGCAGCTTCTGAGTCAATCAGCCAGTCAGAGGGCTGCAAGTAGAGATGGGCAGGGAAGCCCAGCAGGAAAAGCTTGGAGAGGCACAAAGGAGGGGCACGGGCGTTGGAGTGAGGAGTAGCATTCCTGGCAGGAGTGAAGTCTGGCAGGCTTCCCTGGGGAGGTGGCATTCAGTATTTGGCCTGAAAGTGGACAGAGATTGCCAGGAAACTGCAGATGGGAGTGGACGTCAGAAGGGCATGAGCGAGTGTCTCCAGCCTGCGCTGCTCGGGTGAGTAGCACTGCTCATGGCACCTATGTGGGCATCTCTCCTGTTTTGCTTCCTCCCTCCTCCCCTGAGGGGTGGTAGCCCAATCAGCTCCAGAGAAGCTGGGCCCTGTAGGCAGAGTGAAGTCCTCCAGCCCTGCCTGCAGGCCAGTGGGATGGAGTCACTCAGCTGGCTGCCCATGTTCATGCCCAGTGCTGAGGCCCCAGGAGGCCCTGGTCCCATCACAAATCAGGGTCTTCGTGGTGCCCCACCACCACGTGGACATAGGCTAGCTCCACCCCTCCAGGTGGGTGTCCTCAGTGATCCCTGCTCACCTCTTGGAGCTGCAGTTCCTTTTCTTTCCCCCCACTGGAATCCAGTGTGGGTTTGTGTCCTGGGTCTGCAACACAGGGAGGGTCAGCCTGGGCTCTGGTTCTGCCTCCGTTATGGACGGTCTGTGTGGCACAGCTTGGGCTGGTCGCTTCCTGTCTCTGTGGTTTAGTTTCCCCACCTGTACTGGGGAAAATTACAGGCAGCAGAGATCAGATGAAGTGTGCATGGGCCTGAGGAAGGACATGGTCACAGGCCCAGTCTGGGGACCCGCTCTGCTCCCTGAGGTTCACTTCTGTAGTGAGCAGGGGCCTCGGAGCTTTACACTGGCTGTTCCCTTTGCCCCAAAGTCTTTCCTCCCAGATGCCTGAGGGGTTCAGTCCCTCTTTATCTTCTGGTTGTTCCTGAAAAGGGCTTTCATGGTGAGGCCATCCTGGCACCCTTGCGTACTCTCCTGTATGTGCTGTGCTCAGTCACTTCAGTTGGGTCTGACTCTTTGTGATCCTGTGGACTATAGCCTGCCAGGATCCTCTGTCCATGGGATTCTCCAGGCAAGAATACTGGGGTGGATTGCCATTTCCTTCTCCAGGGGATCTTCTCGACCCAGGGACCCTGCATCTCCTGCATTGCAGACAGATTCTTTACCGCTGAGCCCGCGGGGAAGCCCTTACTCCCCTGTATATATTCCCCCTACTCCCTTCCTTATATTTTACTTACCAGCTTGTGAATCTCCGGTTTCCAAACTAGAACATCAGCTGCCTCGGTAGGGGCTTCATCCACTGTGTCTACGAACATATTCTCAACCCGCCTGATGGATGGAGTAGAGGCTCCATGAGTGTTTGTTGTGTGAATGAATGAATGATGCCAGGAAGGAGGGGTGGGAAAGACTCTGATTTCTTTAGGTGACTTTAAATTGTTAGACATGCCTCCTTGAGCTTTCTTATGGAAGAAGGAAGGAAATAAATAAACACACAACCCCACTCTGTGATGATGGATATAATTCATTACATGAGATGTTAACAAGTGAGGAGCTCATTTTAAAGAGAGGGGCAGCAAGAGCCTTGAGGCTGAGTCCGGTCCTGGGCCCATTGGGTAGCCTCTGTGGGGGCCACCCACCTGTGTGTAGAGCTGCTGACCTGTCACCCCCAGTTCACAGAAGGGGAAAGTGAGGCCCAGAGAAGGTTGGTGCTGCTCAAGGTCACCAGAAATAGCCGCATGCCTGCTGACTTCCTGCCCGGTGCTCTCTGCATTCCTTTACCAGCATCTCCGGGCTCCACGGTGAGCCAGGCTGACCTAGATGGGAAGCAGGTGCGGCTCCATCCTGGGGGCTCCCTGCCTGGGGGGAGGCAGGTAGATCCACAGGGACAACTCGGGGGGTCAGCTCCTCTCAGCTCCATCTCTCAGCACCCACACCCCCATCATTTCAGCCCAAGGAAGCCCTTCTGAGTCCCTGGACCTCTCCCCTGGGGCCCCTGGGTTTGACTGGTCTGTCCCCCCATGGCAGCCCCGGGGCCACCCAGCATGTCCTTCTGGGAGGCTGTCCCCGGCCCTGGGCCTGGCCGGCACGTCCCTCTGTCTTATGGGGTGTCACAGTCTGTCTCCTCATGTCTCCTCAGGGGGGCGTATTCCCATCAAAGGGGGTCTGCCCATGTCCTTCCCCCCGTGCACCGTTTATCGTGCACCTGGCACAGAGTGGGCACAGAGGCTCCCTTGCTGGAACAGCAGTGAGAGCAGAGGGCAGGGCCCTGGGCAGATGGTGTGAGTGCCAGGGCCCCCAACACTGCGGGTCCCTGGATTTTACTCCCTGGCCTCCGGGACCCCGGATGGAGCTGGTGTGATGGTGTCCCCCTTCCCCTCCCCCGTCTAGGAGAGCATGCAGGCTTCTGTCAGCACAGTCTACACCTCGGTGCTGGAGGACCTGACCCGTAACAAGCAGCACAGGTTCATCATCGTGGACCAGGAGTTCTTCCGGCTGTGGTGGGATGGTGTCATGTCAGCCAAGCAGAAAGTCCAGGTAACGCTGCCCTCCAGGGTGGTCCTCGCCGGGGAGCTGAGAGAGGAGTGGCCTGGGGGTCCCAGTGATGACCCTGCAGGAAGCTCCTGGGGCAGTGCTCTCTGTGGCCGGGGCTGTGCTGGGTAAACCAGGAGGCCCTGAACTCTCTGGGGCTGCTCTCAGAGTTTAGATGAGAGTTGTGGTCAGCCGCATGCCCAGGAGACAGGTTCGTGTTTAATCCCGCCTTTCTGGCTGCTCACTGCAGCTGTGGCAACCCCGCTGGCACTCAGCTGGCGTGAACGGGGTCACCTCTGGCACTGGGCACTCCAGGGGGCCTGTGTCCACACTCTCTTCCTTCATTTACACATCTGTGTGGCCCCCGTGGGGACGGGAGCTGGTGACCCAGCCAGGGGATGCCACAGTCCCTGTGGTTTCAAGGCTGGAGGCAGATTGGCTTCACTCATCACGGGGAGTGAGAGGCCCCGCTCGACGGAGGGCAGCCTGGGGCCAGGGCCTGCTCCCCCACCTCCCTGGGTGGTCACAGGTGGCCGGTGGCCTCTGTCAGCCGCATCTACAGTGGGAGTGATCTCCCTCCTCAGAGAGGCTGTACTTGGAGTAACCATGTGATGGAAGTGCCTGGGATGCCTCTCTGGAGCTTGGCCCCTCCAGGCTTCCCTTTCCCTCAGAACAGTCCCTGGTGGTGAGTCTCAGAGGCCCAGAGACCTGCTCAAGGTAGCAAAGCTCAGATGGTGAAGCAGGGTGTCCACAAGGTCCCCCCAGAGGGGATGTGAACCTGCAACCCTAGAGCTGAGAAGACCAGCCTCCCATTTGATGGGCTCTGTGGCATTCCAGGTGCTGGCCTATGACTTTCTACACATTATTTCATTGACTCCTCCCAACAGCCTCACTGTACAGAGAAGGTTCAGGTTCAGAGAGGGCAGGTAACTGGCTCGTGGTCACACAGCTTATACAAGACAGGTGGGATTCTGGGTCAGATATCCTGACTCGAAGCATAACTCTCCAAGGTCTTCAGTAGAAAGTTCCCATTTCTTTACATGGATGCCCCCAAACATCTGTCTCCTCCCCTAGAGAGAGGTGTGGCCTGGCTAAGGTAATTCAATGGCACAGCCCACGAAGAGAGAGTTTTTCTCTGCTTTGTTCTGGCCAAATCCTCATTACCTGGGTGATGCCCAGAATGTAGTAGGTGTTTTTTGAAACAGTACATGTAGGTGTCATTCAGTATATTTTCAGTGAATGAGCTTCAAATACTGCACCTTCAGAAATCAAATCAAAACTACAGTCTGTCAAGTGGATGGTGCCTTGCTGGTGTAGCCTTTGCCCTTACATGTCCAGACCATCCCCAGGGGTCAGCTCCCCTCAGCTTCATCTCCCATCTTCTGTCCTCCCTATCTTTCATGTATACTAAAATTTGTCATCCAATCATGTGACAAACCCAATTTGAAGGACAGTCTACAAAATAATTAGCCTGTAATCTTTGAAATTATCAATCACATGGAAGAAAAAGAAAGGCTCATGAAGTGTTATGAATTAAAGGATAATGAAGAGAAATGACATTAAAACCAATTCATGATCCTAGATTGAATCTTGCACCAGAGGAAGGACATTAGTGGAACAAGTGGCAAAGTTTGACTAAAGTTCCTTAATTCCCTAGTAGCGTTTTTAACATTAAATTTCTTGATTTTGATAAGTTTGCAAAAGTTACAATAATCTTGTTCTTGCCAAACCTATACTGAAGTATTCTAAAGGCTAACTTGTGCTTTCAAATGGCTTTGAAGAAACAAAGTATGTGTAAGGATACGGGAGCGTATTCAAGGAAACAGGCAAAAATAATGACGAGATAATCTGGGGGAAGTACTTATGGGAGCGCCTGATACAATTCTAGCAAGTGTTCTTTAAGTTTGAAATTATTCCAAAAGCAAAATTTCAAGATATATACTTTTATATTATATATGTGTTTTATGAAGCTGCCATCATGGACCAGGTGCTGGTCTAGGTACTGGACACATTGGTGACCAGGACAGACAGGGTCCTGCTTTTGCAGAATAAATGAAGGTGAGGAGTTTCAAGGAAGGACTGTGAGACTCTGTTGGCATGTCCCCAACAAACACAACCAGGCTCAGCTCAGGGACTGTAACCTGGCTTTTTCTCTCTGCCCACAATGCCAAGGTCCGCCAGCTTGTGGCCCAAAGACGCCTGGAGTCTGTCCTCGGAGGCCAGGTCATGCACGATGAGGCCGTGACCCACGTCGATGACCAGATCCTCCAGCTCACAGGTTTGATTACCCTTTCCCAGACCCAGGGTCCCTTGGGTCTCCTGTTAGGCTGCGACTGGGCATCTGAGCCCTGGTCTGGCGTCCAGGTTCACCTCTCAGCAGGAGACTGTGATCCACAAAAACTGTGATTGGCTGATGCCACACCCTTGCCTGTGCCCTTGAGTGCAGGGCTTGAGTGTGGATTTTAGACCAGATGGGCTGGCTATATCCTGGCTCTCAACCCCCTGAACAGGGGGCAAGTGATGTAACCCCATTAAGTCTCAACTTCCTCCTCTATAAAAACGTTTGATAATGAGGCACCTCAAAGCATTGTTATTGAGATTAAATTGGGATCATTCAAACAGAGCACATTGAGTGTAGTGTGTGGATCTCCAGTAAATGGTCAGTGAAGGTTAGATTCCATCTCTGTTATCACCGCACCCACCACATACTCCACCACTATTGACACCATTACCACCACCGTCACCATCTGCATCAGCTCCAACACCCCCACCACCTCCAATAACAGCACGCACTCCACCATCACCACCACCACCATAAGCTCTACCACCACCAGCACCTCGATCACTCCATACACCACCACCACCAACCATGATTACTAACACCACCACCTTGATCATTACATCTACACCACCACAGTTACTAACACCACCACCACCTCGATCATTACGTGTACACCATCACCACCACCACCATAATTACCAACACCACCACCTCGATCATGCTGTCTACACCATCACCACCACCACCACCAGCAGCAACCACCACACCTCCAGCAGCAGCAGCAGCAGCTCTGCCCCGTCATCACTGCCTGCACCGCCTCGAGGACCACCAGCAGCACCACTGGCATCGCATCCACCATCAGCTCAGACACGTCAGCCACCTCACACACCTCCACCACTTCATTGCCACCACCACCATCTCATCAAACACCGCCTGGACAACTACCTAAACCGCATCGCTCATGAACACCTCTGCTACCACCAGCTTCTGCATCATCTTCACCACCAACAAAACCTCTACCCCCATCACCACCAGCTCCACTACCATTATTACCACTGCCACTACAAACAGAAGGGCCACCTCCCCCAGCACATCACCTGCCCATTCCAACAGCCTCTGACGCCATGACCACCAGTACCACAAAAAACAAAAACATCTCCAATGTCAACGCTACCACCACCACCAAAACCACCACCATCAATGCTAACACCAGCACGAGCAGTTCAAAAACTTCATCACCACCTCTACCATCCTCACCACCAGCACCAACACCATCATCATTATCTCCACCATGGCCATTACTACCTCAACCACTGCTTCGCCCACCATCACCTCCACCACCATAATCACCACCATCCCCTCTATCCCCACTGTGTTCTCCATCCCCTTGCATAGTTTGCACCAAACACCCATTCCAAGCTATGTAACTAATGTTTTTTCACAAGAAATAGCTTCACCCATCCCTAAAGGCAGGGTGACATTACTTTGTCAACAAAGGTCCGTCTAGTCAAGGCTACGGTTTTTCCAGTAGTCATGTATGGATGTGAGAGTTGGACTATAAAGAAAGCTGAGTGCAGAAAAATTGATGCTTTTGAACTGTGGTGTTAGAGAAGACTCTTGAGAGTCCCTTGGACTGCAAGGAGATCCATCAGTCCATCCTAAAGGAAATCAGTCTTGGGTGTTCATTGGAAGGACTAATGTTGAAGCAGAAACTCCAATATTTTGGCCACCTGATGTGAAGAGCTGACTCATTTGAAAAGACCCTGATGTTGGGAAAGATTGAGGGCAGGCGGAGAAGGGGATGACAGAGGATGAGATGGCTAGATGGCATCACTGACTCAATGGACATGAGTTTGGGTAAACTCCCAGAGTTGGTGATGGACAGGGAGGCCTGGTGTGCTGTGGTTCATGGGGTCGCAAAGAGTCAGACATGACTGAGCGACTGAACTGAAACGCAGGGTACTAAGGGAGCATCACTGTTCTAAGTTTCATTTTGTGGAACAGGCACGAAGGCTGAGGCCAAAGGAAGGTCAAAGAGGCAGTGGATGAGCCAGAATTGACCACAGCTCTAGCCCATTGTCACCCGCCTAAGAGTGATCCCAGTTACACCAAGTGTCGAACATCAAGACGGTATTGGATTTTTTCTGGGAATTTTCTTTACACTGTCTCTCCTTTCACCCCTTTAATCTGTGGTTCCTTCCTTCTGAGTTTCTACTGACTTATTTCTAGGTGTAAGTAGGAATGTGAAGGGAATGTTTAAGTTTTGTTAAATAAAACTCTCAGTCTGCAAAGTGCAGTCGCAGACCTCACTTCCTGGCCTCTACCTCATCCTTCTGCCTCCTGCTGCTCTTAAGCTGCTCCCACTACAGGGCCTCCTGTGCTTTCAATCACAAGCTTTCCTGTTGTTTCCACCCAAACAGCTCATCTCAGACTCAACTAAGGGGTCTAATGGTCGAGGAACCTCTGTTAAACCCACAAGACCTTATCATCTCCCCTCTCCACCTGGAAACTACAGGTTGTCTTTGGCAGTGACTGGTGTCTGATTCTTCTCTGGGTCCCCAGAGCTCAGCCCAGAATCTGGTCAGACAAGTGCTGTTGAGCATGGAAGGAGGGGATAGGTGCTGACCCCCTCCCCTCCTCGGGGGTGACCACGGTGGGGACAGCCCTCACCTCTGGTCTCAGCCCACCATGCCCACTGTCCTGAATGCCCCAGAGATGACCCTACAGGCCTGGCCTAGACCATGGCAACCAGAATCCCAGCACACTTGTGTTCCCATCACCCTGGGGTAGGAAAGGGCATGGACCTCCGGACACTGGTTCCTCCCCAGGGGATTTCCTGGGGCATCATTTCCAAGACCAGCCAAGCTCCCCAGAGGATGGACATTGATTTCCTCTCACAATAAACCTCATGTTCTAAGTACAAGACATACACTTAGTCCCTTCAGTCCTTGAGGCAGTCCTGGAGATGGCAAGTCTTACAAGACTCCACTCATAGGGGTAAAGGTTGAGGCTCAAATCCTACTAAAACTTACCCAAGTCACGCTGCCACCAGGTAAGAATCATGGATCTGACCCGAGCCTGGCCCAGTCATTGAGGGGCTTGTTAGCTCAGCCCCTCTCCCTGGAGGCTGGACCAAGTGCTTTTCCATCTCTTTTCTCTGATGGCCTCAGAACAGCCTGGCTCAATATCACTTCAGTTCAGTTCAGTCGCTTAGTCGTGTCCGACTCTTCGCGAACCCATGGACTGCAGCACACCAGGCCTCCCTGTCCATCACCAACTCCTGGAGCTTGCTAAACCCATGTCCATCAAATCGGTGATGCTGATGTGGCTCGATGTAGTAGCTTGTAAATCAGAATTCAGTAAGTTAGTGGTTGGATGATTCTGAGATGGAGTCCTCTGTATTAGTGTCTACAGCAGCAAGACCCTGCTTGGCCTGGTAGATGGCACTCCAGTCCTAGAGAAGGGCAGGGGGACTTGAGGGAGTTAGGGGGTGAGGGGCCACCCTTCAGTCACTGAGGAGGCTGATCTCTTTGCAGAAGGACATGGGTTTCTCTATGAAACGTTTGGGATCCGGCCGCAATTCTCCTGGCAGGTGGACTCATTTGGCGCATCTGCCACAACTCCCACCCTGTTTGCCCTGGCGGGCTTCAATGGCCACATCATCTCCCGCATAGACTATGACCTGAAGGTGACCATGCAGCGGAAACAGGTGAGCAGCGAGCCACATCCACGGCTCCCAACTCGCCTCTGCTTCTTCCCCCTCTATTCCTTCCTGCATCTCAGAGCCCCTGCTATTCTCCTGAGCATTTGGGATGCTGGCGGCTACACAGGCCATGGGATGTCCCACGCCCATCTTTGCCCTGCTGTGCCCTCCGGCATGAATGGTTCTCTCCTCCTGCAGATCTAGCTCCTGGCTGAGCTGCAGGCCCAGCTCGGATGCCTGTGGCCCTGAGTCCCCTTCCCCCTGCAGCTGGGCTGGTGCTGCCTTCTTCTTTGAGTCTCCAAAGGGACTGGCACAGACCTGCACTCAGTAAACCATGCTCGATGCAGAGAGGAGGCGGTGGGGGGTTCGGGGTACCCGAGACATAATAACTCTTCTGATGGGTGGGCAGCGAGCATGAGTGAATGTAACACTCAACAACCACCCAGACACTGCCTTTGCTGTCTACGAAGTGCCAGGCCTGGTGGGAGCCACTGCCCTCTGGGTTTCCTTTGAAACAACAGCCCTGTGATATAGTTTCTGTATTTTCCGGGGCTGTCTGAAGAAAGTATCAAAAACTGGGAACTTCCAACAACAGAAATGTGTTGTTAACAGGCCTGGAGGTCAGAAGGCTGAGGTCAACCCTGGACAGGGCATTGCATCTTCTGAGAGTATTCGGATGGGTCGGCTCTGGGCCTCTCTCTACTTCTGGTGGCCTCAGGCATCCTTAGCCTACAGACTGCTGACTTCTCCCTATGTTTGCCCATCATCCTCCTTCGCTCATGTTTGGGTCCAGCTCCTCCTTTTATGAGGACTCTAGTCATATGGGATCAGGGTCTATCCTTGTTACTCAGTTACCAGTATAGAGAACCAACAATTGAGGCACTGGGGTTAAGATTTCAGCATATATTTTCTAGGATGCTATTCACACAGTTACAGATAGGAGTCATATAATTTACTCCATTTCATAAATGGGAAAGTTAGGCCAAAATGTAAGGATTCGGTGCAGGATCACTCAGGTAATAAAGATTTGGAGAGCAGTGGTAGCATGGCCAGCAGGAGTTATCAAAGAGGATTTGGGCTCTCGGTGGGCAAGAGAAATAAACTTTATAATGACCCCACTGAGTGCTGCAGCTAGCACTGCACGCACTTCCCATAGCAGCTCCATGCTCCTGCAGGTAAGTCTGTGAGCTGGGTGTTCATGTTCAGAGACCAAATCACAGAGGACTTGGTGAACTGTGTATGAATCGGAGGTAGTACTCACAGAAGCAAGATTTTATCCTTACTTTGTAGCTCTGAGCTCTTTTTTAGGCATCTGACCTTGAAAAATGAACTGCACCCTCAGTGAGAGGTGATGAGCCCCCCGTGTCTGGAGGCATTCAAGCAGAGTTAGTGAGAAAATGGCTGGCAGGTTCTGACAGCATGTCCTGCCCTGAGGAGGGGTGGGATGAACATGCAGGCAGGCACCTTCTGAAGGGCAAATTCCTCCACCCCCTGTGGCTTTGGGAGGTCAGGAGGAATCTTGAGGAGGAGGCAGCAGAGGGAGATGTTGGCCATGAGCCACTGAGAGAGGAGCAGGGTACAGGCAGCCATGAGACTCAGGCGGGGTCTGGGGAGGAGAGCCGGGCAGCCCTGTTGCCCCTGGGCCCTCGCTGTTCCCTCTGGGTTTGCAGGAGATGCAGTTCATGTGGAGAGGATCCAGGTCCCTGTTGGCGCAGCAGGAAATCTTCACGCATGTCCTGGATGAGAACGGCTACTGCTCGTGAGCTCTTGCCTTGGGCCAGACCCTGTTCCCAACCCTCTCCCTGAAGCACGTCAGCCCCAACATGGCCACTCCTGAGGGGACTCACCGAGCACCCATCTTACAGAAAGAACAACTGAGGTCTAGACACCCAGCCAAGGTCCCACGGTAGCAGCCGTGAGGGCAGCAACATTGGGCTCAGGAGGTGGCTCCAAGGATCCAAGACATGGGAAGAGCCCTCCTGTGGGCTGTCTGGTTGGAAGACCTGGGTTCAGTCCCCTTCTGTCCCTTTGAGCCTGTGAGGCTGCAGGCAGGGGGTGAGCTCCTCTTTGAAGAGGGGAGATTGTCAGAAGGATGAAGGGGCAGCTGGGAGTAGAGGGTGGGTAGGGGCTCACTACCAGGTGATGTGAGACCCCATTCTGTGCCTGGGATTGTTTCTTGGTGCTTTCTGTCAACTATTGTCATTTAATTATCATAACAATCTTTAGTATACCTTAGTGATCAGCAAACTGAGATTCGCAGAGATTCAGAGTGGTCATTTCTGGAGCCTGGTTGAGATGTCACCTCTATGCTTCCTGTCATGAGTGGCAAAGACCCTTGCTGTGGGCTATCCAGACCCCAGAAGTTCACTTTTGGTACCTCCCAAACCATATTACTGCCCGTGGATTCCAGCATGCTGGCCTGTCTTTATACAGAAGTTTGAGATTCTGCTCATCAAGAAGTTTTTAAGATTCGTTTTTAATTTAAAAATATTGTTCAGTTCAGTTCAGTCGCTCAGTCGTGTCCGACTCTTTGTGACCCCATAAATCTAAGCCAACTTTTTCTCTCCTCTTACTTTCATCAAGAGGCTTTTTAGTTCCTCTTCACTTTCTGCCATAAGGGTGGTGTCATCTGCATATCTGAGGTTATTGATATTTCTCCCGGCAACCTTCATTCCAGCTTGTGCTTCTTCCAGCCCAGCATTTCTCATGATGTACTCTGCATATAAGTTAAATAAGCAGGGTGACAATACACAGCCTTGATGTACTCCTTTTCCTATTTGGAACCAGTCTGTTGTTCCATGTCCAGTTCTAACTGTTGCTTCCTCACCTGCATATAGGTTTCTCACGAGGCAGGTCAGGTGGTCTGGTATTCCCATCTCTTTCAGAATTTTCCACAGTTTATTGTGATCCACACAGTCAAAGGCTTTGGTATAGTCAATAAAGCAGAAATAGATGTTTTTCTGGAACTCTCTTGCTTTTTCCATGATCCAGCGGATGTTGGCAATTTGATCTCTGGTTCCTCTGCCTTTTCTAAAACCAGCTTGAACATCTGGAAGTTCACGGTTCACATATTGCTGAACCTTGGCTTGGAGAATTTTGAGCATTACTTTACTAGCGTGTGAGATGAGTGCAATTGTGGGGTAGTTTGAGCATTCTTTGGCATTGCCTTTCTTTAAAATACCATAATTTAGGTATCAAGATTTTTATACCCCCAAAGTCTGGAGCCCACGGTGCCTGCATTCTTTGCTTACCCTTGGCCCCAGCCCTCTTTGCGTCCTTGGGAGTGGATCTGACGAGCATGGAGCTGACATAAGGAAGGAGGAATCAAGACGATCCTCACTTAATCTGTATGGTGGAAGTGGGGCCCAGAGGTTGTGGGCTTCACTTGGCGGCAGAAGGAATACAGGAGCTGTAAGGAGATGTGCTTGAGGTCCCCCACAGGGCTGAAATGTGGCCCCTCTGTCCACAAAGCCTGTGGACACTGACCTGCCTGTCTGACTGATTGATAACGGAGGCCATCAGAGGGGTCTGCTGGCCCAGATGCACTCTGGCCTCACAGAGCTCTTCCGGTCCACCTGGACCCCAGGCTGCCTTCCTTTCCAGGGTGCAGCCCCTGAACACTCCTCCCAGTCTCTCAGTGAAGGGTTTTTCTTCCAAGATCAATGCATGGATGAGATGTTCACCCACAGTGACATGCCTGTCAGTAAGGACAACATTCAAATGTATACCGAGAAACTGTTGAACAACACGTGGGAACGGTTCATCTGGTTCCAGACAGGACATGTTCTCTGGCCGTGGGTAAGAGGGGACATCCCAGGCCCCGATTCCTCAACCACACCCAGAGATTGCCATGATGGGTCTGGCCTTTGTACCTGCTATTACCCTCGACCTGTTTGCAGCTCTAACCAGGCTGGTCTTCATCCAGGCAGTTTTACTGCCTTGGGAGTTCAGAATGTATTTGCCAAAGGAAAATAGAAACACCTGCCTAAAGTAACTTGGGTCTGGGTCACAAAAGTTTATAAAAATCTACCTGCAACCTCCTACTTCTTACTTGTTATAATAACTGTCAAAGTGGGGTGCTGGAGGATTTATAAATCTAGGCTTGCTTCATCAACATATTATTACTCTGGCATTTCATTCTAGAGATGGTTCTGAACACACTCGGAGGCCACCGTGAGACCCAGCCATGACCTTCTTTCCCCTCTGATCAAAGACCTTCACCCTGGGGCCGCTTCAGCCCCGTCCAGGGGTCTGTCCACCTGTGTTGGGGAAGTTAAGCTGTTTATTGTGCTATACACTCTCATGAGTTTTTGTGGTTAGCTCATCACAGAATTCATGAGAAAGAGAAGATGTGAATAGATTTTATGAAATCTCTTTAGCCAGCCTGAGAGCAATAAATTCTGAAGGTTTTATCACTCTGGTTACTCACAGGACTAATTTTGCCTGGACTCACCTGTCAAAACCTAAACAGAACTTTCTTTATTCTTACCTTTTTGTGCCCACTAGAGTCTTCCCAGGTGGCTCAGTGGTAAAGAATGTGCCTCACAACACCATGAGACTTAGGAGATGTGAGTTCGATCCCTGGGTCAGGAAGGTCCCCTGGAGGAGGAAATGGCAATCCACTCCTGTATTCTTGCCTGAAAAATCCCATGAACAGAGGATCCTGGAGGGCTGCCGTCCAAGGGGAAGCAAGAGTCGGACACGACCAAGCGACTGAGCACACACACACCCACGAGAGTAAGATAATATCCTGTGCAAGATTTCTGTGAGCCAGGAATTGCAGATTTTAATAAAGATGCATTCAGAGGTGGCTGGACATTCAATTGAGTCCAACATTTGAGACACACATGAAATGCCTCTGAACAACTTTATCCATTACATGATTTCATCTCAGTCAAAAGAAGACTTTCACTCCTGTGAGCCCTGCCCCTTACATATATTCTCACTATAATTCTATTTTATGTACTTTTCCCAAAGCCAAATTTCAACAAGGAAAACATAGAATACTGTGACTATTGGGAGGGCGTACTTTTTTTAGAACTGTAGCTCTCTGCTTCTTTATTACATATGACATTATATTAGTCACATGAATACAACATAATGACCCCATATATGAATATATTGCAAAATGATCACCACAATAGATCTAGTTAATATCTGTCACCACAGTTACACAATTTTTGTGATGTGAGCTTTTAAGACCTACTCTTTTGCTGCTGCTGCTAAGTCGCTTCAGTCGTGTCCAACTCTATGTGACCCCATAGACAGCAGCCCACCAGGCTTCCCCATCCCTGGGATTCTCCAGGCAAGAACACTGGAGTGGGTTGCCATTTCCTTCTCCAGTGCATGAAAGTGAAAAGTGAAAGTGAAGTCGCTCAGTCGTATCCGACTCTTAGCGACCCCATGGACTGCAGCCCTCCAGGCTCCTCTGTCCATGGGATTTTCCAGGCAAGAGTACTGGAGTGGGGTGCCATTGCCTTCTCCATTTAGCAACTTTCAAATAAATGATAGGGTATCATTAACCATAGTTACCATAATGTACTCTGCATCCCCAAGACTTATGTATTTTGTCGAAGGAAATTTGTACCTTTTGACTTCCATCAGTCATTTAAGCAACCACCAATCTGTTCTCTCCAGGCATAAGCTTATTTTTTATATTACCTCCATTAAAAAATTCACCTGTGAGATCATATGGCATTCGTGTTTCCCTATCTGACTTCACTTAGCATAATGACTTCAAGTCCCATCCATGTTGCTGCAAATGGCAAGATTTCCTGTTTTTTTATTGATGATGTTATTGGTGAACAACTATATATATATATATATATATACACATTTATAAATATTTATATAATATTTTCTTTATCTGTTCATCCACTGATGGACGCATAGGCTGACTCCATCAGTTCAGTTCAGTCGCTAAGTCATGTTCAACTCTTTTCGACCCCATGAATCGCAGCACGCCAGGCCTCCCTGTCCATCACCAACTCCCAGAGTTCACTCAGACTCACGTCCATCAAGTCAGTGGTGCTATCCAGCCATCTCATCCTCTGTCGTCCCCTTCTCCTCCTGCCCCCAATCCCTCCCAGCATCAGAGTCTTTTCCAATGAGTTAACTCTTCCCATGAGCGGGCCAAAGTACTGGAGTTTCAGCTTTAGCATCATTCCTTCCAAAGAAATCCCAGGGCTGATCTCCTTCAGAATGGACTGGTTGGATCTCCTTGCAGTCCAGGGGACTCTCAAGAGTCTTCTCCAACACTACAGTTCAAAAGCATCAATTCTTTGGCGCTCAGCTTTCTTCAGAGTCCAACTCTCACATCCATCCATGACCACTGGAAAAACCATAGCCTTGACTAGACGGACATTTGTTGGCAAAGTAATGTCTCTGCTTTTGAATATACTATCTAGGTTGGTCATAACTTTCCTTCCAAGGAGTAAGTAACTTTTAATTTCATGGCCGCAGTCACCATCTGCAGTGATTTGGGAGCCCAGAAAAATAAAGTCTGACACTGTTTCCACTGTTTGCCCATCTATTTCCCATGAAGTGATGGGACCAGATGCCATGATCTTCGTTCTGAATGTTGAGCTTTAAGCCAACTTTTTCACTCTCCACTTTCACTTTCATCAAGAGGCTTTTGAGTTCCTCTTCACTTTCTGCCATAAGGGTGGTGTCATCTGCATATCTGAGGTTATTGATATTTCTCTCGGCAATCTTGATTCCAGCTTGTGTTTCTTCCAGTCCAGCGTTTCTCATGATGTACTCTGCATAGAAGTTAGATAAGCAGGGTGACAATATACAGCCTTGACATATATACAGGGGCGGCAGCCGGGAGGAGCAACCCCACATCCAAGGAGCGGTGGCTGCGCGGGCGCAGGAGGGCCTAGAGGAGCTACCCGACGTTGAAGGTCAGGAAGGGCAGCAGTGAGGAGATACCCCTTATCCAAGGTAAGGAGCAGCGGCTGTGCTTTGCTGGAGCAGCCGTGAAGAGATACCCCACGCCCAAGGTAAGAGAAACCCAAGTAAGACGGCAGGTGTTGCAAGAGGGCATCAGAGGGCAGACACACTGAAACCATACTCACAGAAAACTAGTCAATCTAATCACACTAGGACCACAGCCTTGTCTAACTCAATGAAACTAAACCATGCCCGTGGGGCAACCCAAGACGGGCAGGTCATGGTAGAGAGGTCTGACAGAATGTGGTCCACTGGAGAAGGGAATGGCAAACCACTTCAGTATTCTTGCCTTGAGAACCCCATGAACAGTATGAAAAGGCAAAATGATAGGATACTGAAAGAGGAACTCCCCAGGTCAGTAGGTGCCCAATATGCTACTGGAGATCAGTGGAGAAATAACTCCGGAAAGAATGAAGGGATGGAGCGAAAGCAAATCACAGCTGTGGATGTGATTGGTGATAGAAGCAAGGTCCGATGCTGTAAGGAGCAATATTGCATAGGAACCTGGAATGTCAGGTCCATGAATCAAGGCAAATTGGAAGTGGTCAAACAAGGGATGGCAAGAGTGAATGTTGACATTCTAGGAATCAGCAAACTAAAATGGACTGGAATGGGGGAATTTAACTCAGATGACCATTATATCTACTACTGCGGGCAGGAATCCCTCAGAAGAAATGGAGTAGCCATCATGGTCAACAAGAGAGTCTGAAATGCAGTACTTGGATGCAATCTCAAAAACGACAGAATGATCTCTGTTCATTTCCAAGGCAAACCATTCAATATCACAGTAATCCAAGTCTATGCCCCAACCAGTAACACTGAAGAAGCTGAAGTTGAACGGTTCTATGAAGACCTACAAGACCTTTTAGAACTAACACCCAAAAAAAGATGTCCTTTTCATTATAGGGGACTGGAATGCAAAAGTAGGAAGTCAAGAAACACCTGGAGTAACAGGCAAATTTGGCCTTGGAATACGGAATGAAGCAGGGCAAAGACTAATAGAGTTTTGCCAAGAAAATGCACTGGTCATAGCAAACACCCTCTTCCAACAACACAAGAGAAGATTCTACACATGGCTGACTCCATATATTGTTTTAAATAATGCAACAATGAACCTGGGGGTGCAGACATCTTTTCAAGTTATTGTTTTTGTTTTCTTTGGATAAACACACAGAAGTGGGATTGCTGGATCATGTGGTGGCTCTATCTTTAATTTCTTGAGGAATCTCCATACTGTTTTCTATAGCTGCTATAACAATTTTCATTCAAACTAACTGTGCATGAGTTTTCTTTTCTCCTCATCTTGAGCAACACTCGTGGTTTCTTGTCTCTTGGACAACAGCCATTCTAATAGATTTGAGGTGGTACCTCTCTGTGATTTTGATATATTCAATATCTTTTCCTGTGTCTGTTGGCATCTCTATATGTTCCTTGGACAAATGTCTGTTCAGGTCCTTTGCCCATTTTTTACCTAAATTGCTTGTATTTTACTATTCAGTTGTATGTATTATTTATATATTTTTAATATCAACCTTTTTCATATTTATGATTTGCAAATATTTTTTCCCATTTAGTAAGTTGTCTTATTTTGTTGAAGATACTTTGCTGTGCAGAAGCTTTTGTTTGATGTAGTCCAAATTGTTTATTATTCCTTGGGTTGCTTTAGCTGCTGCTGCTGCTGCTAAGTCGCTTCAGTCGTGTCCGACTCTGTGCGACCCCACAGACGACAGCCCACCAGGCTCCCCCATCCCTGGGATTCTCCAGGCAAGACCACTGAAGTGGGTTGCCATTTCCTTCTCCAATGCATGAAAGTGAAAAGTGAAAGTGAAGTTGCTCAGTTGTGTCTGACCCTTAGCGACCCCATGGACTGCAGCCTACCAGGCTCCTCTGTCCATGGGATTTTCCAGGCAAGAGTACTGGAGTGGGGTGCCATTGCCTTCTCCGTGGGTTGCTTTAGCATTTGGTATCAAATCCAAAAATATAATTAAGATATGTGATAAGGAGTTTATTGCTTATGTTTTCTTTTCTTTTATAGTTTCAGGTCTTACCAAGTCTTCAACTAATTTGAGTTAATATGTGAGTATAGTGTCAAATGGTAGTCCAAATTCATTCCACGAATGAGGCTATCCAGTTTTCTAACACTATTTATTGTAGAAAACGTCCTTTTCCCATTTTATGTTATTGGCTCCTTTGATGTAAAATAATTACCTTGTATGTGGGGCTTATTTCTGAGCTTTCTATCCTCCCCCATTGATCTATGTATCTCTTTTTTTGGTCAATATTGGCCTATTTTGATTAGTATAGCCTTGTAGCATATGATAAAATCAGAGTCATGATGCTTCCTGTACAGTTCTTCTTCCTCAAGGGTGATTTGACTACTCAGGGTCTTCTGTGGTTCCAAAAAATTTTAGGATTGGTTGTTCTATTTCTAGGGAAAATGTCATTGGAATTGTAATAGGCTTTGCATTGAATCTGTAGATAGATTTGGGAAATGTGGACATTTCATCAATCCTTTCACTCATGAGCACAGAATATTTTCCCATTTATTTGTGTCTTCTTCAATTTCTATAATCACTGCCTTACAGGTTTCAGTGTGCAGGTCTGTCCCCTAGTCAGTTAAAAGTATTCCTAGGTATTTCAGCTTTTTGATACAACTATCACCGGATTGTTTTCTTCATTTCTCTTTATGACAGTTTGTTGTTAGTGTAGAGAAATGCTTATCAATGTATGATTGTGTATATTGACTTTTTATCTTACAACTATAGTGAGTTTATTAATTCTAACAGTTTTTATCTCTGGGGTTTTTTATATATAACATCATTACAGCTGCCAGCAGTGACAGTTTTTAGTTGCTTTTATTCTAATTCCTGTGCCTTCTCTTTTCTTTCCTAATTGCTGCAGCTATGATTTGTAACACCATAATAGATAAAAGCGGTATATGCCATCATCTGCGTCTTTTCTGGTCTTACACGAAAAGCTTTCAGTTTTTCATCATTGAATGTGTTGCCAGGGGGCGGTTTGTTGTACATGATCTTCATCAGGTTGAGGTATATTCCCTCCATACCCACTATGATGAGACTTTTGGTCATAAATGAATGCTGAATTCTGTCACATGCTTTTTCTGCATTAAGATGATCATCTGATTTTTATCTGCATTTTCTTAATGGGGTGTTGCACATTGATTTATTTGTGGCTGTTGAAACACCCTTGCATCCCTGGAATAAATCCTGCTTGATCATGGTGTAATACTGTTTTCATGTATTGTAAAATTTGTTTCGTGAATGCATTGTTGAGCATTTTTATATCTATATTCACCAGGGACATTGGGCTATAATCTTCTTTTCTTGAGGCTTCCTTGTCTGGTTTGATGTAAGGGTAATGTTGATCTTAAAAAGTCATACTTATTTAAAGTGTTCTATCCTCTTCTAATTTTTGGAAGAGACTAAAAAAGATTGGTATTAATTCCTCTTTAATATTTGGTAGAAATCTTCTTGAAATCTGATCTTTTATTTCTTGGGAGGCATTTGAAAACTAGTTTAATTTTGTCACTAGTGTTCTATCTGTTCACACTTCCTGTGTGTGTGTATTAGTCACTCCGTAGTGTCCAACTCTGTGTGACCCTATGGACTGTAGCCCGCCAGGCCCCTCTGCCCATAGAATTCTCCAGGCAAGAATACTGGAGAGAAGAAGATATGAAAGTTTGTGGTTGCAGAGAGAGGATTGAGAAGGTTGGAGAAACGGGGAAATGTGGTGAAAAGGTATAATCCTGAAGCTAGAGGATAAACAAGCATTGGGGATATAATATAAAAAAGGAGAGAGAAAGAGAGAGGGGCAGAGAGAAACATCCAGAGCACAGGGCTTGGGAGCTGGTTTGGGAACTTGTGGCCCACCAAGGAGAATGGGAGAGAGTTGAAGAGGAACTCACCCTGTTTAGTTTGGGCTCTGCTTCCAGAAGTGCAGGATGTTGCTTCTGGCCCACAGGGATGCGACAGGCAGTTCTTCAATGCCTCAGTGCAATTTGCCAACATGGACCGTCTGATGAACTGCGTCAACAGCCTCACACCCAAGACCGGTGTCTTCTTGGAGTACGCCACACTGACTAATTCCAAGCCATACACTCTAAACATTTATCATGGCATATCTGAAACCACCACAACTTTCTGCCCTATTCCTCAGGTATGAGGCTCTGGGGACTGAGGAGGTGATTTGGTGCCAGGTAGGTACGAGACTCCCCCAACTCCGTGTCTGTTCAGCCCTGTGCTGGGAACCTACTAGAGGCACTAGGGTAGAGATGTTCCCTGCCCCACCTACCTGACTCATAGAGACACACAGCCTGCTTCCCACCACATTGAGCCTCTCACCATTGTCCACACACAGCGGGTTCCTGCCTCTATGCCTTTAACTACAGTGCTGCCTGAAGGAGTGCCCTATTGGCACCTTCTCTTCCTGCAAATCCTAATTGTCTTGCAGCGTCACCTCCTCCAGGAAGCCTTTCCTGACTTTAAGGCTAGATCACTTGGCTCCTCCTTGCCCAGGGCCCCAGTTTTCTTCTAGTACCACCCAGTCATTATTGGGGGACCTTGTCTCCCTCCAGCCTGTGTCCCAGAGGCCAGGACTGTTCTGGCTGCAGGCAGCACAGTCTAAGTCATTTCAAGGTTGTGGGGTGAGCCTTCTGCCTGGGTACATGCATGACATGGCACTGTCCCATGTCAGTAAAACAGGGGGAGCATTAATCTTGCTTAGTCCATCACGTGTCAAAACAAAGTGGAACAATAAGAGGTTTTAGCCTGATAAGTTGTCCAGAAGAAGCGCTCAGTAGATGTAGCTTCCGGCATCTACTCTGTCTTTTTTTTGTTGGGTCAAAACCTAGATGTGATCCAGGTAGTGCCTGCTGAGGAAGCCAGTTCAGGGCCTTAGGTGCCCCAAAGGAAGCCCAACTTTAACACCCCTCCCAGGATGAGCCACACTCACACCACTTGCTGACCCACCCACCTCCGCCCTCCCCCCGTCTCCGACCCAGCTCCTCTGTCTGTAAGCCAGGCAGGAATTATCGTCACACTGAGCTGGGGAGGCAGAAATACCCTCCACACCCCGGTTCAGGCCCTGCTCAGGGCATCAGTGGGGAATGGGGCTGTCCAAATTGTTGAACCATCTAATACCTTCACTACATAAAATATAAGAGCCCTTGAAGGATCCTTGTTGCCTTGCTCCCCATTTGCCCAGAAGGAGAAGCCAAGGTCTGGTGAGTGAGAGAGGAAAGGACTCAGGTCAGTTTTAGCCAGGACATCCCAGGGACAAATCAGGCCCTGCCTCCAGCCAGCTTTGCCCAGCCCCAGGTCCATGGGGGGATCACTCAGCTGGAGAGGTCCTTGTGAAAGGTAGAGAGGAGATGTGAGGCGATCCACACGGGACAGGCTAGGTAAGCTCAAAAGGGCATCCTCTAGCTGAACATTCACCATGGGGCCAGGGTCCCTGGAGCTAGGTCTGTCCCGGGCCTGTCCCCTGCCCGCCCTCACCATTCGGCAGCACAGTGCCTCAGGAGGGCTGGGCCCACATGGTGACTCGGACGCTCACCTGGGTTTAGATCACAGCTCTTAGCCTCATGGGCTGAGTTGCTTTCGGTAAGTGACGTCACCTCTCTAAGCCTCCACTTTGTTATCAGTGAAGTGGGTTCCAGGAGGCCTGGAGGGACACCCACTTGGCAGTTCAACTGTAAATACTTCTCTTCTCATTTCCTTCCCTTGCAAAGAGACACCAGGATGGGCCCCCACTAACAGGGTTGGTTCTGGTCTGGGTGCTGCCCTGACTCCCCCAGACCTGGGTTGGTCATGCCTTTCAAGCCTTGGCCTCTTATCTGAGTGGTGAGAAGGGGAAACTGCTTAGCTCTCAGGACACTTCCTGGGAACCTCAGATTAGGGGAGGACTGGCTTCTGGCGTGGCTTCCCTGGTAGTTCAGCTGGTAAAGAATTCACACACAGCAATGTGTGACTTGAACACACACACACACACACACACACACCTGTGATGCAGGAGACCCTGGTTCGATTCCTGGGTTGGGCAGATCCCCTGGAGAAAGGATAGGCTACCCACTCCAGTATTCCTGGGCTTCCCTGGTGGCTCAGACAGTAAAGAATGAGCCTGTAGTACAGGAGACCTGGGCTGGATCCCTGGGTTGGGAAGATCCCCTGGAGAAGGAAAGGCTACTTTCTGGCCTGGAGAATTCCATGGACAGAGGAGCCTGGATGGCTGGCGTAGATGGGAGGAGCTACATGGAAGTGGGCGGGGCTCCACCCCAGGTGGAAGTGGATGCTCTATGTGGGTCTGGTTACACTTGAGGTGGGAGAGGATACAAGGATGTAGGAGGGGTTATGTTGAGGTTGGAGGGGGAAGTCTGTGGGGAAGTGGCTTCATCCAGGTGGAGGGGATGCAGAGAAGTCCAGTGGGTGTGGAGGTGGGTGGGGGTGGCTATGTAACCTCCTGGAGGTGTGTTAGTTGCTCAGTCCTGTTTGTGACTCTGTCGACTGTAGCCCGCCAGGCTCCTCTGTCCATGGAATTCTCCTGGCAAGAATCTTGGAGTGGGTTGCCATTTCCTTCTCCGCCTACTGGAGGAAACACCATTTAATCAGACTGGACATCACAGAGGAAGTTTGGGTCCTGATCTGAGGGCTGTGGGATCTTGTCAGCTTTGGTCAGTTGGTGTCGAGCTTAGAGCTGAGGCTGAGGAGAGGCTGTGCCTGACCTGTACACACTCATCATGGGGGAGGAGCTGTGGATGACCCTTGCATCTGTGACCCTTCCCCCCGCCAGGTGGCTACCCTTCCTGGTCTGAGCCAGGTCCTTTGAGGGACGAACAGGGAATAGGGGCACAGCCCAGCCTGGGAGGCTTCCCCTGTAGCTCAGATGGTAAAGAACCTGCCTGCAATGCAGGAGACCTGGGTTTGATTCCTGGGTCAGGAAGATCTCCTGGAGAAGGAAATGGCAATCCACTCCAGTATTCTTGCCTGGAGAATTCCATGGACAGAGGAGCCTGGTAGGCCACAGTCCATGGGGTTGCAAGAGTCGGACACAGCTTAGCAACTAAATCACCAAACCACCCCCAGCCTGGGGAGGAGGCAGGAAGCAGAAATAGTGGGGGACACTGAACCACCTTCTGAGACAGCCTGTCGCCAAGGAGCTTAGCCTCCATCCTCCCACCCGCAACTTGTCCTCTCAGTCAGGGTCAGGACAGTGTCTACTGGGCTCTCTCAGCTGCCACCACCTCTCCTGCCCCTCCCTGCAGGCTGCCAGAGGGACCCCACTGAAATGCAGGCCTGTCCAGGCTCCTATTCACCCTAAAAGTGACACACGCAGGGGCTGCCAGCACTCTAGGCCCCTCCCCTCTGGGTCTTGTCCTCTTGGCCCTCATCCCACTCCCTCCTCCCCTGAAGTCCTCCAAGACCTTTGCTCACAGGCTTTCCCAGGGTTCCGGGCTCACACTGAGGAAGGCAGGACAACCCACTCCAGTATCCTTGCCTGGAGAATCCCATGGACAGAGGAGCCTGGTAGGCAGCAGTCCATAGGGTCGCATAGGGTTGGACACAACTGAAATGGCTTAGCACCCTCAGGCTCACACTGGGATTCATGTCTCCATCATTCCTGTGACCTCAGGGTCCAGGCCTCTCCAGGCCTGGCCCAGACCACCCAGACCTTCCCATCTACCCAGCCCTTTCAGGGGTCTTGTGCTTTTGCTGGCCTAATTGGGGTAGGAGCCTTGAGATCAATGCCTATCTTGGGTTGTCTCCCGGGTTATCCAGGCAGACCTTTCACTGGCCGAATCTTCCTCAGCCCTTCCCAGACTAGGGCTCAGGGGCCTCCATGGGCAGGACCTCACACCCACTCATGGCCTTTTTCTTCTAGATATGTTTCATTCCGGGACTGGGTTCTACGCCTCCTGAAGTGGGCTCAAGGGGCTGGTGCGGCAAGCCAGTGCTCTGCTCTACGCCAGGGAGTCTATGTTCACATGCTTCATGTTGGCTCCACACCGGTTCCTGGACCGGGCCTGGGGCCTGCAGCAGCTCCAGAAGCTCCGCTGGGCGGTCTCCGAGGTAACACCACACCTCTCAGTGGCAGGAACAGGATGGGACCCTCCTGGGTGCGTGCTTCCCCCTCCCTAGGCCGCCAGATCCTCCCGGTCCCCGGTCACTACAGGTCCACTTGACAGATGAGAACACTGAGGTCACCTTGGGTCCCAGGACCTGTGCATGATGAAGCTGCATCAAGGCTAGGTCCCCAGACTTCCACCTGTGGCTTCAGTGAGCTTTAGAACCAGATTCACCCAGAGGGTAAAGGGCAAAGTGGAGCAGTATCAGTGCCCAACCGTCCTGGGCCGGTTCAAATCTCAGTTGAGCTGTGTGGCCTCAGGCAAGTGACTTTCCCTCTCTGAGCCCAATTCACTCCTTGCAATGAGAGGCACATGTCTACCTAGGAAGGCAGCCAATTGAATGGGATAATATACCGAACACACAGCCCTGTGGGCTTTGTGGCTGCTACAAAGGAAGTTGTTCACTAATTTCTATCTCATTTGTCCCCCACTGTACAGATGGGGAAACTGAGATCTAAGAAGTTCTATAACTTGTGTGCTCACCCAGTCAGAAATGGGCCTCACTGACCATGACTTTCATTGTTACCCAAAGGGAATTAACGGCTGGCAGGACTAGTCACTGTGTGTAGGGGGGTGAAGCAGATTGACTTATGCCTCCACTGGAGTGGCCAGAAATGTCACTTTACCCCATGGTGACTCAGTTTCACTTCAGTGAAAAAGAGGTAATCCCACCCCTACTCAGTGCAGACAAGTTCAAGGTCAGGTACGGAGCGTGTCTGAGCAGGTTAGCAGCACTTATGGGATGACTAGGCCTGGGAGGTGAAGCTGGGGGTGGTAGTTGGGGGGGGGGGGTGGCGTGGGTGGGTCGCTTCCAGAAGTCTGTTTTTTGTCCCGGGTCAGGGATTCAGATCAAGGTAAACAAAGTTGGGCAAGTCCATCAGTCTATCTGACCTCAGTTTCCTCTTCTGTAAAGTGGGAGGAACCCCCACCTTCTCCATTAGCACCTGCTGAAAAGGAAGGAGAGCCAGTGCCCAGTGGGTGCCAGGAGAGCAGGTGCTGAGCAGGGGCAGGTCCTGACCCCACTCCTTCCAGCTGTGGGGGGGGGGGGGGCCCAGGTCCAGCACCATTACACCATCACAGGGACTCACACCCCCAAAGTGAGAGACATGTTTGTGGAGCACCTGAGCGCCGGGATGCAGGGGGTATGCAAGCTGATGGCCTCCATCATCCAGGACAGGTTCCCGGTCCTCTCTGGTAAGCATGCCCCCAGTGGTGGATCCTGAGGCCTGGCAGGGACCCCATAACTTTCTAAGAAGAGAACCTTGAGGTCTGTGGAGACGCCTGTTCCACTGGGCTTCAAACGCCGAGTCCCAATCCCAGATGTGGTTCTTACTTTCATCAGGAAGTTGGCAAGGGGCAGTCACTTCTCTGAGCCTCTGTTTCTTCTCTGTGAACAAAGAAGGGGTGATATGACAACTAGAGGGAGAAATAAATGCTAACATGGTCCCTCCCAAGCTCAGCTTGGGGCCACATCATGTCAGGCCCACCATTTGACCAGCCTGTGTGACTCTGACAGTCTCACACAGGTAAAGTGACGGATCAGGCCATTTGCCCGAAACTGACGGGCTTCATCCCTGCAAATCCTGGGCAAAGACAAGTTGGTCTCCCTGGGCAGGTGCCAGGCCTGCCGCACCTTCTGCAGGGGTCCACACTCAGCCTGCTCTGTCACCATGCCCTTCCCCCTCTGGCCTTGCTGCTCACCTGACCTGCTCCGCCCTCCCCTCTGTATCTGTGTACAATCCCATCCTACCTTCATACCTGGGAAAGGTCCTGGGGACCAAGGGTGCAGCAGATGGGCCCCTGCCCACAGAGACTGGGATTGGGAGGGGAAGATAGTCTCAGAAAGAGAGCTAGAACTGGGGTCTGATTCAGTGCTGGTGGGACCCTCCATTGCCATGAGCTCAGAAGGGCAGTTCCCTGGGCAAGCGGTAGGTGGGGACCCCAGAAAGGCATCTTGCCATAGGAGCTGCCCGGGCAGAGGCCAGGGGCTGGAAAGTGTGGGTGTTCAGGGATCAGGGAGTCATCGGAAAGCACAGAACCTACAAGACATGGTGTGTGGGGGGCGTGGTGGCGTATGGAATGGAAGGGGTATCCAGGTCAGTATCACAGCGGCTTCCAGCGCTGAACTAGGTGATTGAACTTGACCCTCCAAACTCCAGAGAATTCTCCACCCCTCCTTTGCCAAGTGCTTTGGAGCCAGGCCTTAGAAGATTCATCATCTTGTGCAGGTGATCTTACCTCCCATGGCCTCACCGTCCTCACCAGGAAAGTGGGCTGACAGGGAGAGATGGGTGAGGATTTCATGGACCCTCAGCTTCTGGAGGGCCGCCCCCCCACCCCTGCACTTGGGAATCAGGACGATAGTATGAACAGTGTAGAGGGAGCCGCATGTCTAATCCCAAGTTTCAGCCTGTCCCACTCACCTAGGATCTGCAGGGCCGGGCTCACCAGCCTCAGTTTCCCTTGTTCCGAGGGGCATCCAGATGTATGGAGTGTCAGGTGGCAGCGGTAAAACCTCTTGTCTGTGTGCAGGACCAGAGCCTGGGGGCGTTTTGCCATGGTCTACCATCCCCTGGCCTGGGCAGTCACCACCATCGTCACCCCGACTGCAGACTTCCCCGAGGTCAACCTCACAGATGAGACAGGCAACCTCGTGCCTGCCCAGGTATGGGTGGGAATCCTGTCTCAGCTGCACTTGTGATTACTGCCTCTGATCCAGGCAGGGACCCCTAGAAGTGGGAAACTTTGACGTGATCATGAAATAACTCTGCTATCACCATAATGGGGCACTTGCCCATTAGCGTCAGTGAGATCCACCCAGGGGACTGACCCTGGGCTTTGGGCATCAGACATGACCAGAAGTGCCTTCTGTCACCTCCTTGGAATGTCTCAGGGTGATCTAAGCTGCATGGGAAGCTTCGCCTCCTGCCTCTCATTTGGGAATATATATATTCTCATATAAATTTCTGGGCTTCCCCAGTGGCTCAGCAGTAAAGAATCTGCCTGCAGTGCAGGGGCCTCAGAAGATGTGGGTTCGATCCCTGGGTTGGGAAGATCCCCTGGAGGAGGGCATGACAACCTATTCCAGTATTCTTGCCTGGAGAATGCTATGGACAGTGGAGCCTGGCTGGCTACAGTCCATAGGGTTGCAAAGAGATGGACATGACTGAAATGAATTAGCACACACGCTTGTAAATTTCCACCTTGTGTGGAAGGGCATAAAGGATCTTAAAGGTGGATCGTTATGGATGTGCCACGTTAGGGTCTGAGCCCAAGCTGCCTCTTTCTGCAACACCCACATCCAGTGTGAGTGTGTGGTTCCTCCTCATCTCGTCCACAACCAGGACCTAAAAGTGGTTTCAGAGGGTGCCCTACATGTCCCCAGCTGGTCCTTCCTTGCAGAGATGGTGCAGGTACTGCCATCACTTGGCCACTCAGTAAACACTTCCAAACGCCTATCTGGGATGTGGCCTCAAGCTGAGTACTGGACATTGGAGTCACTTGGGGTTCAGGGAGCAGACACAGAAATGGACAGTTAAGATATGGAGTGATGACCAGGAACCAGTACTTAATTGAGACACAGGAGGAAGATTGTCTCACATTGATGGAGGAGGGAAGGATATTGTTTGAGAGGACCCAACACACAACATCCCCTCTCCCCACCCAAAGGCAATACCCACTAAGAATAAATGCATTTAATATTATTGAACACTTACTGCATGTCAGGGTTACACTAGGTGCTGGAGAAACTTTAATAAGCAAGCAGACAAAAATCCCTGCCCTCAGGGGGCTAGTATTCTAGCAGGGGGATCCAAGTAGGCAACAAAATTAGAAAGTAGAGAATGTGACAGATGATAACTGTAGTGGAGGTAAGCCTTCAGGACAGTTTGAGGGGTATGAATGGGGACATTGTGTCTGCTTTAGCTCAGAGAACAACCAGGCTGGAGGTGGTAAGAAGCAACATGAGCTTGTTAATTGCTCCCCTCCACAAAACCCTCAATGGCCCAGAGATGAGACCCATTCCCTGGAGAGTGAGGGGGCTCCCTACATGATTTAGGGGGCTCCCTAAATCAGATAACTTGGAGATAGGGAAAATTCTGAAAACCTCCCTCC
The DNA here is from genome assembly GCF_019923935.1 of Bubalus bubalis. NCBI lineage: Eukaryota > Metazoa > Chordata > Mammalia > Artiodactyla > Bovidae > Bubalus > Bubalus bubalis. Next base: position 14,937,213 of record NC_059163.1, read on the forward strand.
TCTGGGAAATTGGATGATGAAGGGACAAGAGAGCTCCCTCCAAAGAGGAGGCCCTCCAGGTCGAGGGAACAGTGTGAGCCAAAGTTCACAGGCAGGAAATAGCAGGGAGAGTTGGGAAGGAGGGATGTTGGTTTTTCAGCCCCAAAGGAGAAAGGAAGGAGGAGGGAGAAGGGGCTGGGCTAGGACCCTGTTGAGCAGAGAGGATGCAGGAGGGGAGCCTAGCTCAGCCTAATGATGGATGACCCTGCTGCCCCCGTGGGGAGCGAGCACTCCATCCGGGAGGTGTGTAAGCCCAGGGTTGCTAAGGAGACTGAGATGTCTTCCCCCTGTAACATCCATCATGTGATCCTGTCCCTCTGGCCTCACAGGTCCAGAACTCAAAGGAGATGCCATCTGCCTATGACCTGCTTGTGCTGACCACGACCCCAGGACTCAGTTACCGGTATTACGTCATCAGGCCCATGAGGAGGACCCAGAAGGACACTCAGGAGACTGGGGCCCCCGTGAACAGTACCAACCAGTTTGGCTGAAGACCCAGGACAAATCGTAGGCAAGTGGGCAGGCGCCTGGTGCACGTGGAGAATGACCGCTACACCGTGTTCCTGGACAAGGACACCAACCTGATGCACAGCATGTGGGAGAGGTGAGGTGCAGCCATCGCTGACTCTGAGACCAGGAGTGTCCTAGGAGCTGGGCAGGTAATGCCTCACCTGGGTCTCCATTTCCTCAATTGTATGTCAAGGATGTGATGGTGGTGAAGCCTCTTGCTGTGTAACCAGCTCTATTTCTAGGTGTGTGAGTCTTGTTTTTGTTGTTCAATTGCTTAGTCATGTCCAACTCTATGACCCCACGGACCACAACACACCAGGCTTCTCATCACTCTCTCCCGGAGTTTGCTCAAATTCATGTCCATTGAGTCAATGATACCATCCACCTATCTCTTCCTCTGCCATCCCCTTCTCCTCCTGCCTTCAATCTTTCCCAACATCAGAGTCTTTTCTAATGAGTCAGCTCTTCGCATCAGGTGGCTGAAGTATTGGAGCTTCAACTTCAGCATCAGTCCTTCCAATGAATATTCAGGACTGATTTCCTTTAGGATTGACTGGTTTGATCTCTGACAAACCTAGATAGTGTATTAAAAAGCAGACATCACTTTGCCAACAAAGGTCTGTAGAGTCAAAGCTATGCTTTTTCCAGTAACCATGTATGGATGTAAGAGTTGGACTATAAAGAAGGCTGAGTGCTGAAGAATTGATGCTTTTGAACTGTTGCACTGGAGAAGTGTGTGAGACTGGGCCAGGTCAAGAAAATCTTTTGTGAACTTGTTCATTCCAAAGATGTTGTTCCACAGGAAAAAAAAGGCGGGGTGAGGGGACATTGAGAAGTTCACCATGGAAAAAGTGTAGCCCTTGTAAAAATTTTTTTAAATTGAGAAACACAAAAAATCCATCCATCCACCAACCCTCCCATCCATCCATCCACTTACCACACATTCATCCTTGCACCCACCTCTCCACATCTCCATCCATCCTTCCATCTATCTATCCATTTACTCATGTAGTCACTTATCAGGGGAAAGTTGGCTCCCAGAGTCTGGAGCCACTCTTGTTCATCCTCAGCTCCCATCCCAGGCAGTTTCATTGCTCCTCAGCTGCCTCTTCCAACACACCCACTTCGTTTCCTCCTGTGACCTCCTCACAGGAAGAAGACTCAGGGGAACAGGAAGCTTGGGAGGAGCACCGGCTAGAAACCGAGGTGAAGGAAAGAGAGGAAAGGCGGCAGACTGCAGGGGAGGGAGACGGGGTGTTGACGTGAGAAAGGCGAGCATCACCTGGAGCTCGGCCCTGTCAGTTGTCAGCAGCTCTGTAAGCTCAGACCAAGACTGCCCCCCAATGGGGCTCATGGGAAGTTCTGTCCTTCAGTCAGTCCACAGGGACGTCTGGGAGAGCATGAGGCAGGTAGGGAGGGCCGACTGCAGCAGAAATGGGGTACAACCCCAGCACATGTGAGCCTCCCTGGTCAGGCAGGGAAAGGTGAAGCCTGCAGCCTGGCTTTGGGCTCCGTCATCACTCAGGCCCCACGTCCCTTCTGGGACGCCTGAAGGGCGAGCTCCAGCTCGCCATCCCTTTCTGCCCACCCACGGGTACCCCACACCTAAGCCCCATCCCCACCCAGCCCTTCCCAGGAGTGTCCTGCTGTCCATCTGCCTGGTGTCTTCAGATGCTTTGGGCTCAGGTGAGGGAAGCTGTGCTTCTCACCGGGCTCCATCACCTCCCAGTAGGGGTACAGCCAGCACCTGCCACACAGAGAGGGAAGCCTGTTGGAATAGAGAGAGAGAGGGCGGCTCAGAGGAGGCTTGGCAGGGACGAGACACCCAGAGCCAGGCCTGAGGCCTTGCAGTCTGGAGAGAATCCGTGGGTCAGACGAGTGGACGGTGGTTCCTTAGAAGGACCTGCCTGTGCAGAGGCCTGAGGGGGGCAGCCACCATATGCGCAGACCACCCCAGGGCCAGTTTGCTGGAGGAGGGCCTTTGTTCTTCCATATATGACAAGCAAGTTGATATATTTCACATACCATACAAGTCACCACGTTACATGCTGTACGTGTCTGTGCTATTTTATGTGCCCACAGAGTTGCGCCATAAGGGTGGTGTCATCTGCATGTCTGAGGATATTGATATTTCTCCCGGCAATCTTGACTCCAGCTTGTGCTTCCTCCAGCCCAGCGTTTCTCATGATGTACTCTGCATATAAGTTAAATAAGCAGGGTGATAATATACAGCCTTGACGTACTCCTTTTCCTATTTGGAACCAGCCTGTTGTTCCATGTCCATGTTCTAACTGTTGCTTCCTGACCTGCATAAAGGTTTCTCAAGAGGCAGGTCAGGTGGTCTGGTATTCCCATCTCTTTCAGAATTTTCCACAGTTTATTGTGATCCACACAGTCAAAGGCTTTGGCATAGTCAATAAAGCAGAAATAGATAAATAAATATTTAACTCAATAAAGCAGTGAGAGTAGAGACTCTGAAACCGTGTTACAGCCTCTGCTTATGCTCTTGGGAGCGTGTTTTGCAGCCTCTCTCCCCTCCTCCTGTGGGATTCTTTCCTGGATAGGGAGAAAATGTGTTCCTCCTGGGCTCTTGGTGAGTCCTCAGAGCTTTTGTCCAAGCTGAGTGCATGAGCTTCATTGAGGGTCCTCATGACAGTCACATAGGCTCTGAGGAAGTTATTTTTGTTCACTCCTGGTTCCATGTTGGTGTCTTAATATTAAATAGAGGCCTTCTGAGCCTGGATCCCATCACAAGGAGAATGCCTGGAAGAGTCCACAACAATCATACTCTTTTCTCTTTTCCACCTCTGCAGACAGAATAACTGAACCATCCAGGTGACCCAGGAGTTCATGGAATATCACGATAACAGTGACGAGGGTATACATTTCTGATAACTACGTGTTTTCTCCTAATGGTACAGCGAAGCCAGAGTGGGCGGCTGTGGAAATGGAGATCCTGGAGGGGCAGCTCTTGACCGAGATACGACAATGCTTCTACAGGTGAGGTCAGCCCTCTGCTTGTGCACAGCACACAGTAGGTGGTCACGGGCAGGTGAGGAACTTTACCATTGAGCCACCTGGGAAACCGGCAATGATATACACATGAGAGCTGTTTCTGTGTCTTCATTAATGCAGAGAAATAAGCCACCCAGAACTGGCCAGGTGCTCAGTGCCTCTGGTGAAGTGGGCTCCTCCTGTTCTTTTGCCCAAGAAGCCACTCTGCCTGCCCTGCATGCTCTGCCTGGCAGGAAAGAGGCAGGGAGGGAAAGAGAGGAATGAAAGGAGAAGGGACTGGCTTCCAGAAGTCTCCCCCAGCTTGACGTATCTCTTCTGCTCCTCCTCTAGGACGGTGAATGACAGGGACCCCACGTACACCGTCTACTCCCGGCTGGCCCGCGGGCCCCCGGGCGCTGACGGGGAGCTGCTGTGTCATCGCATAGAGCAGGAGTACAGGGTGGGCCCCTTGGAGCTGAATCACGAGGCCATCTGGAGGACCAGCACCCATCTCAACACCGTCCCGGTCCTCTACTCTGACAACAACGGATACCAGATGCAACAGAGAGCCTACATGCAGTACATGGTGAACACTATCACTCGGGTACATCCTGTGGTGCCCCTGGGAACAGTGGCCACAGAGCAGACCTGAGAGGCTGCCTCTCAAAAGAGGCTGGAGACACCCCTTAGGTCCAGTGGCAGAGGCCTCCAGAGCATCTCCCAGAACCTCTGTAACCCATGTGTGCCATTAGGGGCTGAGACCCAGGCTTGTTCAGACCTGAGGTCAGAACTCTGGTGCCCCCACATATAAGGAAAATCCCTGAGGTCCACTGTGGGCACTGCGTGTCCTCCCCTGTCAGATGACTGACCTGCTGGGATTGCTCTGAGGATGAAGCAGATGGTGCCTGTCCAGGCCTGAGCGAGTGTGACCCTCCTTTGCTGCTCTTAGTTGAGCCACTGCCTGGTTGCCAGGGAAACAGCACAGGCTGATTTCTGAAATCAGTTCAGCTCTGAGATGCTTTGCCCCCAGCAGCGTGACCTGGGGCAAGTCCCCTGGCTTCCCTGGGCCTCGGTGCTCTCCTGGGAAAGGAGGTAACCTCCCCCCAGCGCTGTGCGATCAGCGGGGATGGTCCAGGAGCAGTGCCAGGCTGAGCACCTCCTGAGCCTCAATCCATGTGAGTGCTTTCTCCTTCCTGTGGGGAATGTGGCCCCTCCCTGCTCTGTCTTCCTTGAGTTTCTGGTCCCTCTCATCCCTGTTGGCTGGTTCTCACCCACTGTGGCCTGGGCTCTAGAGAGTCCAAGGCCCTCAGCCCAGGACATCTTGCTCCAACAGAGCAAAGGGTGTGGACTGTGTGACCGCTTTCCAGCCCAGGCCTGAGCCCTTTACTATCAGGCAACCATTAGCCTATCTCAGACTGGACGGACACACAAGCCTTCATTCCCTTCCTGCCAGTTTTTCAGGGATGGTTTTGGAGCCCCTTTTACAGGTGGGGAAACTGAGGCTTGGGCAGCCTGAGTCCCCCAGCTCGTAAGGTCAGGAAGCAGTGGGGCTGGATTTGAATTCCAGGGCGTCCATCTCACAAGTCAGAGCCCCTCCCCAACACCACCAGTGCCGCCCCGAGCTGCCGCTGTGCCTGTGGGGGAGGCTGGTGGGAGCCCGAGGGAGATGCCTGCTCAGGTGGCCCACTTGGCCCATGACCATGACCACCACTCTGGCAATATTTCTGTCCACAGAATTACTACCCCATGACTCAGTCGGCCTTCATCCAGGACAGACAGAGCAGGCTGGTGCGGCTGTCGGAGCAGGCGCACGGCGTCTCCAGCCAAGGGAGCGGGCAGATGGAGGTAGGAGGAGGCCCCTCGGGTCACCACGGGCCCGCCAGGGGCCAGGCGGGGCCTGTCAGATGACTCTTCCCTGCAGGTCATGCTCCATTGGCGGCTGTTGATCAAACAGCAGTGGGCCCTGTCCGTCAACGTCACACTGAACGACACCTCGGTTGTCCACTCGGGGCTCTGGCTCCTGCTGGGACCCTCGACCCTCACCAGGGACCTCAGCCAGAGGAGCGGGGTGGCGCTGCAGCACAGACCCGTAGTGCCGACTCGAGAGCTGAGGGTAAGAGGGCCGCCTTTCAGTGCACCTGCCATCCCTGCCCCGGGGTGAGCCGACCTGTATGGGGGAGATGAGCTCAGGCAGAAACCGATTCAGCAGGAGAGGGATTGATGCTGAGGAGAGGGCCTGGTGCCCTGTAGGTCTGGTGGAGATGGGATCCTGAACCAGGGGGAGTTCAGAGATCAACTTCAAGGGCTATCAGTTGATGTTCTCTTGAAAGAAAAGAATTTTGAATTGTGGTGTTGGAGAAGACTCTTGAGAGTCCCTTAAACAGCAAGAAGATCCAACCAGTCCATCCTAAAGGAAATCAATCCTGAATATTCATTGGAAGGACAGATGCTGAAGCTGAAACTCAAATACTTTGGCCACCTGATATGAAGAACTGACCCCAAGGACTGCAGCACTCCAGGCCTCCCTGTCCATCACCAACTCCTGGAGTTTACCCAAACTCATGTTCATTGAGTCGGTGATGCCATCCAACCATCTCATCCTCTGTTGTCCCCTTCTCCTTCCACCTTCAATCTTTCCCAGCATCAGGATCTTTTCAAATGAGTCAGTTCTTCGTATCAGGTGGCCAAAGTATTTGAGTTTCAGCTTCAGCATCTGTCCTTCCAATGAATATTCAGGATTGATTTCCTTTAGGATGGACTGGTTGGATCTTCTTGCTGTTTAAGGGACTCTCAAGAGTCTTCTCCAACACCACAATTCAAAAGCGTCAATCACTGTAGCCCAAGGTATTGTGAGGAGATGGCATTTGCGCCAGCAGATGCTTCAGGCTGCCTGTGGTGTGGGCCACAGGTTGGAGGGGTGTGAGATTGGATGAAATGTGTGTGGAAAGCTCCACTTAATGTGGAGGGCTCTGAATGCCAGGAGGAGAAGCTTGGCCCAAACTCTCTCCTTGTTGTCCATCTGCCTTGCAGAGACTGCCCGGGTTCACCCAGACTTCCAGCAGCAAGAGGCTGTGACGCTGCCTCCAAGTTCCCACCTGCAGATCCTCAGCATCCCAGGCTGGATGTACAACTCGAACCACACAAAGCACCTGCAGAATCTTCAGAAAGGTGAGGCAGGTGTTCAGGCATCCAGACTCACTCTTGCCTCTTTGTTGTCAACCAGGTCCCCAAACACATCACCAGGCAAGGCGCTCTCCCCAGAGTCATCCAGGCTCTGTGAGGTCATCCGGTTCCCTTATCTGCCAAATGAGGAGACAGAGGCCCACTGAGAGGCAGGTCACTCAGCAAGCCAGGGACAGGTGGGGCCCAGGTGCCATCTAGAGTGCAATGAGTGTGTACAGAGGGGAGCCCCCAGCAGGGCATCCAGGAGGACCTCCCTGTGGAGGAAACAACTGCCAGGAAGCAGCTCATCATGTTGCCAAAGCCCCTGGTACACCTTATGTGTCCCTTTACACTCAGAGCATCTCAAACGTGGGGCTGACTGTGCCTCAGCCGCCCCCATGTTCCCAGAGACCCGCCAAGGGCTGGCACACTCCAGTGTGGAGTCTGCAGGATGAGGATCAAGAGGGAAAGGAAGAGGTAGAGGCCAAATACCACCTTTGTGGCTAATAAAGTGGGTGTTGGAGGCTGTGGCTCGATCCTGTAACCACATGGCTTCTTCACCCTGACCTCTCACACCTTGCTCCACGTGTCACAGAAGAGGAGGCAGGAATCATCTCTTGCAGCAGCAGTCATGCTTACCTGTGTTGGAGGCAAAGTTCACTGAGAACCCACCTTCTGGAGGCAACCTGTACCAAAGATGAGGAAAGATGAGCCTGGGCTAAGCAAACAAGTCCCTCCTCCTAGAAAAAAGTAAGTGACCGAGCGAGGGGAGCAGCAGCAGATGGCTAGAGGGCCTCCTGCTCTCCCAGACTCTTACAACCCCATGTTATCATCACCGCCATGGTCCTCATTATCACCAGCATCACCATCATCACCGTCTCCACCATCACCATCACCATCATCATTGTCATGTTCTGGACCCAGAGGTCTTCACCTGTTTCTGTTCCTCCTGTCCTTAACCACAGCATTAGGAAAGGGGAAAAGAGAGTCTATGAACTCTTCTGCTGCAATAACAAAGAGCCCAGACTCTCAGGGCCCTAACACAGCATAAGGTAGTTTCACCCATATGACATGTATCCAGTGGGGTCCAGCAGGGAGGCCTTACTCCTTTGTTCACCAGGGACCAGCAGATGGAGACTGTTTTCTAACACAGGCTTCCTCAATTAGAGGGACAGGACAAAGCATCTGTGGGACATGACACATCACTTTGTGTTGGCCTCAGAGTCAAGAAGCCACACCACTGTTCACTGGGGCAGAGGCAGAAAGACTATACCGGAGAACTGGCAGGTTGGAGGGCAGGCAAGTGAGGACCACAACAGTGAATGAGGCCAAGACTTTCTAGGCATCCGCATTGGCCCCTGTGTGCATGGTAGGGAGCGTTAACATTGGCTGGACCTGATTGGAATCCTCACTCCTTCTTTTGTTGCAGACCAAGTACCTACCCCCCTCTGAGCCTTGGTTTTCTTGTCTGTGAAGTAGGGGTTGTGTTAGCTGCTTCCAAGGGAGGTTGAAGATGAGAAAGGGAGGTGTGTGTAAAGTACCAGGCACAAACCAGGGTTCCTCACTGCCACCTTCCTTCTGTTCCTAAGGCCATCAAGGACAGGCCAAAGTGGACTTCCGCCGAGTCCGGCTGTGGCTCCACCACCTGTATGAGAAGGGACAGCACCCTGTCCTGTCTCAGCCTGTGACGGTGAATCTGCAGGTAACCTGCCCAACCCCACGTCCCGCTCCCGGATCGCTGAGTCAGGAACCCCCACCCCACGCCCCGCTCCTGGATCACTGAGTCAGGACACACAAGCAGATGCTCACGTGTGTGACCCCAAGTCAAACCCCAAGTGTGACCATCCTGACTCAGATGCCACCTTGGCTAAAATATGCCTTATGGTTGTCTTGAAAAAAAAATGAGATTTGATCTCTGGGGTGCATGAGGGCACCCCACCCCCTCCGACTCGTGTTCTTCTAGACTTTTCGATTCTTATCACATGCCTGTATTTTGTTCGTTTCTTGTTTTATTCTTGTGGTAAATCTTTTTACACAACACAGATGTTATTTGTGGGATCAGAAAACAAAACAGATTCTCACACGGATTATTGAGTAGGTGATCAGAGTCACTCAGTCCAGGGTGTGAGTCTGGGCATTTCTACCTGGTCTCCTGCTCCCCGGCCCCCACCCCAGGCTCTGGGCCTCCGTGTCCTCACCTGTAAGTGGAGATGTAAGGGTCTTTCCCCACAAGGATGCTGATGCTCTCAGCTGATAAGATGCATACAGCGCCTGACTCCCTGATGGATGTCAGTGCCCCCAGATTCCTGCCTGTGTCCTCCCTCCCCTCCTGACCCCTGGATCACCCTCTGACCCGCACTACAATTGAGGCTGCTGCCCCCTTAGCCCAACCACATCCTCCCCCTGCACGCCCCCGTGATGTATGGAGACCCCTCCTTTATCCCCAGTCTGCCCTCTTCATGGGGGATCTGAGCTCTTTACCCATCTCCTGCTCATGGAGAATTTCTCTAAATCTCTTTCTTGTTGCTTTGGCTTCAGGGATACTTGCAATCTGAGAGAATCCCAACAACCCAATCTAGAGCCCTCCCTGTGGTGTCTTCCCGATGCCCTCCTTTCACAGCCATGAATATAAGGGTGGGGAGTGGTCTCTTTCCTCACTGATTCCCAGCCCTCTGTCATCAGAGACACTGTCAGCTTCATCTTCCCGCCCAGCTTCAGCAGCGCACTGGCTTCATTACTTCCTCCTTGTCACCTCTTGCTCACAAGCTGACACCAGTCTCGGGAGCAGACGTAAATGCGGAAGGGGGCATGGTGGCAGCACAGAGCGCCTCGCCCTCCACGCCTCCTCCTTCCACCCTCTCTGGGAAGCTCCTGCAGAAGAGCCCCCAGCCTACCAATCAGCACTGTCCTTCCTCCTCAGGGATGGAGCTACCCCCTGCCTCCCCTCTCTGCACGATCTGAGCATTATCGGGAAAGGGGGTGGATAACATGACTGACACCATCTTGGAGCAAGGAAGGGCTCCACCTGAGCATCACGGGGAGGAGGGGACTCACAGCTGGGAGCAGCTCCATGTGCCTGCCCCCTCCTGGTGTGCTCCTCCAGCTCAGCACCTGGGGAGACCAGCTCCTCCTGCTGACCATCCTGTCTGTCCTGTCCATACCTGGTTGCTCAGCTGGTAAAGAATCTGCCTGCAATGCAGGACCTGGGTTCGATCCCTGGGTTGGGAAGATCCCCTGGAGAAGGGAAAGGCTGTCCACTCCAGTATTCTGGCCTGGAGAATTCCATGGACCGTATAGTCCATGGGGTCGCAAAGAGTCGGACAGGACTGAGCAACTTTCACTTTCATCCTGTCCATGGGGATTTGCTCTGACAATGAAATGTAGGAGGATGCTGTCCCCTGGGCCGTGGTTTTGTTGCTGCCTCTGTTTTGTCCTCTGATCTGGGGCTGGGTGCTCACCCCTCCCTGTGCTCCTGTCCTGCAGTCTGTGCTGTGGAGTCTGGGCTCCGTGGTGTCCGTGGAGGAGCGCTCACTCACAGGGACCTGGGATGTGGGCACACTGCAGCGCTGGAGCTGGAAGATACAGGATGGTCACCCACACAGAGGTTTGTGTGCCCCTGGTTCAGGCCTTTGCCCGGGATTTCCAGCCTGATCCTTAGCCAGGGTCAGGAGCTCGACAGACCTAGCTCAGATCCCAGCTCTGCCCGCTAAGGCCCATGTGACCTTGGACAGGCTGCCCTCCTTCTCCAGGTCTCAGCCTCCCTGAATCTACTGCAGCAGGTTAAGGAAGGCTTCAGGTCAGTCTACTTGCCAGGGTTCAACAGAGGCTGCACGTGTGTGTGTGTGTGTGTGTGTGTGTGTGTGTGTGTGTTTCCAAGGCCACACACCCACTCCATAGATTGGATGAGCTCCAGACTTGCAAGCACACACCAGGAGGCTCTGGTGACTGCCATGCTGTGCATTGCACTGCACACTCCACACTTAGCTCTTGGAAATCTTTGACTGTTTCTGGCCTCCGGGTCTCTGCCTGTGATGATCACACCATCTGACATGTCCTTGTCCCTTTCATCCCAGACTGCTCCTAATCAAGCTCCCCCAGGCCCAAGGCTAGTAGGTATCTCCCCTGCTCACCCTTCCTCCTCATTCTTCTCTGACCCATTTATTTCCTCTTTGTCTACTACACAAAGAATAGTCTGGGTACATGAGTAGATATCTGGTTGACGTGTGATACACTGATAGATGGAAGCACAGTTGGTTAGAAAAAAGGAGATGTAATGAAGGAAGGGAAGTAGATGGATGCTGGACAGGTAGATGTTTGGATGATGGGTGGATGGAAAGGTGCAAGGAAGAAAGGAAGATGGATGATTGACAGATAGGCAGAAGGCAGGATAAAAAGAGGATAGAATATAAATTGATAAATAGATGGAGGTTAGATGGATGGGCAGAAGGGTGGATGGATGGAAAGATGGCTAGAAGGTGGATGGATGAATGGAAGAATAGAAGGAAGGAAGATGGCTGCATGATGGATGGATGAATAGATGGAGGTTTGATGGATGGACAAAAATGGATGGATGGATGGATGATTGGATGGATAGAAAAATGAATGGGTAGAAAAATGGACAGATGTATAGGTTCCATCCCAAGAGTGAAGCCAGACCCCAGTGTGTGACTTCAGGGGAGCCCAGTGAGATAAAAGGCAGGGCCCATTCATGGCCTCAGTGAAAAAGCTCTTAGGCATTGAGGCCACATCCCAGGGGATACAAGGCCAAGTAAGGCCAGGACCACCTGTACATGCCTTCACTGTGGCTGAGCCATCAGGGGATGCCATAAATGAAAGAGGCCCATGGGCAGTGGTATCCGGTCAGGAAGGGGGCAACTGAAGACCATTACCATAGAGGGAGCCACAAGAATGCAGACAGGAGGAGTGTTCTGAGGGGGTTGCAGGGATATGGTGACCTGGGGAAGCAGGCAGCTCCAAAGGGGAGTAATAGACCACCTCTGCTCCCCCAGGTGGCACCCACCGTCCCTTGCCACCCCACAGAGGCCCCGACATCGCCATCCACCCAAAGGAGATCCAGACGTTCTTCATTCACTTTCAAGAGCAGTGAGCTCTTGGCAGATTCTGTGGGCCCAAGACACGGAAAAGCAGCCTGGAGAGATGAGGGGAACAGCTGCCCATCTGGTGGGCTAAGGGCAGGAAATGGATGGAATTGGGGTGTTCTGATTTCTTAAATAAAAATTGCATAAGGACCTGTTTCTTGCCCTGCCTGCTAGAACCAGTTCTTTCTCTCCTCTCCTCCCATGGATGGTGCTTCACACAAGCTCATACTTCCTCCTTCATTTGCAAAAGTCAAAGATAGAAGATTCTCTTAAAGACAGAGGGGATACCCACATTGATACCAAAATGCATCTGCCTGCAGGTCCTGCAGGATCTCACCAGGCTCCAGGCTTAACGGTGGCCCTTCTGTGTGCTGGGCGCCTTCACAGGCTCATCTCAGACCGGTGACAGCCCTGCAGCAGGGAGACTGTACACACCATTCAGGGCAGGGAGCTGCAGCCCTGAACCTGGTATTTGAAGCCAAACTGTGAGTCTAACTCCAGACTCCCCCTGTGCCCCAGGGGCACACCTGCCAAGCAGGAGGGCCTCCCAGCTCAAGGCACTGAGTGATGAAAGGAAAAACCCACAGCAGTGAAACAGGGGACATCCAATATAAGGATTATTAACAACAAGAAAAGGGTAACTTCTACTCTGAGGTGTGCCCGAAGGATTGAAGGATTGATTCACAGTGATCAAAAGTGGACACAACCCAAGTGTGCATCCACACCTGGGTACCTGGATGTACAAAGCATGCTGTATCCTCAGAATGGACTATTACTTTGCCATAGAAAAGGATGTAGAACACCCCAAAGATTATGCTTAGCCAAGGAAGGCAGTGCTTCCCTGGTGGTCAGTGGTAGAAAATCTACCTGCTAATGCAGGAGATGCAGGTTGGATCCCTGGGCCAGAAAGATCCCCTGCAGAAGGGAATGGCAACCCACTCCAGTATTTTTGCCTGGAGAGTCCCATGGATAGTGTCGCAAAGAGTCGGACATGACATCGCAACTAAACAACTACAAACAAAGGTAAATACAGATGCCACATACTGTACTTCCCTATTTACATAAAATGTCTAGAATAGACAAATCCACACAGGTTGAAGATAGATTTGCACTTGCCGGGGCTGTGGGAGGAGAGAATGGGTGTGACTGCTCACTGTCCCATCACCACTCCGTGCACCCCAGCCTGAGACACACGTCTGCTGTACAGGCGGGGAGTGGGTGCTGAAGCATGGGGGTTTAGAAGAGAAGGAGAGGGCTGGGGTTGGCTGCGTGGAAACAGCCTCAAGGGGCTGGAGCATGTTACTGTCACAATTAGGGTTGTTCATGGAAAAAGCCTAAGCCTGCCCTAGTAGATAAGAGCCCTTGTTAAGTGCTACATAAAGGGAGGAGGGGGCCCACATAGCAGCCTCTTTCTCCCCACTCTCAGATACTGTCAGCAAACAGGGCACCACCTCAGTGGACTCTCAGAGTGTAAACACCAGCCGCTGCCTAGGCAGGCTCTGGGCACAGGCATCGGTGGTTTGTCCACATGCAGAAGCAAGGTTGAAACCATAGCTGAGCCCCCGGGGCCCCAGTTCTTAAGAAACTGGGTTGAAATCTCTCCCTGTGGCTAGGGATGTACACCACCACCGCTGGCTTTGTAAACTCAGGGTCTGAGAGATATCTGAGCAGACATGGGCGCTGCTGTGGCTGGGATGGATCCAGTCTTGGTATCCATGGGCTTTTGGGTGCGTGTACATGGAGGCAAGGCTGGGCTGCCTCCCTAGCCCCCATGGCCGGTCCAGGTGCACAACAACTGTGGACCTGGGACCCGAATTCTGTGGATCTGCACTGGTGGTTTTGCGAAAACAATGCTTGAGGGACACCGGGGCTGACTGCCGACATTCCCATGGCTGAGGCAGGGCCAAGCGTGGTCCCAACAACAGTACATTTTACGATCCTGCACACTGACAGGTGACACCACAAAGTGTGTTCCCCAGCAGACAGCTTTGAATGGCTGTCAGTGGCTCCTCTCCTGAGTCGTGTCCAACTCTGCAACCCCATGGACTGCAGCACCCCAGGCTTCCCTGTCCATCACCATCTCCCAGAGCTTGCTCAAACTCATGTCCCTTGTGTTGATGATGCCATCCAACCATCCCATCCTCTGTCGTCCCCTTCTCCTCCTGCCCTCAATCTTTCCCAGCATCAGGGTCTTTTCCAATGAGTCAGCTCTTTGCATCAGGTGGCCCACGGTTTGGAGCTTCAGCATCAGTCCTTCCAATGAATACTCAGGGTTGATTTCCTTTAGGGTTGACTAGTTTGATCTCCTTGCAGTCCAAGGGACTCTTGAGAGTCTTTTCCAGCACCACAGTTAGAAAGCATCAATTCTTTGGTGCTCAGCCTTCTTTATGGTCCAACTCTCACATCCAGGAGCATTCCAATTCTGCCTACCTCATGCCACAACCCAGAAATGAATCTGGGAAGCTCTACTCCACCAGCTGGGAAGCAGATTCTGCCCTTGACAGGACTGTGACAACCACAGAGCAAAGAGGAGCCCCCACTCAACATCCAGTGCAGACTCTGATCATCACAACACCAGTCACACCTTCTATCTAGGGGATAGCGGCTAGGACACACTGAGGAAAGAGGCAGCAGGCATCCACACTAGAAACAGCCCTTGCACCAAAAACATTAAACCCACACGGGCTACACAGGGGCACTCCTACATAAAAATAGCCTTTCAAGACCACAGGAGACAATTTTTTCTCTTAAATTCACAGAGTAAGAGAAACACAAGTAAAATGAAGAAGCAGAGGGACTATTTCCAGTTAAAAGATCAAGTGAACCCCCCTCACCAAAAGAATAAGCAATAAAACAGACTGCTTCTATTTGATAGACACCAAGTTCAAAAAGGAGATAATGAAAATTCATTACTGAATGAATTCAGATAGGCTATCAGTAGAAATGAAGATTACTATAAAAAGGAATTAGAAACTTTAAAGAGGAGCCAAGAAAACTTAGAAAACTCATTTGCCAAGATGAAAACTATGCTAAAGGCAATGATTAGCAGATTGAATAATGCCAAAGAGCAAATAAGTGATCTAGAAGATAAAACAATGGAAATCACCCAATCAGAACAGTAGACAGAAAGTAAAAAAAAAAAAAAAAAAAATGAAAGCAATATAAGAGACCTATGGGATACTACAAAGCGTGCCAATCTACACATAATAGGGATTCCAGAGACAGAGAAGGAAAAGTGGGTCAAAAATATATTTGAAGAAATTATGGCTGAAAGCTTCCCAAACCTAAAGAAGAAAACAGATATCCAGGCACAGGAAGCACGTGTGTGTACCCAGTTTCTCAGTCGTGTCCAACTCTTTGTGACCCCATGGACTGTGGCCCACCAGGCTCCTCTGTCCATGGAAGTTTTTAGGCAAGAATACTGGAATGGGTTGCCATTTCCTACTCCAGGGGATCTTCCCAACCCAGGGATTGAACATGTGTGTCCTGCACTGCAGGCAGGTTCTTTACCACTATGCCACCTGTGAAGCCTCCATACTACATTTGATCCTAACCAAAAGGCCAGGAAATCATATACCTGTCAACACATGTGCACCCAATACTGCTGCTGCTGCTGCTAAGTCGCTTCAGTTGTGTCCGACTCTGTGCGACCCCAAAGACTGCAGCCCACCAGGCTCCCCCGTCCCTGGGATTCTCCAGGCAAGAACACTGGAGTGGGTTGCCATTTCCTTCTCCAATGCAGGAAAGTGAAAAGTGAAAGGGAAGTCACTCAGTCGTGTCTGACTCGTCACGACCCCATGGACTGCAGCCTACCAGGCTCCTCCATCTATGGGATTTTCTAGTTAAGAGTACTGGAGTGGGTTGCCATTGCACCCAATACAGGAGTGCCCAAATACATAAAACAAATACTAACAGACATAAAGGGAGAAATTGATGGGAATACAATAATAGTAGGAGACTTTTATATCCCACCCACATCAATGGACAGATCTTCTAGACAGAAAATCAGTAAGGCAACAGAGATCCTAAATGATACAACAGAACAGTTAGACCTAAATATTTTCCAGACATTACATTTAAAAATCCCCAGAATACACTTTCTTTTGAAGTGCACATGCTCTAGGATTGACCATGATATCCAATAAGATAACTGTATTTTTCTTTAGTTTAGCCCTGTCTTGATACTATAAAAAGAATTTGCAAAAACCTAAAAAAATACACAAGTGGGAAAAAGCTAAGTAGATATGCAAATCTGAGTGAAGGGGAAATAAGGATAGGAAAATAAAGCTAACTGAAAGGTTAGTACATAAAACAAATCCAACTCATAAATTATGCAGTTTTGAAAGTCGAACCACAGATATGTCTCTAAAAACTTTCTGGTAGCTGAACAGGAGGAAAAACATTATTGGTTACAGGATCCATAGAGGGGATGAGTTTAAAATAAATCAGCTGCCCAAGAGATACTGTATTTTCTAGTAAAAACAACTTAGAGAAATTTCTTTATGGATCAACATAAGGGAGACCACAGGAGATTATGTCCTTCACAACATTATCTATTAATACAATTAATATAATAGTGAGTGTCATCTCAGATAACTATTCCGTGTAACTTAAATGTATTCAGTAAAAGTTATTCTATGACAGTCAAATGGTCCAGTTAAAGTTCGTAAGATATATATGGTCTTATTTGGAAGGAGAGTAAAAGTAGAACAGTTAGGGGGAAAAAAATGAACTATTTACCCACTGTTAAGACTTAGCAGAGAATTCAAGTTGATATTCTTAAGATCAAATCTAAGAACTTGAAGAGATTCGGTGTTACTAAAGACAGATCCGTATGCCTTGATCATCAATTAAATGGTAGAAGATAGGTTTACCCCCATTGAAGAAAGTTAAGAGCCCAACTAAGTCCATAGCTGATCACCTGGCCATCCTACCTTTACAAGAGGTAGACTGAGGATTTACAAGGAAAAACAATGATCTAACATAAGAAATCTTGTAATTGACTAATTGGCTTTCCTGATGGCTCGGTGGTAAAGAATCTGCTTGCCAATGCAGAAGTGGTTTCAATCCCTGGGTCAGAAAGATCCCCTGGAGAAGGAAATGGCAACCCCCTCCAGTATTCTTGCCTGGGAAATCGCATGGACAGAGGAGCCTAGTCCATGGTGTTGAAAAAGAATAGAACATGACTTAGCAACTAAACGATAAATATTCTGCTGCTCTTCTCCATTTATTTCCAGTTTGTACTCCTTAAGAAGCCTTTTGATTAGAGGCTGAACTGAAACAATACATTTCCAAAGTATGAGGTGTTTCCTTTCTTCTTTCTTTACTCTGACATTGATTGCGCTCCTGTTACGGGTCAAGCACTTACAGTGGGAACAGTGATGAAGAAGCCATCATCACTGCACTGAAAGCCCAGAAGGACAGACATATGTAAACGGCAGTTCCCATAGAGTTTACCATGCTATAGGAGTAAACCAAAAGAACACTTAGCTTTCCTTGAAAATGAAATTCAGGGAATACTTCACAGAAGAAGAGATAACGAAGATGAATTTTGAAACTCACAGATGAGAGTTTGCTGAGTAAGGAGGAGGAGGAATTGTGCTTCAAATACAGAGAACAGCCCATGAAAAAGCAAAAGTGAGATACGGTGCTTCAAGTACAGAACAGAACAGAGCTTATTAAAAGGCACCAACTTATACACAACATATGGACACAAAAATAGAAATATGCAGGTTTCTCTCTTAATACGATTTCTCAAACGTCCCATTAGAATCCTAATCTCCTTTTCTTTCTTCTTTTTGTTATAAAAGTCAGTTTATTTTCCCTTTCTGTGTTTCATAGTTTTCCTTTTGGTCAGTATTGAGCAGTTAACTGATTGGAAATCTGCTTGATTCAATAACATTAACAAGTTTATAAACACACATTTGAGAGTATTAAAGCAAAAGGTTGAACATTTTTTTCCTAACTCCATGTAAATTAGGCAGCCATAAAAATTGCACATTTTTCACCTGCTCACTTCCATATTTAAAATATATATAGAGGATGACCTTAAAATATTGATAATTAGTATAGAATTCACAGCTTTCAAGACATATATTCTACAGACTTCTAAAAAATAGATACCTAAATGCCTCTCAG
This sequence comes from Bubalus bubalis, assembly GCF_019923935.1. Classification (NCBI taxonomy): domain Eukaryota; kingdom Metazoa; phylum Chordata; class Mammalia; order Artiodactyla; family Bovidae; genus Bubalus; species Bubalus bubalis. The sequence goes on from NC_059163.1 coordinate 14,955,155, forward strand.
GTCCTAGTAATCCACTGTAATTCAACATCACATACTTAATGCATAGAAGGCCAAAAGGTTCCTTTTTCTCTGATTTTAGTCTTCTGCTGAGGTAATGCAAGGAACCCGGTTATGACAGAGATGGAGCCTCTGAAAATAGGGTTAAGCTGACTGGCTTCCTAGTGGATCCTAAAATGTTCCCAGAGAACAAGCCTGGCGTTGAGTACTTCCGTTATAAATTACATACTGGAATGTTCACAACTGAGGTACCTCATGGTCCTTGACAGGAAGACAAAAGACTTCCAGGAGTCGAAGGTAATTCTGAATGAAGATGGAGAAGAATTAAGGCTCACTGGAAGCTATTTCTGCTTCCGGAGCTGAACGACTTCAGAGCAGACACAGAGTAACTGAACCACTCAGCACGTAGTGTGATTTTTCCCACCAGAGCTTAACTAAGGGATTCTCTGTCCAAGACAGGCTTACGCTGGACCCAGCTGGAGCACTGGACCAGGATTTGATGCTTCAGAGATGAGCTGCTGTCTGTAAACTCATGACTGAAGCAAAATGCAACGATCCTTTCTATTGATGGAGCGTGGCGTTGCTACAAACCGGGCACAAATGCCTCATGGTCACTCAGCTTTCCAGGCTGGAGGACAAGGGCCCAAGTCCAATAAAGCGTTTACAGTTAAAGGGATGAACCTCCACAGGCCAACAGAGTTGCTGGCAGATTCATAGGCCCTTCATTTGGTACAGTCATGAAACAATGGTGATAAATAAAAATCATTAACAATAATTCCTGTAGTGTAGAAAAAACAACCCAGCCTTCACTTGGTCAGCATCTCTAGGGGCCGACCCTGCTAAAAGAGGCTCGACAATCTGAGGTTATGTTGGAGTTCTTAAGACAAACCCAAAATAGGGCGAATTAAAAGAAATAATAGTCCTGATGTGTCTCTTGATTATTCTTGTTCTTTTGTGGGTACTGGTCACTCACTTAAAACGTGAGCTTGTTGTCTTTGCGTAAGAGAGCATGTTTCCTTCACTATTAATGGTGAAATAAACAGAATTATGCAACTTGTCATAATAATGAAAAATTAGAAAACCCACATTCATCCTAGGTTGTCCTGGATCAAAGACACTAAATACTGGCCCATGGCAGCTCCAGTGCCCCTGGTTCCATCAACCATCCCAGTGACGGTTGCCAAAGCCTCATTGCTCCCTTGGGTCAGCTCCTGATGACCAAGGTTCTCAGAAATAGCTGAGCTAATCATATTAGAAGTTCCACCAATTAAAAAAATCCTATGACAGCCATCAGAAGTGCATTGATGGACTTATCATTTGGAGAATGACTGTATCCAACAAGGGACCTGATGGACAGAAGCAGACTGAGAGCTAACACCGATGCTGTTTCCTGTAACATGTCGGAGATGAAGCCTTGCAGCATTCCACCTCTAATTCCTCTGATATCGTACCAAATGGACAGCTCGTCAGCTTCGGCCTCCTTCCATTTGAAGTTGATACTCAGATAAAAGGGCAATCAGAAGAAGAAAGAGTACTTCACTAACTTCAAGGGCTTCTCTAGTAGCTAAGCTGGTAAAGAATCTGCCTGCAATGCAGGAAACCACGATTCGATTCCTGGGTCAGGAAGATCCCCTGGAGAAGGGATAGGCTACCCACTCTAGTATTCTTGGGCTTCTCTGGTGGCTCAGCTGGTAAAGAATCCGCCTGCAATGTGGGAGACCTGGGTTCAAGCCTTCGGTTTGGGAAGATCCCCTGGAGAAGGGAACGGCTACCCACTCCAGTATTCTGGCCTGCAGAATTAGTCCATGGGGTCCCAGGGAGTCGGACACAACTATGCGACTTTTACTTTCAAGCACCCATAGGCCAGTGAATACGCTATAACTCCGGGAAGGCCACAAGCCTGGTAGAAGCTTATTGCCTTGACTTGGGTCACAGTATTGCCTTCTTGGATTGAGAATAATTAGGCTCAGCTTCTTCTTCACTTTCAGCACCATTAATTCATGGCCTATGTGAGTCTTCAAAATTTTCTTCTGTCTCGATATCTGGGAGACTGATTTCTTCTGGTGACACCAGGAGTCCAAAGAATATGATGGTCCCACCAGCAAACTGCACGGCCAGCATCACCAGGAAGACATACTCATAACCATACCGCAGAACGGAAGAAGCTAGACATGCTCCCAAAATATTGCCCACTGAGGCACCGGCTCTCCAGAGACCAAAAACAACTCCAGCTTTCCCAAACTAGTTGCCGGTAACAAAAACCACGCAGGGCCAGCCGGTGGACGGCAGCAGGCCGTTCAACAATCCCCAGGCTGCAGCACAGCCCCTTGTAGAAATGCAGCCGTTCCATGAGAGTGCCAAAGATGAACACCACTAATGCGGAAAAGCACATGCCACAAGATAGAACCCATTGCAAATTTAGCCGATCGGTGAGATACCGCTGATGAGAAGGCCCATGGCACAGGAGAAGAGGAAAATGGTGTCCAGCGTTCCGAGTACTTTCTCTGCACTGGGAAACACATGGTTGCTGCTCCAGATCTCCACAGGTAGTTCAACGGTCTTGTTAAAAGCACCTGGGGTCCACTGCTTAGAGATACTGACTTTGACCTTGCTAATGTTTTTCTCCATGCATGGAGCAAAGGAGTAACTGAAGAAGGTGAGCAGGGACATGACCACGTGGTGATGGCTGAACTGGGAGAGCACAGTTCCTCTCTGAAAAATACTTGGCCAGGCCGTGTGCCTCCTGACCTTCCTTCTCACCGTGACTTTAAAGTCTGGACAATGGATGGTTTATATCATTTCTTCTTTTGCCGCTTATGCACCAGAGATCTGGAGTAGTAATCGCGCTCTGGCCAGCTGCTCAGCTTGCTCCACTGGGTCAGCCTTGCTTGCAACCCCTCGGCTCCTGCCCGCCACCTCACCCAGGCCACCATGCCAGGGTTTCCCCTAATTTCCTTTATTCTTAGTCATCATATAGCATGTGCTAGGCACCAGGCAGAATTCTAAGATGGCCCCAGCGAACTTTACCTTCAGATACCCCTTCTCTGTCCATGGGGATTCTCCAGGCAAGAATACTAAACTGGGTTGCCATGCCCTCCTCCAGGGGATCTTCCCAACCCAAGAATCAAAACCAGGTCTCCCACATTGCAGACGGATTCTTGACTATCTGGGCCATCAGAGAAGCCCAAGAGTACTGGAGTGGGTAGCCTATCCCTTCTCCAGGGGATCTTCCAGACCCAGGAATCAAACCAGGGTCTCCTGCATTGCAGGCAGATTCTTTACCAGCTGAGCTACCAGGGAAGCCCAGAAATAAACACATTTCTCTCTTAAAACAATTTCTCAAGCATCCCATCAGAATCCTAATCCCCTTTGTTCTTAGTCACTATGTAGCACGAATTCTAAGATGGCCCCAGTGAGCCTCACCTTTGGGTCCTCACAGCCTTGTGCAGTCCTCTCGCCTTGACTGAACCAGGTCCAGTGGCCCGCTTTCAACATACAGCCTACAGCAAAAGGGAGGGGTAGGGACATCCCTGGTGGTCCAGTGGCTAAGGCTCTGAGCTCCCCATGCAGGGGGCCTGGGTTCAGTCCCTGATTGTGGAGCTAGATCTCACAAGCCACAACAAATATTTGTATTTAAGAACCATGCAAGTAGAACACTGGCCTAAGATTTGGTAAAGAGCAAAGTTTTATTCCCCTGTAATAGCTTACAGTGGGAAAAAAATCGAACAGCTCTGGGTCCTCCATAATCAGGTTTTTTCCAAATAAGACTGGGAGCCTCTGCCCACGACAGTTCCCAGCCTGGCCTCTCCATCACCCGCCTGCAGTGACTTAGCAGGGCAGTTGCCGTGCCGGTAACCCAACCCTCCCTCTGTAGGGCTCCACCCAGATCTACAGTGTTACATGTGTGACATGTGTTACATGTGTACATGTAACACAGAGTTACATGTGTTGTAGTGGTGATACACGTGTGTCACTAACCTTTCTCTTTGTGCCACTGGGGGGGAAAAATGCTATAAGCTTCAGAAGTGGTCACTGTATGTTGTACAAACATCTTTGAAAAAATGAAAGCCACTCAGTTGTGTCTGACTCTTTGTGACCCCATGGACTGTAGCCTGCCAGGCTCTGTCCATGGAATTCTCCAGGCCAGAACACTGGAGTATGTTGCCACGCCCTCTTCCAGGGCATCTTCCCAACCCAGGGATCGAACCCAGGTCTCCAGAATTGCAGGCAGATTCTTTACCATCTGAGCCACCAGGCATTGGTCCGCAAACATCTGTGGATATATATGAAATAAAGTTAATATAATGCTTCTGCTTAAAAATGCCAAAGAGAAGATTGACGATCCCACATGCCACAAGTAAGACCCAGGATGGTCAAATAAATAAATATATAAAAATAAACATTTTTTTAAAGAAAAGAACTAAAACAAAAATGTGATGGGTATATCACTTCTGAGATGAGCTTATAAGAGACTGTGTCTTCCATCTCGCTCACTCTTTCTTGCTTGTGCTCTGAATGGAAACCAACTGCCAATGTATGAACTGCCCTCTAGAGAGTCCCACATGGCAAGGAACTGAGGGTGATCTCCAGCCAACAGCCAGCGAGGAGCTGAGGCCTTCACACAATGACCTGTGATGGACTGAAAACTACCAACTCCCACGTGAGTGAGCCTGAAACAGACCCTCCCCTGGTGGAGACTTGAGATGACCGAACATGTCTAGTGCAGCCGTGAGAACCCCCAAAAGAGAGGGCCCAGCCAAGTCAAGGGGAGGTTCATGACCCATAGAAATTGTTAGATAATAGCTGCTTTGTGTAAATCACTACATTTTGGGGTGATCTGTCACTCAGCAATAGATAATACAGTCAGAGGCTTAAAATTTCTGCTTCCTAAACCCATCCCTTCCAATAATTAAAAATTACATCTGTCCTTAATTATTTACTGTGGCAACAACAAAATAAATATACTGTATAAGTGGGAGAGGTCAGGGAAGAAAGTAGAAGAGAATTTTAAGGGAAAATGGGGGACTATATTGAGGTGGAGGCCTTCCCAGTTTACCCTAGTGGTAAAGAATCCGCCTGCAATACAGAGACATAAAGAGACGTGGGTTTGATCCCTGGGTTGGGAAGATCCCCTGGAGGAGGGCATGGCAACCCACTCCAGTACTCTTGCCTGAAAAATGCCATGAACAGAAGAACCTGGTGGGCTACAGTCCATGGAGTCACAAAGAGTCAGACACAACCAAAATGACTTAGGGGGTGTGCGCGAGCACACACACACACACATATTGAAGTGAAAGTCAGTAATCTCACGTCCAAGGGAGTCAACATATGATATAAAATAACCCAAAGAAGCCAAAGAGGGAAGATGAAAAATAGAGAGTTTTGAACCAAAGTAATGTAGGCATATTAGGAACAAACCCTCCTCAACGTGTTAGGGCCTTAATGTTTATTGAAGGAAGGGCTGAATGAGAAATCCTTGCCAGATATCAGCCACAATCTCACAGGGCATAAACTTCGATTTTACAGACTGGGGACTAGGAAATTATGATGCAGAGGCAAGTTGATGGCTCAAGGGAACTCAGTGCTTTTTTAATGGAGCAGAGTATTGGAGCAAGTTCCTTAAAATGTAGTGCCTCGGTTCTCCCAACCACAAGATCTTTTAGTGCAGCAGACAATGTCATTTATTTCTTGAACTTTTGGAGACAATACAGAGCATGTAGTATGTCCACACAGTCTGTCTAGCTGTGATCCTTTTCTATTTCTTGAAGAAGTGAAGTGAAGTTGGTCAGTCGTGTCCAACTCTTTGTGACCCCTTAGACTGTAGACTACCAGGCTCCTCCATCCCTGGAATTTTCTAGACAAGAGTACTGGAGTGGGTTTCCATTTACTTCTATTTCTTATTAGTTGTCTTATCAGTAATGTCGGTAATGTTTCTTAAATAAATTAAAATAAATACAGAGGTTCAGAGAAGTGACGAGTTCAGTAGAGCCAAATCAGATTCAAATCAAGAATTCAATTTGGTCCTGTACACTCTCTGTATTTGGGGCTTCCCAGGTGGACAGAAATGTGGGTTCTTTTTGGTTAGTGAAAAGAAAAATCTTAATTCCTTAATTTGAAAATTTCTGTCCAAGGTTAACCCATCCTCCTGCGCTCTGAATTCCAGGTTCTTCTGGCTTCTCTGGGATGATAACAGAAAGCAATACTGCCACCTGCTGGGGATTATAGAAATTACAGAGCTGGACTACTCAGCCATTCTTGAACTTCAGAATTTGAAACGTTCTTGAAAATTCTTGTTCTTAAAGAAATGTCAATAAATCCCAGCTGCATTTAATGATCATTCTTATCTTTCAGGTCATAAAGCTATTAAATTACAACCCTTAGACTTGAACTCTGGAAAACCTGCAGTTTAAGAATTCCTCTTTGGGTAATTTACATCTTTACTCTGTGGTGCCTGCTAAATCGATTCAGTCATGTCCGTCTCTTTGCGACCTAATGGACTGTAATCCACCAGGCTACTCTGTCCCTGGGATTCTCCAGACAAGAATACTGGCTGCTGCTGCTGCTAAGTCGCTTTAGTTGTGTCTGACTCTTCGCAACCCCATGGACTGCAGCCTACCAGGCTCCTCCATCCATGGGATTTTCTAGGCAAGAGTACTGAGTGGGTAGCCATTTCCTTCTCCAGGGGATCTTCCCAACCCAGGGATCAAACCTGGGTCCCCTGAACTGGTAGGCAGGTTCTTTACCACTAGCGCCACCTGGGAAGCCCTTGGTGCCATTAAATTACCAACATTAAATCAAGCAATTATAGCCTAGTTGAATGTTCATTGCAATAGAGGGAGGTTAAAAAGATACATATGATTCTCCATTCAGACTGGTTGGAAGAATACATGTAGTTAAATTAGAAGGCATCTTCCCACAGGGGAAAATTTTTTATTGCTATTCTGGGTAATAGATGAATTTAGAGTGGATAATCAATCTAACTTGATAAATAGCAAATGATATTTGCATAAAGTTGTTCATTCATTGCTTCATTTCAAATAGTGAAAGGAAAGAAGAAGAAAGATATAATAAGTTGAAACTGTAAAACATAAAATATGCTAAGTGAAAAAATTAAAAATCACTCTAATTGCAACTATGCATGCAAGTGATGGCCAGGAGGTTAAGCTATATCTTCACTGATGGAACTTTTCATATTTAAATCATGTTAGGGTGAACTTCTAGATCATGGTAAATATTTACGTCTTCTCTATGGTTGCCCTGCTCTGTATCAGATTCTGAACTGCATGCACCTAGCTTTGGCAAAGGTCCAGAACATCCTGTCTCACTCTCTTGTATAGGACCTTCCTTTCGCTTCTGATCTTATGTGGACCAGATTTCAAATTGTCATAATCCCTCAGACTTGCTGGGTGCCCCCTTACCCCTCTCCTTAATATGTGAGAAGTCAGGAAGGTACGATCCACTCCTAGGGAAAAAAAATAAATAACATTATCCCTTCAAGTACACATACAATTTCTAAAGAACAGTAAAAACAGTTCTTTACTTTGCCTTTCAAGACATTTATCAACCCATGTGGAATCTAACTCCCATGGGCATAAGGCGGGTCTCTTCTTTCTGGTCTCCCTTCTTTGTCTCCACTTTCCTCTCTCCTTCTATCTCCTCCATTATTTAGTCCTTTTTCATTCCTTGGGGTCATTTGACTTCTTCAAGATGCCCCCTTGCTGCTGCTACTGCTGCTGCTAAGTCGCTTCAGTCGTGTCTGACTCTGTGCGACCCCGTAGACGGCAGCCCACCAGGCTCCTCTATCCATGGGATTCTCCAGGCAAGAACACTGGAGTGGGTTGCCATTTCCTCCTCCAATGCATGAAAGTGAAAAGTCAAAGTGAAGTCGCTTAGTCGTGTCCGACTCCTAGCGACCCCATGGACTGCAGCCTACCAGGCTCCTCCGTCCATGGGATTTTCCAGGCAAGAGTAAGATGCCCCCTTAGTGAAGCTAAAACAGAGTAAAGTGGACAGAGTAATTCACATCCTTAAAGTCCTGAATAAGGCAGGATAAAGGACAGTGTACTCTTAGGTACATCCTCAGAGTGAAACTTCTAAAGGACAAACAAAATTTTCTCTTACTAATACTGTCACCATTTCGAAGCACAGTGAAGTCTGTCTTTTTTCTACCTATGTAAACTCCCAATTTATTGCCATAGCCTGGTATTGACTGTGAGGGGAAAGGCTGGATGGAGGTGCGGAAACACCCACCCCAGGAAGGAGATGATTCAGCTTTGAAGTTCTGTTTGGGTTGGGGGTGGATGTGGTTCCAACAACAACGTCCCAGACAGACCTCCTGCACCCTCCCTTCTGCTAGTTCCCCTTTTTCCCCATGGGGGACTTCCAGACACTCTGCTAGACGTGCAACTCGGAAAGAATGACTTGTGTGACATAAAAGAATGGTAAAGGTCTCTTTCATGTCAGTTACACAATAAGGTTTCAAACCAAACACTATATTTGTATTCAGTTGCTTAAAATAATAGTTATGGTCTGTGCCAAAAAGGGAAAGCCAGGCTGTTTTGTGTGTCTGATCACAAGACCTACAGTCTGTAGAGGTTTCTCCTGCTGTAATCTCTCCCATCTGTTGTATTGTGGTTCAGGGACAGAGGAAACCATTCATGGGCTTAAGTCAGGTTTATTTTGATGACAATTCAGATGCTGATAGAAAGCCAACTAGAGCAAAACTCAGAGATACTATATTCTGACTGACCTTGTGGTAGGCAGTTTACCAAAAAGCCAAAATACTTTTACAATTTTTCTGATGACTGGTTATGTCTTAACTAGTCACCATCCGGGAGTTGACGAGAGCTAAATGCTCCAGTAACTCAAATGTTGGGCCCATTTATTTGTTAGGAGAGGAAGCAGACAAGTCTGTGTGACTGACATAAGAATTCAACTCATCATATTAAATAGGGTTGGAATTTGGTTAGTGTTTTACTTCTAAAATAAGACCTGTGCCTAGAACCCAAGAGTGCCCCAAAGTTTTCAGAATGAACTATTATATTAAAGCAGTATTCTCAATGCTGGCTACACTTAGAAATTACCTGTGTGTGCTCTATTTAGTCATTCAGTGGTGTCTGACTGTGACCCCATGGACTGTAGCCTGTCAGGCTCCCCCATCCATGGGATTCTCCCGGCAAGAATACTGGAGTGGGTTGCCGTTTCCTTCTCCAGGGGATCTTCTTAACCCCAGGATTGATCCTGCATCTCCTGCATTGCAGGCAGACTTTTTACCATCTGAGCCACCAGGGAAGCCCTTTGGGATCATCTAGGACTTTTTGAAAATACCATTGCTGAAGTCTAATCCCAGACCCGTTAAACCAGATTCTCTGGGATGGACCCTGTGGGCAAAGACTTTAAAAAAAATTCCTCAGGTGATGTGCCAAGGCTGAGAACCAGTTCTATTAGTCAGTTTACAATGGAATAAAAGCAAGTTTGCAGCCTCACCTCATTTTCATTATATTCATTTATAAGAGCCAGATTTGCAAATTGCTCTTGAATAATCAATATTTCAACTTAAAGTTATGACCAATAATTTTAGTCTTTGATATAGAAATTTGCCGAATGGTAACTAGTTATTTCATGAACCAGTGATATAATTTCTATTTATCCTCAAAAAATAGTTTATAGACTGGGGCATTGTCTTCATTACCCATATTTGCAAAGGCTAAATACTCCATTCACTTTAACAATAAATTCAGTCTAAAAGTTAACTTAATCTAAATAATATTAAAGCCTACTGAGTATGCACAATAATATTCTGAGAGCACAGTTGGAGAGCAGTTTTTCTTCAATTATTAAATAAAGGAAGGATAATTCAGTGTTTCTGGTGAGAACTCTATATAGTTTCTGAATATACACGTATAATACATATATTCACGAGGATGTAGATTAAGCTTATTTAAGTGCTTAGTCGCTCAGTCATGTCTGACTCTTTGTGAACGCATGAACTGTAGCCCACCAGGTTCCTCTGTCCATGGAGATTCTCCAGGCAAGAATACTAGGGTGGGTTGCCATATCTTCCTGCAGAGGATGGTCCCAACCCAGGGATCAAAACCAGGTCTCCCACTTTGCAGACCTCCCGATTCTTTACCATCTGAGCCACCAGGGAAGCCCAGGCTTCTTATAAGGAAACTCAAAAAATAAACTAGATTAAAGAAGAAGAACTGGAGTTCTTCTTCTTTAAAGAAGAACTCTTGCCTGGAGAATCCCATGGAGGGAGGAGCCTGGTAGGCTACAGTCCATGGGGTCGCAAAGAGTCGGACACTACTGAGCGACTTCACTTTCTTTCTTTCTTTCGTGAAACAATCAAGGGTACCTCTGGGTACAAGGAAATTATCATGCTTCCCTGATAGCTCAGCTGGTAAAGAAACCACCTGCAACACAGAAGACCGCAGTTCGATTCCTGGGTCGGGAAGATTCCCTGGCGAAGGGATAGGTTACCCACTCCAGTATTCTTGGGCTTCCCTTGTGGCTCAGCTGGTAAAGAATCTGCAGGCAGTGCGGGAGACCTGGATTCGATCCCTCGGTTGGGAAGATGCCTTGGCGAAGGGAACAGCCATCCACTCCAGTGTTCTGGCCTGGAGAACTCCATGGACTGTATAGTCCATGAGGTCACAAAGACTCCACGACTGAGCTACTTTTCACTTTAGACTGAGCTACTTTTCACTTTAAACTATTTCAAAAGTTGCCAGTTTCTAGCCAATAGGAAAGAGAAGTGAGAAGGAAAGCGGCCAGGCACATCACTTCTGCTCATATTCCATTGGCCAGAACTTAGCCACGTGGGCATGCCTTGCTGCAAGGAAGCCTGGGAAATGGAGTCCCCCTCTGGGCAGCCATGTGCTCCTCTAAAATTCAAAGATTTTACTGCCTAATACAAAGAAGAGGAGAATGAATATAATTCTCAATCTGTACATCAACATGCAACTCAGAATCTAAATATACATGAAATGCAAAAGAACTCTACGGTTTAAATTTTTACTTCGGGAATATTCATTCATTTTTATATTACCATAGAATATTAATATATTCTGTATTAACATTGAAGAAGTTTAAACTTTGTATTCATTTTATCAGAAAGATATTTTATGTTATACTATCTTTCCTTATCCAAGCTTTAGCTATGATATGCAAGTGATGTATGGCAAGCAACGCATATAATATGAATCATGCTGTATTCTCAGCTCTCCTCCTCAACACTGATGGGTTTTTCCAGAATGTAATAGTTCTGTACAACAATATTCAGGCAGATCTGGTGATTGTTGTTGTTATTTTCTTTATTTAATTTAATAGATTCCAGCTTCTTAGTTGTAGACACCAGTGAGAATATGATGAAAATTGTGGATCCTTCTGTCCGTCTCTTTGCCACCCCATGGACTGTAGCCTACCAGGTTCCTCTGGCCATGGGATTCTCCAGGCAAGAATACTGGAGTGGGTTGCCATGCCCTCCTCCAGGGGATCGTCCCAACCCAGGGATCAAACCCAGGTCTCCTGAATTGCACGCAGATTCTTTATCATCTGAGTCATCAGGGAAGTCCCTCTACTTAAACATACCAACAATTTAGCAGATAATTTTAGAGCGAATAGAGACACCTTCCCCCATGAAGCTCAGTTTCAGAGTGTCTTGATTTCCCCCCTGTCTTCCATATAAACCTGGGAAATGAATCTACCACAAATGTTGAATTGAGAGCTAGTGATGCCATGAAGCAGAGCTGGTGGAGAATGATCTCTGGCGACAATGACAGCTGGGATCAGCAGCCCCAGTGTTATTGTTGAACCAGTGTTACTGGCCGCATTCAGAGTCGTTATGAGCAGGATCAGCAGAACAAGCCGGTGTCCAGCGCTTTGTGGTACAATCAGTGGCTTCTGGGCTGAATGAGTTTTTCTGCACATTAAGCCATGTTTTCTAAACATTTCATATAAGCTTCCTTTTTTTGGAACATTGTTAGCTTCTCCAGCTAACAGTAAACTTTTCCATTAAAGGGGTTCTTTCAAAGTTACAGGTCTAGGAAAACAAACCATTAGAAAATGATTGAGAGGCTCTTGGTTTCTTTATATGCCAAGAACAAGATGAAATATAAGCATTTGCTTTGCTTATATTTCAAGCAGATGAGGCCGTATTCATACATTCATGAATGTTATTCCACTGCTTGAAACTTTCAGTGGCTCATCCTCAAACTGAAGTGGAATCAGGCTCTGTCATTTCTTGGATTTTATTTATTTTTAATATATTTTTAATTGGAGTATGATTGCTTTACAATGCTATATTAGTTTAGTTTTGGGATTTTAAACTAGAATAATTAACTTAGCTTTTCTGTGCTTCATTTGATGTTCTATAGTTTGTATATGTTTTTAAACAGGTATAGAAAAGATGTGAAAACCTGTCTTTTCTCCTTAACCTGGCATTCAGAGACCTTCACCTCCGATCCTGGTCCATGTTTCTAGTCTCTCCTTTGATCACTTCCCCTTCCCTCTTCCTCTCGTCCAAATGCTTTGATGACAACAAATCTTTAAACTCAAACCTTAATGTGCCAGAAACAATTCCATCCACTTACTTCTCTGTCTCCTCTCCATGGGATGTGTCGCTCCCTGTTTTCTTTTTCAGTCTCTGAGGTCCACTTAGGTTGTCCAGGACTTCCTCCACTTGGCTGTTAACCCAGCCAGTGTTCTGTGGTCTCATCACCTTGGAACATGGGTAGCCTAACACCTGCGTTCACACGTCTGAGCTCATGAGGCTTTTTGGTTGCAAGAACAAAGCCCGTCTTAGGTAGCCTCAGAAAGGTGGGTGTACTGCCAGGATACAGGTGGCTCTTAAGAGTCAAGAAGGTCACGGAGATCCAAGAAGGCCTGATAGACAACAGGAGAGTCAGGAATCAAGCATGAGAGCAAGAAGATTATGATTTTGTCCCTCAGTGTCAGGAGCTCGATCATTTTCAATTTTGTGCTCCATCGTTAATGGACTTAAACTTTCTCCCTATTTCTTCCTGTCTGTATTTTCCCATCTGTTTTTGTTTGGACTACTTTCTGACCTCTCTTTCCCCAACAGCCAGATCTGCAGAGAGGGGAACTCAGATTAGACCTCAAGCCACCATCAGGCAGAGCCTTTGTAACAGGCCTGCTCTGAGGCTATTGGCCCATCCGTCTTGGGTGGGGTGGTCAACCCACCTGATTACCTGCTATGAGGAGGGGCATATGGGTGGCTGGAACTTGGTCAGCTACATCTCAGGCAACCAAGAGGTCTGTGCATAGACAGTTATTCTCTGAAGAAACTGTGGGTTGGTGGGAACCTGTAGGTTAATAAAGCCAGATAACTAATCTGTAGAGTCAGAGAACAGAAATGTAGATGTGCCAATGGGCTACTTCAGAATCTCCTGGGACCCTTCTTGAAATACATAACTTGGGGTTTTACTCCAGATCTATTGGGTTAAAATCTCAAGGAAGAAGATTAGAAAACTGTATATTTTGTCTACCATAGGCTTGACGTTGTGAGGTAACAGAGAGGTGTGAAGGATGGAAAGGGTCAGACTGAAGACTGGGAAGTCTTGATTCTCTGAATGAATTTGTAGGGAGCGTTAGTGGTAAAGAACCCTCCTGCCAATGCAGGAGACGTAAGAGACCCAGGTTCAATCCCTGGGTCAGGAAGATCCCCTGGAGGAGGGCATGGCAACCCACTCCAGTATTCTTGCCTAGAGAATCCCATGGACAGAGGAGACTGGCGGGCTACAGTCCATGGGGTCACAAAGAGTCAGACGTAACTGAAGTAACTTAGCACGTACATGATGTGCTCTAGTGGCCGTGTGGGTGAAAACACATTGGAAAAAGTGGAAATACTTGGAACTTCCCTGGTGGTCCAGAGGTTAAGACTTCGCCTTCCAAGGCAGGGGGCGTAAGATTGCTAAGATTGCACAGGCCTCATGGCCAAAAAACAAAAATGTAAAACAGAAGCAATATTGTAAAAAAAAAAAATGCAGTAAAGACTTTAAAAGTGATCCATATTAGAAGAAAAAAAAACCCTTAAAAAAAAAAAACAAAATGGAAGTGCTAAGATTAGGTCATTTCCTTCAGGGAAACACAGTGTGAAGAATGTGTATCCCTGTAGTTCCAAAAGTTTACACTTAGGACAGTCTGAGAGACCAGCAAGAGCTAATGTTAAACCCAAACACCATGAACTTTTGGTGCGGCCTAATACAAAAAGCTGAGAGTTGGCTTCCCTTTTCCCCCTTATCCATAACAGATCCATTTTGTGAAATATCATAAGCAACATGAAAAGTAATTTTATCAAATGCGACCTGAATTATCAATAAAATTAAATGTTCAGGAAATAAGGAAATCTTTTGTTTTAATGGGAGAAAGCTAATAAACTATTTGCCATGTCTTTAAAGGAAAAGTTGTTTCATATCCTAAAAATTGGCATCACTATAAGCAATAAGCACATACTTCTGGATATTATAATCTTTATTACAAAACAAATATTTTAGGTTGAGGTAACATTTCAAAGGGTATTAGGCAAAAATCAATTGAATTCTATACACACAATTTTGCTATGTGCAACACAAATAGAGTACTCCAAGAACAGTTTTTCTAGCTTTGCACATAGATTGATCTTAGAAAAAAATTAAGCTGATAGTTGTCTATTTAAAGAGGAATTTCATTTTTCCACCCTCCCCCACCCAGTCCTCCATATCATTACCAGTGGTAAGGGAGGTGACGCTCATGGGAGTGTCACACACACACACACACACAAAGAAAAAATCAAAAAGGGTTAATTAATTGAAAAAAGAATTTTTGCTTATCCGAAGCACATTACCGTGCCATATTTTGAAAACACTTTCACAAACTAAATGTTTATTCATATAGGGTTTTCTATTGTTGATACCAAGGATAAATAGAATTGTCTAGCCTTAAATGGAGAAATCCCATGCAACGTTCTGACTCCAGTGTCTTTCCTGCTGTGAAGCCCTCTCTAATTCTCAAGGCAAAGTTCGCCCTCTTCTGTGAATCCATATGTTTTGTTCATTATCTGTGTTAATAGCGATCACCGCGCTGGATTGTAATAATTCTTGCTTTTGTCATATTTATCCCTTTTCAGCTTTATTTATCCCTCTATAAGCTTCTCAGAGATCAAACCAGTCAATTCTAAAGGAAATCAACCCTGAATATTCATTGGAAGGACTGATGCTGAAGCTGAAACTCCAATACTTTGGCCACCTGATGCAGAGAGCCCACTCATTGGAAAAGACCCTGATGTTGGGAAAGATTGAAGGCACAAGGAGAAGGGGGCAACAGAGGATGAGACGGTTGGATAGCATCACTGACTCAATGGACATGAATTTGAGCAAACTCCGGGAGTTAGTAGAGGACAGAGGAGCCTGGTGTGCTGCAGTCCATGGGTCACAAAGAGATGGACACGACTTAGAGCCTGAACAACAACAAAACCTTCTCCTCAGGAGCAAGAGACAAGTCTTTAAGCTTCTTGACCTCCTTGCCACCCAGCACAGTGCCTGGTACATAGCACAACCTGTGTAACTGTGCGTTAGGTTAATGAGTTAGGAACTATTTCAGCTGTGATGCAACAACGCACATCTTTCCTTGCTTCAGGTCTCCCATGGAGGGTGTTCTAGTGAAATTTTCCATTATTGAAACCTCTGTGGTTTGATGACATCCTAGACACAAACAAGTATAACATCCAGCATTTCCTTTCGGAAAGAAATGGCCTTGGGCTATTCTTCTGATACAAACGTCAATAAATTACGGTTATGATTTTCCCTAGTCTCCAGCCTCCAGGACGCCTGTCTGTGAGAGGCGCTCAGGCACGCCCATGCTAATAGCCATCTTGGCAATCATTGTCATCCTGATCTCCGATGGGTTTGTTGTGGTACGCATCGACTGTTAATTTTCTGCTTTCTACCTCAGTGTTTTTAGCTTGGGCCTCTTCCTCACTGCTTGACACGCTCTCGGTCGAGTTGCTGTCCTCTTTCGATCTGCTGCTGTCCTGGGAATCGCTACCATCGTCCTCCTCAGACGGGCTCTCCTGGCTCCGGCTCTGGGTCTGGGCGCCCTCCTGGCTAGAACTGTTCTGCTCTTCAGTGGACTCTGGGCTCTCCTCCGAGGACCTGAGGCTTTCATGGGATTCGCTGTCCGCCTGTTCCTCTGTGGATGTGCTCTCTGAATCGGAGGGCTTATCCAACACGTCCTCCTCACTGGACTCACTGTCCGCCTGATGTTCTCTGGAGTGACTGGTGGCGTTGTCGGGGTTGTCACCCCTGGGCTCATGGAGCGCCTCTTCCTGAGATTCGCTACTGTTTTCTTGAGAAGGCAGGTCGACCTCTTGACTAGACTCGCTGCTGGGGTCTTGGACATCCTGACTCTCTTCCGGGGTCCAGTTCTCCTCACTCTCTTGTCGAGATTCACTCTTGCTGTGTTCCCTGGATTGGCCGAGGCCGGCTTCTTTGGAGTCGGGGTTTTCAGTGGAGTCACTCATGACTTCTATCGTGCGGCTGTCGTCAAGCTCCCCTCTGCCATCTTCCTCAGGAAGGCGAGACTTCAGGAAGAATTTCCTGCGGGGATACGCGGCTGCTGGTCTCTCATGGGAATCCTGGGTGCTTGCCTGCTCCTCATCGTCCCCTTTCGATTCTCTTGACTTGAGGCTGGCGCCGCTTATTCGGGAGTTGCCCCTCTCGCTCCTGTAGGCGCCCGGGTCATCGCTCTGCATCCCTTCATCGTCGAACTCAGAGCCATCCCCGTGGCTGCTGTCCCCCTCACTGCCGCCTCCCACCCAGTGCTCCTCACTCTCGCTGTCTGGAGTGGAGTCACCGCCCTCGGGCCTGCTGTTCCCCTCATCCTCACGGTCAAGGTCCCTGCTCTCGCTGGTGGTATCGTGGGCCCCCTCATCCCCTTGTGGGGTGCTGTCTTCCCTGGATCGTGTGGTGTCAGCCGAGTCTTCATCGCTTCCAAGCCTGGAGTCCCCTCCTGATCGTCTCTCTTCGGGTCCTGGGCCACCATCATCATCCCCAAAGGTGTCATCTCCGCTCTCGTCTTCATCATCATCTTTATTATCACCTTCGCTTCCTCCCCTCTGAGAGAGGCCGCCAGCTGGTCTATGAACATGTTGCTGATCATCAAGGCCCAGGACCTCCTCGGATTCTGTGCTGTCACTGGGGTCTTCATTTGCCTGTAGTTTGGGGTTAAGAGACATGGTCAGTACCCCCAGGAGCTGCTCTAGAGGGTTGTACCTAATGCCCATCTAGGCTCTTTTTGTTTTCTTCTTCCTATGTCCCTCATCTAAGCCATGTTCAGTTGTATGGCTCAATAATGTCTCCAACAGGGGTTAAAAAGAAGGAAGGGAAGTTGAAAGTCAAGTCATCCCATTTCCCATAGGCACGATTCACTCAGTGCTACACAAATCTTTTCAAAATGTTCTCTAGAAATCACATTTATGAAACTCAAATCATATTGTAAGTCTGAGTCCTTAAGGGATACTTTCAGAAATTTTTTTGTAAATTAAAGAATTGATTTATAATACTCCTCAAACTGTTTGGTTTAAAACAGTGAAAGTAAACGTGTTGGTCACTCAGTCATGTCTGACTCTTTGTGATCCCACGGACTGTAACCCACCAGGTTCCTCTGTCCATGGGATTCTCTAGGCAAGAATTCTGGAGTGGATTGCTATTCCCTTCTCCAGAGTATCTTCCAGACCTAGGAATCGAACCCAGGTCTCCTGCATTGCAGGCAGATTGTTTACCGTCTGAGCTACTAGGGAAGATATACTCATCAAATTATTTGGTTTAAAATAGAGGTTTTTTTTAAAATACTGGGTGATTTTGAAATGACTCAGATTTTTTTTCAAACCAACTCTGGGGCTGGGGATGGAAATGTATTAGAGCAGGTGAATGAAACCTTTGGCTGAAGTGAAAGTATAATATTGCAGTAAGGTATAGATCTCACCAAAACCATATGTATACTGGTTTGCACAGGCAGAGAGTTGCCTATAGAAGGCTCAGCTGAAGAAGTGTACCTGGGGTGATATCTGAGTTCTAAGTGTAGCTCAGAGGGCTGATCCCCAGAAATAAAACAAGTGGATGCTCTACTCAGATAAGGAAGGTCCGTGAGCCTTCATTCATCACGCACTGGAAAAATCTACTCTCTCTCTACTGCTGCTGTTTAATCACTAAGTTGTGTCCGACTCTTTGTGACTCCATGAACTGTAGCCTGCCAGGCTACATGGGATTTCCCAGACAAGAATACTGGAGTCAGTTGCCATTTCCTTCTCCAGTGGATCCTCCTGACCCAGGGGTGGAATCCACGTCTCTGGCACTGGCAGGCAGATTCTTTACCACTGAGCCACCTGGGAAGCCCAAGCAACTTGCCCATTTTTTTTTCTTTTTCTTTTCCCACCTGACCCTACTCATCAGTGTCTGAGTTCTGACGGGAGGGAATACAGGGTGATGACACTCTTCCCATCACTAGAATTTACATGAATCTGCTGGAACTGAGCATCCATGTAGCTTTTCTTATCTCAATAGTCTCATATTGCACCCCCCACCCCCAGACTGTTGCTGTCATCTAAGAGCTCAGATAACATGGAGGTTATAAATCACGGGGTCTCCCCAAAAAGACTGTTTCCCCAATTCTATGCTTATAAATGTATACAATGTTCGTCTGATGAATCTTTAGTCAACATCCTAGAAGAAACCCAGCTCCTAGGATAGCTGGAGCCCAGGGGATTGAGTTTGGTTAAAACGACAGGACAGTTAAGAAAGCAATGACTAAATGTCTTAGAAAAATGAAAAGAAGAAGGAGGGGGAGGAGAAAAGGGGGGACAGGGGGGGAAAGCATAGGAAACCAGAAGGGAAGAAAAAAGATGCTAGCAAGTTTTTTATTACAGAGATATAAGCTAAGGGCTTCCCTCATAGCTCTGTTGGTAAAGAATCCACCTGTAATGCAGGAGACCCCAGTTCGATTCCTGGGTCAGGAAGATCCACTGGAGAAGGGATAGGCTATCCACTCCAGTATTCTTGGGCTTCCCTTGTGGTTCAGTTGGTAAAGAATCTGCCTGCAACGCAGGAGACCTGGGTTTGATTGCTGGCTTGGGAAGATCCCCTGGAAAAGGGAAAGACTACCCACTCTAGTATTCTGGCCTGGAGAATTCCATGGGCTGTATAGTCCATGGAGTTGCAAAGAGTTGGACATGACTGAGCAACTTTCACTTTCAAGCTAAGTCAGCTTTTCTATCTCCCAGGGCCACAGATGAGAAATTATTATTTTTTTTAAAAAAGAAGTCATTACTGAAGCAACTGTCCTCTTAAAGTTTCCTCAGGGCAAGAGCTAGTCTCTCCTCTGGCAGTCTAGCAGGATTCTGGGCACAGAGGCAGTCTTCAGGCCCTGAAGGTATCTCACATGAACCAGAATGTTTTTCTCTGCCTGGTCTGAACTGCTCCAGTTGTAAAAGCAATATCTGAGATTTATGAGCAAGCTGTTGTCTAACAGAGTTTATGACTCTCTCTGTGTATGTGTGTGTGAGTGTGTTCTCTTTAACTAGAGGAACATTTAGGGCCACAGTGTCTATCATCTGGCCCCAGTGATAAATATGGAATGAAGAGCATGTCTACCTCTGAGTTCTCCCACTCTTTTTTCCTTCCTATTTTATAGGACTTTTTAGACAGAATAACCAAAGTTTAGAACATCTTATATTTAGAACAGTCACCAGGTAATTTAATCTAACATCATTTCCTTCAACTCCTAAGTAGCCTGGAAAGTTAAGAAAGGTCTGTTTAATTACCTGTTCCTCTGAGCTAAGTTTACTTTCTTCTGATGACTCACTGCTCTCCTAAAAAGAAAAAAAAAAGTTGTTGTTTATTTTTCATGTTAGTAATTCCTGAGGAAAGGAAAGAAAACATGGAGTGCATCAAAACTTGTGGTTTGGATTTATGGCTTTCCAAATGGCCTGAGATGATGAGAAGAGAGTCAAAGTGATTTTATGAGATGTTTATAATAAAGAAATATTATAAAATATTTTAAAATACAAAAAAATATTATAAAATATAAAAAGTCCTATAAAATAGGAAGGAAAAAAGAGTGGGAGAATTCAGAGGTAGACATGCTCTTCATTCCATATTTATCACTGGGGCCAAAAAATAAATTAGAGTGTTGGGGAGTTTGGGAGGGTCATGGACACACTGCTATATTAAAAATGGATAACCAACAAGGACCTACCGCATAGCACATGGAACTCTACTCAATGTTGTATGACAGTCTGGATAGAAGGGGGAGCGGGTGGGTTGGGGGAGAATGGATACATATATATGTATGGCTGAGACCCTTTGCTGTTCACCTGAAACTACCGCAGCATTGTTAATCAGCTATACCCAATACAAAATAAAAAGCTTAAAGTTTGGAAAAATAAATGAGATAGTTACCAAAGGTGGTGTTGGTGTCTGAGCCAAATGACCCTGTAACAAAGGGAGGAAAACAAATTACTCCTTCACAGGTGGATCATATCATTGCAAACATTCATAATAATTTTAGGATTTTTTTAGCTTATTGATAGATATTTTATATTTACATGAGTATTAATGATATTTTATAATGAAATGGCTTTAAAAAAATGAATGAATGTGAGAAGACCAATGGCATAAAAAGGTCTTGTATATAGAAAAACTTAGAAGATTTTCATATTTCCCATAGTTAGAGAAAAATAAAATTTATTTGAAGAAAAATACACAACCCAGAAAAAATATAAGATAGAAAAAATAGCATTGGAACTCATAAACCCAGATTTAAAGTGTCAATTCACTCCTTGGCTTGTGTTTTAGCCCTGAAAACTGTCTTAAGAGTAGTACTGAAGTTCATGAGTTTCAGGAAACACTTAGGTCTTAGGTAAACTCTAATGGCTGGACAATTCACTCACCTCTGTGATGTCAGTTTCTTATCCCTAAATTTAGAATATTAGCAACCACTTTGCTTATTGCCCATGGTTGCTGTGAGGAGGAATTTGGCTAATGCTTATGAAAGCCTCTTGAGACCATTCAGTATGATATAACCTGAAGAAATGATCCATTTTGAGAACACTCAAAAGGATTATAAATATCCTTTATGAAATTGAGTAGTGGACAAAACTGAATAGAAAAAAGCCACCTGTCTTGAGTCATGTAAGATCACCAAAATTGCAAAATGCTAAGTCTGAAAATTAGTCACAGTTCTGATTTATTTTACTTTCTTTAATCTTATAAGAGCTCTAAGAATGCCTGTACCATCTCTGGTCCCCTCTCCCCACCTACTCTCCTCCTCCCCCTTGACCAGGACAAAAGTCCCGAATCCCATGTGGCTCAAAGCGGCTAAGTGATGGGTGTGCAGACCCAAGGTGCCAACGAGAGCAGAAAGGAGCTGCTGGAAGCACATCTTCAGCAAGCCTCTCAGCAGTCCTGGGCTGGGGATCTGTCCTAGATGGAAAAGCCATGGTCACTCTAAGTCTCTAGCCTGCGACACTGCCGCAGGCACCATGGCAGACTCTACTCCAGTCACTTAAAGGGTAGAAGGGCGCCAGACATTGCTACTTTTCTCATGCTAAGGCTAGGCCTGAGACTACCGCATGTTTGTGGTACTCTGGCTAAACGAAAGGATCCACAGCAGCTTCTTTTAAACTAGAACCGAGGACACCCCTAGTGAAAGTTCATGTAAGAAATTTTGCAATGCCTATTCCAGCCTCAAGCAGGGGCAGGACCGTGTCTCAGGCCTTGGACATTATCTGGCCAGCACTAATAGCATTGTGCCCTGTGCTTTATCACTCAGTCATGTCCACCTCTTTGCGAGTCGGACCGCAGCCAGACTGTAGCCTGGACTATATGGACTACAGTAGCCCGCCAGGCCCCTCTGTCCATGGGGATTCTCCAGTATTCTCAAGAATACTGGAGTGGCTTGCCACGCCCACCTACAGGGGATCTTCCCAGTCCAGGGATCAAACCCAGGTCTCCTGCATTGCCGGCAGATTCTTTACTGTCTAAGTCAGCAGGAAAGCCCTAGCATTATGCCCTAGCTGTGTCAAACCAGGCAGGCTATAGTCCATGGGGTCTCAAAGAGTCAGACACAACTTAGTAACTAAACAACTAGCTGGAGCATATGTAAAAGCCGGCAGGAAATAGGTAATGAAACATTCTGATTTAGGTTAAGATTTTAACCCTCACGTGTACAATTGGTCCTTCATATGCATGAGTTTCACATCCACACATTCAACCAGCCTCAGATCAAAAATAGTAGGGAAAAAAAAAGAAAGGTGGGAAGGAAGGAAGGGAAGAAAGAAAGAAAAAAAGAGAAACTTCCAGAAAGTTCTCAAAGGCAAAACATACTTGATGCACTCCAGCAACTATTTGCATGGCATTTTATTAGGTATGGTAGGTAATCTAAAGATGATTTAAAGTATACATGAAGATGGGCACAGGTTATATGAAAATACTATGCAATTTTATATAAGCATTGGGCATCCATGGATCTTGGTATCCACAGAGGTCCCAGAACTAAATCCCTTATGGATACGGAGTGGCAACTATAGCTCCAGTCTTGAAAAGCTGCTGACTTCCTAGGCCTGGTTCCTTTCCAAGCAGAGGGTATAACACTCAGTAAAAACACAGATTCTGGGGCCAGAGTGAGCTGGGTTCAAAGTCTGGCATGAACACTAATTAACCATATTACCTAGACAGATTGGGTTATTTTCTGTGTCTCAGAGTTCTCATTTGTAAAATAAGAATAAAATACAATACCTAATTCATTGGGGATACTGTGAAGATTCAAAAAGTTAACACAAGCAAAACAAAGAACTGTGTCTGGCAATGGCTCCTGAGTTACTGAGCATTAAGAACTATTGGATTAGCTCTCATTCCAAAGACCCTGGTGTTCTCTCATCCTTTCTTTTCCCCCCTTCCAGGACTTGACCTCCTAACCTCTTGCCTACCAGACATCTGATAAAACAGATCTCTAGTCCTAATTTTTCAAGGACAAACTTGGTTCATTGTCAACCATCCCCTTGCTCTACCACACAGACTGATCATGAAAATAAAGCTAAAGGAAAAAAATGCTTCCTCACCAAATTACGCTATTAAGTTGAAGTCGAAGCATTATATGAACTACATTTTCTTATAAGAACTAGAAATCATAGCCCTTACCCTCTATATCTCTGGTCTAATGTGTTCATTAAAATCATTAGTAGTTTCAACATTTGCAGGGAAGCCAATTTGGTTATACTAATAACATACTAAAATAAAAAATATTTCCAAAAATCTTATTTCTACTCACCTTCCATTCTTCAGAGCTCTTTGATTCAGTATTTTGATACCTGGCTACCTAGAAAATTTGGTACACATGGTCAGTCTCCAGAAATTTCCAAGGTAGCAGGTGTTCACATATCACATAGTTTGAAGGAGTAGTCGTCAAATTTTAGCATGAATAAGAATCACCTGGAGGCCTTGCTAAAACATAAATTGCCGTGTCCCATCCCCAGAGAGTCTGGTTCTATAGGTCTGAGTTAAGACCTGAGAATTTACATTTCTGACAAGGTCCTAGTTGATCCTGACGCAGCTGATCTGGGGATAACATTTTGAAAAGCATGGCTTATAAGGAAGAAAATGAGCATCTCGCTATATGAATGCTGTCTGAGCAGAATAAGGAATAAATTGGATGATATTTTAAAGAAAGAATCTTCCTAGGAATTTACTATTGTCATCTGACTGGAACATGCACAACCACTTTCAGTTCAGTTCAGTTCAGTTCAGTTCAGTTCAGTCACTCAGTCATGTCTGACTCTTTGTGACCCCATGAATCGCAGCACGCCAGGCCTCCCTGTCCATCACCAGCTCCCAGGGTTCACTCAGACTCACGTCCATTGAGTCAGTGATGCCATCCAGCCATCTCATCCTCTGTCGTCCCCTTCTCCTCCTGCCCCCAATCCCTCCCAGCATCAGAGTCTTTTCCAATGAGTCAACTCTTCGCATGAGGTGGCCAAAGTTTAGCTTATAGTAAATGACACGTGCAATTTTAGATATAAAGTTTTTTTTTTTCATACATCCCTATCCTGACACTTACTGGCAGAGCACAGGAAAGTCCCCACAGGAACATAAGCAGGATGGTGGTCTTCATAGCCGTGTGTGTCACCCCTACCTGTGATGAAAGACAGAAGATGATTTTCTTCACACCAAAGAAATATAAGAGCTTCAACTTTTAACACTTTCGATGGGCATTTCAATGAGTTTATTTTTTAACTGATGAATAGATAAATAAAATGCACTATATCCATACAATGGAATATTATTCAGTGATAAAAAGGAATGAAGTATTGATGCATGCTTCAAAGTAGAGGAATCTTGCAAACATTATATTGAGTGAAAGAAGCCAGGCACAAAAGATCATATACTGCATGTTTCCATTCATAGGAAAGGTCCATTGAAGGCAAATCTATAGAGACAGAAAGTAAGTGTTTGCCCAGGGCTGGAGCAACTAAGCACAACAGAGCACAGAGGAGTTCAGGGCTTCCCTGATGGGTCAGCAGGTAAAGGACCTTCCTGCAATGCAGGAGACAAAGGTGATGTGGGTTCAGTCTCTGGGTGTGGAAGTTCCCCTGGAGAAGGAAAATGACAGCCCACTTCAGTATCCTTGCCTGAAAATCCCATGGACAGAGGAGCCTGGCCAGCTACAGTCCAAAAAGTTGCAAAGAGCTGGACGTGACTGAGCAACTAAGCGCTAAAGAGAAGATGAGGGGTTGGAGTGACAGCTAATGGGTGAATTTTGGACATAATGAAATGTTCTAAAATTGATTTTGGTGAAGGTTGTTAAACTCTGAGTGTACAAAAAAAGATCAATGGTATACTTCAGTGGATGAAGTATATGTGTGAATTATTAGGTTTATTCGCGTTTTTTTAAAAACCTCACTCCCAAGAGATAAATTGAAAACTTTTCAATGAGAAGCTCTATAAATACTTCTTAACTAACACATAAGCTATGATAAATGAAGGAAAATAAAGAAAGAGCAAAAGAGAAATTTCTGATCTTTCAGTTTGATACTGATTATGTAGTCCAGTGTGTCAGAGCAGACTGGCAAATATCATCCCACCAAAAAACTACATTATTGATACCACTGACAGATGTGGGCATTTGTCTTCACACACACACACACACACGCAGGGATCCTCAGTCATGTTTATAACCTCATAATAACATCTAAGCAAACCTGATTGGTTTTGCATTTTCTTCATCTGCAAGAAACCCATGATGGTAGGCTTCATATTATGGCTCCAGAGAGCATTCCATATCCACTGTGCTCCTTTTAGTCATACATTATACATGATTATGCTAAATTTTTTCAGCGTCATTCACAGTACTGAAAGATCCAGGGAAGATTAGAGGTTTGGGATACACTTGTGAATCACACTGAGAGAAACCTGCCAAATCAAACTGTATTTTCCTGGAGGGTGGCTTCATTTCACACCTCAAGAACTGGTGATTTGAAAAGCAATTTGTTCTATATCTAAAAATAAATGTCCTCAATGCTAATGTAAAAAGTTATTAAAGTGATTTAAAAGGAAAATAATTTGCCTGGCACTCATGAGCCCTGGGGCTGTCCTAACAGATGGACATCCAAACACTGTTTGGAAAGTCCTGCAGGCTGATTTGAGACTTCACTTCTACTGATTTGTGTCTTTAAATGTTAAAATATACTATGCTGGTGACAGAAGATCTAAGCCAGGGACTTCCCTAAAAGTCCAATGGTTAAGACTTTGTACTTCCAATGCAAGAGGTGCAGGTTCGAACCCTAGTCAGGGAACTAAGATCCCACATGCCACACAGCCAAGACCAAAACCAAAAATTATATAAGACAAAGATCCCCAGGCTTGGCTGTATGTATCACCTGGAGAGATTTAAAGCAATCAGACAGTCATTCAGTCATGTTCGTGGAATTTTCCAGGTATAGAGTGGGTTACCATTTCCTCCTCCAGTAGATCTTCCCAACCCAGGGATTGAACCTATATCTCTTGCATCTCCTGCATTGGAAAGCGGATTCTTTACCACCAGCAATACCAGTGCACAAATTGCACCGCAGGATAATAAATCTGTCTGCTGAGGGTGGAAACAAGCATGGGTTTGTTTTTAAAAGTGCTCCAAGTGACTTCAACCTCTGATCCCAGAAATAATTGTACCTTGCTCAGTAATGACTGAATACACTGAATAAAGTCTGAAACACTGGGCTCAAGAAGTCATCTAGTCGTATTGTTTCAATTTATTCAGGAAAACAGTAGAAATCCTAAGATAAGGAGACTGAGAAGGTGCCTGCCTCATTTCTACAATTCTACACTCAAATGGTCCAACAGGGTCACTCATCCCTCATCTTGAGCATATTCCTCGTCAACATCACTATGCTTTGTGTCATTTTCTTCATCCTAATTCAGCACACTCCATATCAGTCCATGTGCTTTAATAATATTTTGATTCCTTTTTCAAATCTTTCACCTAATATCAACAATCTGAAAATGCTCAGCTGCCCCTAAAACAAGCCTGATTCAACTTTCGAAGGAAACCAGAATATCTCATCCCAAAATATGCCTCTGACACAAAAATTCTGTTGAGCTGAAGGCACTTAAGAAACAGCAGATGCCAGAAGGGTGCTCTGATCCTCCTTTTCCTACCTGGAAGCAGGAGATAAATCCCATGTGAAAGCTGCCCCCTGTCCCGGGGGGAGGGAAGACAGTCTCTTTAGCAGAGATGGAGGTGAGACTGGGGGAATTCTGCACTAACATACCTTGTTAACCTAACCCGACCTTCCTGGGGCCTTCTCCACAAGCTACTGGCCCTAGCTCAGATCCCCTAGGTCTTGTCAGTTCTTCACAAATGTATTGTTTCTTTGCCTAAAAGTTGTAAAAGCTTCTGTTGCAGTCACTTCAGGTCCTCATTCTCTTGGGAAGGCACCCGTGTACATGTGGAAATTTTAATAAAACGTGTAGGCTCTTCTCCTGCTATTCTGTCCTCTGCCAGTTTAATTTTTAGGCCCAGTGAGAGACCCTAAGAAAGTAGAAGAAAAATTTTCCTCCCTTACACTTTAGTTTCCACAATCAAAACATCTTTTAAGTTCTTAGGTTCATTTCTTTAAAAGAAAAAAGAAAAAAAAAAAGTCTTTATTGAATTTGTTACAATTTTTTGTTTTTTTTTTTTTTTTTTTTAATGTTTGATGTTTTTGACCCCAAGGCACGTGGGATCTTAACTCCCCAACCAGGGATCGAACCCTCACCTGATGCACTTGAAGGCAAAGTCTTAACCGCTGGACCACCAGGGAAGTTCCTTAGGTTCATTTCATAAGGAAATTTCTGCTGAATACAATACTACCAAAATAACTATGCCAATGGTGTTGGCTTCATAGGTCTAATGGCTCACCATTTTAATTTTCAAAGTGAAATCTGAATATAGTAACAACTTCATGGTACTCTTAAAACCAGTAAATATTCCAGTCTTGATAAAAGGCCAACAAATATTGAGTTCTCCTCTTGTATTTTCTTTTGCTTCTCTCTAATCTAAATAACAAAACAATGAAGCAGTGCTCGAAGCAGTGCTCTAACACTAATGAATGTTGTGTGTCTCACGAAGGACAGGCATGCTTCTAGTGTTCAGTTTTGCAGGGATGGAATATTATGAAATGCAAGGAAGATGCAGCAACTTGCTCATGCTTCTAGAAATACCATTTAGCACCCTGACTCAAAGTCATAATTTTTCAAGTGGAAGTCTGGTAAAATAAACTAAAATACACCCTGGGGTCCTGAGAGAGCTGATGCTGCCTCCCATAGAATATGGTCTGCCATCAAGCATTAAAGTCAGAGCTTAAAACCTATGCTAGCTTTTCAATGAGTGTTTTTGATAAAAATAATTATACTTGTGTGAAGTATATTCCAGATGAGAGCTCCAAAGTCTTATAAACTTTTTTACCAACCACACCAAAAGTGTAGAAGCAGATATGTAGTAGCCCTACTCTGGGTAATAAATGAACAAAAAATCTACTAGCATGAGAGATGAATCCAGAACCCCAAGTTCTTCTTCAGTGATTGGTAAGTGTCACTTTGACATTGCACCTGCTGTCATTCTACAATGAGAACACATAACAAAAGGAAATCCATAACCTCAAGATTGCCGCGAGAAATATCAATAACCTCAGATATGCAGATGACACCACACTTATGGCAGAAAGCGAAGAACTAAAGAGCCTCTTGATGAAAGTGAAAGAGGAGAGTGAAAAAGTTGGCTTAAAACTCAGCATTCAGAAAACTAAGATCATGGCATCTGGTCCCATCACTCCATGGCAAATAGTTGGGGAATGAATGGAAACAGTGACAGACTTTATTTTTGGGGGGCTCCAAAATCACTGCAGATGGTGACTGCAGCCATGAAATTAAAAGGCCCTTGCTCCTTGGAAGAAAAACTATGACCAACTAGACAACATAGTAAAAAGCAAAGATGTTACTTTGCCAACAAATGTCCATCTAGTCAAAGGTATGGTTTTTCCGGTAGTCATGTATGGATGTGAGAGTTGGATTATAAAAAGTTGGATTATAAAGCTGATTGCTGAAGAATTGATGTTTTTGAGCTGTGGTGTTGGAGAAGACGCTTGAGAGTCCCTTGGACTGCCAGGAGATCCAACCAGTTATCCTGAAGGAAATCAGTCCTGAATATTTATTGGAAGGACTGATGCTGAAGCTGAAACTCCAATTCCTTGGCCACCTGATGTGAAGAACTGACTCATTGGGAAAGACCCTGATGCTGGGAAAGATTGAAGGCAGGAGGAGAAGGGGACAACAGAGGATGAGATGGTTTAATGGCATCACTGACTCTATGGACATGAGTTTGAGTAATTCTGGGAATTGGTGATGGACAGGGAAGCCTGGTGTGCTGCAGTCCATGGGGTTGCAAAGAGTCGGACATGACTGAGCAACTGAACTGACAACCTCAATTTGAGTTTCACCTGTTTGGAAGTGTGTGTTTTAGAGGCTTTTAACCTTTACCAGTTTTTTCCCCAGAGTTGAGAAGATCCAACTCCTGAAGATATTCTGGATCTGGAGAAGGGTATTTCCATCTCTTTCCTCTCTGGCCACCCTCAAGTAGTGCAGAATTTCTAGAATTTCCTCAAAGTTAATATTCATGTGTATATATTTTGTTTTATGTAAATTAAAATGAAAGAGATAGGCCAAAGGAAGGAAATCAAAACTTGAAAAATTATGGGCTCACTATATCATGCTTACTTTCCTTATGTTTGGATTAATGTTGTCTTCCTTAATAAGACTAATGAACAATATACCCACTTATTAGCAGTCAATAAATATCTATTGAGAACGTTCTATGAGCTAGGCACTGTTCTAGATACTCGAGTATACAGCAGTGTGTCAAGCTGGTTTTACAAAAGCAAAATTACCCAGAACCCCAACTAATCAGAACCCCCATTAGCTAGAATTTGATTTGTTACTACTTTTTTAAAATAAAGTGCATTTTGACCAGGACATGGATTCTATTAGAAATTCAGAAAACCAACCAAGTAAATCAATAAAAATTCCAGTCATTCCAACTGTAATTGTCTTGAGGTCAGCTATAAGCATCCCTTTGTTAGATGCTTTCAACCACAGTACAATAACTCCTAGGTGTTGCCAAATTAAATATAAATGTGAAAGGCCTCTTAGCATCTGAGACACATTGGTTCACATTACCATTCAGGAAGAGGGGGGAGGTTCTAACAGATAAATGTCCATTAGAAAATTGTTTGGTTGTTTACTTATTTTAACCAACCAGAACAAAGTATTGGGTTGGCCAAAAAGTTCATTCCAGTTTTTCATAACAACCCATGGGAAAATCCAAATGAAATTTTTGGCCAACCCAATAGCAAGTCTACTTGGCCCTCAGTTAAACAGAAAGTCTGGGTCAGCAGACACTATCACTCCCGAAGAAGACAAGTCCTTGATGTGTTGCTATTACACATGGGATCTTCAAGACATCATGCAGAAAAGCATTGCCTGACCACAGCTCCCACTGTCTGTTATGGAAGACAGACACTTCTGATAAAGACGGAAAAAAGGGATAAATGCAAGAAAATGTAAGTACAGATAGACAGGAGTATACTGCTGTCCTCTACACTAAGAAAGGTTTTTAAAAGATAGTTATATTCTACATTTATTGAACTCTAATGGTGTGTAAGACATCATCTTAACATGAATACACAGCTAAACAACAGAAGAACATTTATTGAACTCAGATAGTGTGTAAGACATCACTCTTACATGAATATGCAGCTAAACACCAGGAAAGTAGTGTAAGTAACACACCCTTGGTTTATTTCAGTGGTCTTAGCATCTCCTTTCAGCTACTCAATTCATAAGAATATTATTGGATGAATACCATCATATGATTTTGAATTTAAAAGACCATATTTTGAAAGTTCTGCCAGTCTAGTTTAGATTCTTTTATGTCTTATGGGCCATGAACATACCTATACCCATAAAACCTAAATGTAAAAGCTTTATTTGTTTTGCTAATTAAAGCCAAACTTCACAATGACCTTCCATCTGCCTCTTGATAAATAAACTCCCTTTCAGAAGTACCATGCAGAGATCTAATTAAAGTGTTACTGAGAAAATCACCTGTCTCTATTGACAACGTGTCATTTTAATACTGCTGTTTACTGGCATAAACAGCAAAGGTACAAATGAAATCGTTTTTACCCAAGGCACAGTTCTCCCCATCTTTCTCTGTATGGCATAACGCTTCTCAACATGTACATATATTAATATTTTCCAAACAACACAGCAGAAGTCATTTTTTAGAATTTAGGAATGAAAATATCTTACCCTCTTCAGTTAACAAAGACTTTTCCCCCAAAGGCTCAACAATCAGGCTGAAGTTCTCGAAGAGGAAATCTGTAACAATGAAGCCTCTCTTGGGTTGAGGTTCTGAAAACTTCTCTGATGGTGCAGGAATTTAAACACTGCTTCAGCTCTTCACAGCCAATCAACTTCGGACTGGGGGTGACTGACATCACAAGGTGTGACCGGGACTTCACTACACCCACACTTCCTCCAGCTTGCAGAAGCAGATTTGCCCTAAAAAGCTCTTGTGGTTCCCAAATGACTAGACTAGTTTCCATTAAATTGAAGATCTTCCTAAAGCTTTATTTTGCTTTCTAAATATATGTCATTCACATCCATGCAGGCTTATATGAGCATTATAAACAACGACAATGTCTTCCACCCACTGGCAGATCCCAGCAGACCCAAGGATGGGAAAAGGAGAGTCAAGAAGTGGTTAGAACGTTTCCTGTTAATGCTGGTGACTCTATGCATCTTGGCTTGTACATGAAGAATCTACTAAAATACTAGACTTGCCTAAATTGTTGGTGTTGAAAAGATGGGCTTTTTTTCTCACTGTTTTCATCTTTTAATCTCCACCACTCATCCCCTTTTCCACTCATCTCCCTACCCCCAAATACACGTGAATGCATGCTTGATCGCTCACTCATGTCTGACTCTTTGCGACCCTATGAACTGCAGCTCACCAGGCTCCTCTGTCCATGGATTTCCCAGGCAAGAATACTAGGGTGGGTTGCCATTTCCTCCACCAGGGTATCTTCCTGACCCAGGGATCGAACTCACATCTCCTGTGTCTCCTGCATTGGCAAAGAGATTCTTTACCACTGAGCCACCTGGGAAGCCCTGTCTTATATACACAAAGATCCAAAATTCCTACTAATATAGCACAATATCCCCTTACAGAATTCTGTGGTGACTGGAAATGTTAAAGTACCACCCTAAGGATCTTGCATTGTTAATTGAAAATAACTTAAATCCAGTACTTCATTACTCCTCCCAACTGCCGGCCACATTTTTATTTTAATGCTGGTGACCCTGAAGTCAGAATTGGATTAAAAGAAAGACTAGTTGTATAGTATCCAGAGAAGCCAATTTCCAAGGAACTTTCTGCTGTCCCTAAATATGTAATGAAGTGAATATAATGGTACTTAGCAGGACTCTTCAGGGAATGTGCTGAAGGTTGTATAGGAAGCTGAAAGTGAGGTGGGCACCTCCCAAGGAGCATGCTCAAGGAACAGTAGAAAGACCACTGAACAAATCTTTAAAGAATGTAAGTTTTCAGGACTCCCTTGTGGTCCAGTGGCTAAGACTCGGTGCTCCCAATGCAGGAAACCCAGGTTCAATCCCTGGTCAGGGAACTAGAGCCCTCAAATCATATCAAATTCATGGATGTTTCACTGTGAACTGCCAAGAGGTTGGGGCATAAATGAGGATAGGAGAGTCTATTTTCACACAGGGCTGATTAAAAGACAAAAGTTCATAGGCGGAAGCTATAAATTCCCTACGTTCTGTTCCGGTTCTGAATTATACTCCCTGGTGGTTTCATAGGTCTTGACTGAGGTCTATCCTAGTAGAACCTTATAATCTTATGTCAGAGTGGATTCTGGGAAAATTTTGGCAAAGGGTGTTACTGGATGTTGTTTTGGGATCTCCAAATTCTTGCATAAAAGCAGACAGAGCAACTAGATAACCAAACTGAAAACCATAGACTACATATACAATAAAAGTAATTTTTTTAGTTCTCTTTCTGCAAGAGGGGCCACCGAAATGAGAAGCCTGTGCCTGGAAACTAGAAAGTAGCCCCTACTGGCTATTACTAGGAAGAAAACCCACACGCACCAATGACCACCCAGCACCGCCAAAAATAAAAATAAAAAAAATTAAAAATTAAAAAACGCACTTCATATTGTATTTTAATGCATATATATGGAATCTCTAAAGATGGTACTGATGAACCTATTTGCAGGCAGCAGTGGAGATGCAGACAAAGAGAACAGACTTATGGACACAGGGTCGGGGAGGGGGTGGGGAGAGGATGGGATGAATGAAGAGAGTAGCAAAGAAACATAAACACCGCCATACGTGAAATACATAGCCAGTGGGAGTTTGCTGTATGACTCAGGGGACTCAAACCGGGGCTCTGTGACAACCTAGAGGGGTGGGTTGGGGTAGGAGGTGGGAGGAAGGTTCAAGAGGGAGGGGATATATGTATGATTCATAGGGACGTATGGCTGACTCATGTTGATGTATGGCAGAAACCAGCCCAATATTATAAAGCAATTATCCTTCAATTATAAATAAAGGTTTAAAAAATTGAAATAAATTTTTTAAAAATTGAAAATGCTTTGTATCTTAAAGCAACTCTGGTAGCTGGGGGCTGCAGTCATCTTGGGACTCAAATGAAACAGAATATTCAAGGTCGCTCTTATATTGTTGCTGCCTGGGAGCTGGAACTGCTATTCTGGGCACTTCAGTTCCCCTTTGCCCATGGCCTCTCCTTGTGGCTTGGCCCTTCCACCCAGTGGCTGGGGTCCAAGAGCTGCCCCACGTGTCACCTTCTCTACGTTCTATTGGCCAAATCAATCATTGGCCCATCCCATACTCCAAAGGAGGAATCATAGTCTCTGCCTCCTGATGTGAGGAGCAAAATGAACGTACAAGCAGCAGAGGAAATGTTGAGGCCATTTTGGAGGCTGGTTACCACATGACATGACAGGTTGTAGCCGCAGCCAACAAAGTGGCTGAGGATAAACCACCAGCTGCCACAGCTCCTACGTCATCTGCACAGGCGTAAGCAGAGGGAGCATGAGGGTACCTGATGGACTTCAGAACAGGAAACTCCAACAGAGTCAATAATTATTGCTGGTAGGGCCTGGGGGAGGGCTTCCCAGGTGGTGCTAGTGGTAAAGAACCTGCCTGCCAATGCAGGAGACTAAGAGATGCAGGTTCAGTCCCTGGGTCGGGACGATCCCCTGGAGGAGGGCATGGCAACTCCAGTATTCTTGCCTGGAGAATCCCTGAACAGAGGAGCCTGGAGTCCATGGGGCCACTCAGAGTCGGCCACGACTGAATCGATGTAGCACACAAACACAGCCCACGAAGGGGCTGCTGGAACATAATAAAATCTGAAGGATCTGGAGCAGTTTAGCCTCTAGTCTAGAATTCTCAAAACAGGCACCATAGTTGTCTTTCAGGGCAGACCCATGTAGAGGAGAAACGAATGGCTGCTGCTGCTAATTCGATTCAGTCATGTCCAACTCTGTGCGACCCCATAGACAGAAGCCTACCAGGCTCCCCCATCCCTGGGATTCTCCAGGCAAGAACACTGGAGTGGTTGCCATTTCCTTCTCCAATGCATGAAAGTGAAAAGTGAAAGGGAAGTCACTCAGTTGTGTCAATTCTTAGCGACCCCATGGACTGCAGCCTACCAGGCTCCTCCGTCCATGGGATTTTCCAGGCAAGAGTACTGGAGTGGGGTGCCATTGCCTTCTCTGGAAATGAATGGCAGTAGAATAAAAATTGCCCAGAACAGGTAAAACAGGGAAGACACAAATAAGTGTGCAAGAGGGGAATGGATACAGCAAGCCTTAGAAAGCAAATTGCTGTATATTTCTTTAATTTTTATAAATTAAAGTTTATAAATTAAAGAGTACTGGAGTGGGGTGCCATTGCCTTGTCCTTCAGGGTGTTAGGGAGCTATTATCTCTGACCTCTGTTATGTTAGTACTCAGCCTTTGCAACCTCATTCAGCTCTGTTGTATTTTCTCTGTTCACCACTAAACTATAAACCTCGTGTGTGTGTGTGCCCAGTCTTGTCTGATTCTTTGTGACCTCAAGGACTATAGCCCACCAGGCTCCCCTGTCCATGGAATTTTCCCAGGCAAGAATTCTGGAGTGGGTTGCCATTTACTTCTCCAGGGGGTCTTTCCAACCCAGAGATCAAACCCACATCTCCTGCATTGGCAAGTGGATTCTTAATCACTGCACCACCTGAAAGAAAAAACGAAAGTGAAGTCATTCAGTCATGTCCAACCCTTTGCGACCCCATGGAATGTAGCCTACCAGGCTCCTCCATCCATGGGATTTTCCAGGCAAGAGTACTGGAGTGGGGTGCCATTTCCTTCTCCAGGGGATCTTCCTGACCCAGGGATCGAACCCAGGTCTCCAGCACAGAAAGCACATTCTGGCTGTTTCTGTGTTTTGGCTATTGTGAAAAATGCTGCTATGGACCCAGGTCTCCCAAATTGTAAGCAGGCGCTTTACCGTCTGAGCTACCAGGGAAGCTCCTAAGTCTCCTTAGTGGCAGTCTAGTTCAATAGACATTTGTCAAGAGCTTGCAATGACGGGCACCATGATGGGCATGGAGAGAGAGGATGAACAAGTCATGGCTTGGACCTGGAGGAGCTAGCATTCCAGAATGACATGTCCAGCAGAACTTTCTGGGATCATGGAAATGTTCTGTATTTGGATGGTACAGTGGGGTGGCCAGGAGACATTTGTCCTTGAGTCTTAAAATGTGGCCAGGGGATTGTGGAACTGAGTGTTTAATTTTGTTGCATTTTAATTAATTAAAACTCAAGTGGCTACAAAGCAGAAATAGAGACACAGACATAGAGAACAAACACATGGACACGAAGCAGAGAAGGAGGGGTAGGATGAATTGGGAGATCAAGATTGACATATACACACTATTGATTGTATAAAATAGATAACTGATGAGAACCTACTGTATAGCACAGGGAGCTCTACACAATGCTCTGTGGTGACCTAGATGGAAAGGAAATCCAAAATATGTGTAGCTGACTCACTTTGCTGAACAGTAGAAACTAACACAACATTGTAAAGCAACTACACTCGAATATAAGAAATTTAATAAAATAAAATCAACTTAAGTGGCTTAAGCCACACATGGCTACTGGCTACCATATGGGGCAGTACAGATTCAGAGTGAAAGTTGGCAATTCTTTTTTTCTCTGTGATAAAAGCATTATCAATCCAGGTATACACAGGATGCCACGGGAGCATAGAAGAGAGGCATCTAACTCAACCTGGCACAGAAATAAAACAGGACCAAAGAAGCCAATGGTTAGACAGGATGCTAAATGCATGCAAATGTGTAACCCAATAATTCTATTCCTATGTATACACCCATGAGAAATGTATGCTTCTGTGAACCACAAGACATGGGCAAAAATGTTCATAGCAGCATTTTTCACAATAGCAAAACACAGAAACAGCCAGAATGTCTATCAACAGCAGAATGGCTAAGCAAATTGTCATGTATTTTACATAACAGAAAGTGTACATCTATGAGAATTTTTTTTTTTAATATATAACGTTGTGTACTACGCTCAGTCATTCAGTTGTGTCTGACTCTTTGCAACCGCATGGACTGTATCCCACCAGTCTCCTCTGTCCAGGGGGTTTTCCAGGCCAGTCTGCCACAGAAATTGACTTTTCTCAAATCTGGAGAGCTCAGAGTGTTCTGATCTTGGAGAAAATTGCTAGTAGAATAGAATGAACAACACTCA
Organism: Bubalus bubalis; assembly: GCF_019923935.1. NCBI lineage: Eukaryota > Metazoa > Chordata > Mammalia > Artiodactyla > Bovidae > Bubalus > Bubalus bubalis. The sequence continues at coordinate 14,991,591 of NC_059163.1, forward strand.
GTAAGTCATGTCCCTCATTTTTCTTTGCCAACCTTAAATAATGCTTAGGATAGATTACAGACATCAGTTCTCCAAGTTTTCCTGCTTGGGACTTCCTTTCTACACCCTTCCATGTGCCAACAACAGGATTCCAAAAGAGTCAACTCCTAATTTGTGGAAGGAAAAAGATCGGTTTGGAAACAAGTAGTCCAGTCTGAAAGTTAGTCTTTTTAGGATGTATCTTACTGTCAGTGGCAATCCTGACAGAGATGTGTGAAAACCCTCATTGACATGTCTAATAAGATGAAGCATGCTGGAGTCAAAACATTGCGGATTCCAAGAAATGCCAGGCAGATCTTGTTCGTTCTGGACTCCTCCAACATACATGGTGGAGCATGTTTTCTCCCAAATGCTTCATGTTTTTTAAAGGAATAGATAGCTTTGTCCAACATCCTATTTACTACTACTTAGATTGAACCATTTCCAATTGCTGCTATTTCAAGTTAAAAAAAAAAAAAAACAGCCAAAATGGAGTAACCAGCACCACCCTACATTACAGTTGAACCGTGGGCAACATGAGGTTAGAGGTGCCAACCCCGGATCATTCCAAAATCCACCTATAACTTAGAGTCAGCCAACCGTATCTTTTATTCACCTGTATCTTGGGTTTTGCAACTGCAGACTTAACCAGCTGGAGATAATGTAGTACTGTAGCACATATTCATTGAAGAAATCTGCATATACGTGGACCCAAGCCATTTAAACCCATGTTATTCAAGGGTAAACTATACTTCTTTCCTATCTCTCTATTTAATCCTCTTACTTGTAATTTCTCTGCAAATCCTATACTTCAGGCATCTTCACCTATTCCTTCTACCCTTCAACACATTCTGCTTCTAATCAATGGCTCAACTTACTCAGAATTCCCTCTTCACCACTTTTTGTAACAATCAGTGTTCACCAGAGAAACAGAACCTATAAGATATGGGAGATATGTAAGAGATATAGATATAGGACTAGATACATGACTATAGAGGTTAAGTCCCATAAAAATTCAGTTCAGTCCAGTTCTGTCACTCAGTCGTGTCCAACTCTTTCCGACCCCATAGACTGCAGCATGGTCTCCCTGTCCATCACCAACTCCCGGAGTTTACCCAAACTCCATTGAGTCAGTGATGCCATCCAACCATCTCATCCTCTTTCATCCCCTTCTCTTCCTGCCTTCATCTTTCCCCACATCAGGGTCTTTCCCAATGAGCCAGTTCTTCACGTCAGGTGGCCAAAGTATTGGAGTTTCAGCTTCAGCATGAGTCCTTCCAAAGAAGATTCAGGACTGATTTCCTTCAGGATGGATTGGTTGGATCTCCTGGCAGTCCAAGGGATTCTCAAGAGTCTTCTCCAGCACCACAGTTCAAAAGCATCAATTTTTCAGTGCTCAGCTTTCTTCATAGTCCAACCCTCACATCCCTACATGACTACTGGAAAAACCAGAGTTTTGACTAGACAGACCTTTGTTGGCAAAGTAATATCTCTGCTGTTTAATACACTGTCTAAGTTGGTCATAACTTTTCTTCCAAGGAGCAAGCGTCTTTTAATTTCATGGCTGCAGTCACCATCTGCAGTGAGTTTGAAGCCCCCCAAAATAAACTCTTTTACTGTTTCCACTGTTTCCCCATCTATTTGCCATGAAGTGATAGGACCAGATGCCATGAGCTTAGTTTTCTGAATGTTGAGTTTTAAGCCAACTTTTTCACTCTCCTCTTTCACTTTCATAAAGAGGCTCTTTAATTCTTCTTCGCTTTCTGCCGTAAGTGTGATGTCATCTGCATATCTGAGGTTATTGATATTTCTCCCAGCAATCTTGATTTCAGCTTGTGCTTCATCCAGTCCAGCATTTCTCATGATGTACTCTGCATATAAGTTAAATAAGCAGGGTAACAATATACAGCCTTGACGTACTCCCTTCCCAATTTGGAACCAGTCTGTTGTTCCATGTCCAGTTCTAACTGTTGCTTCTTGACCTGCAAACAGATTTCTCAAGAGGCAGATCAGGTAGTCTGGTATTCCCATCTCTTTAAGAATTTTCCACAGTTTGTTGTGGTCCACACAATCAACGGCTTTGGCATAGTCAATAAAGCAAAAGTAGGTATTTTTCTGGAACTCTCTTGCTTTTTCAATGATCCAATGGATTTTGGCAATTTGATCTCTGGTTCCTTTGCCTTTTCTAAATCCAGCTTGAACATCTGGAAGATCACAGTTCACATACTGTTGAAGCCTGGCTTGGAGAATTTTAAGCATTACTAGCATGTGAGATCAGAGAAGGCAATGGCACCCCACTCCAGTACTCTTGCCTGGAAAATCCCATGGATGGAGGAGCCTGGAAGGCTGCAGTCCATGGGGTCGCTGAGGGTTGGACACAACTGAGCGACTCCACTTTCACTTTTCACTTTCATGCATTGGAGAAGGAAATGGCAACCCACTCCAGTGTTATTGCCTGGAGAATTTTAGGGACGGGGAAGCCTGGTGGGCTACCGTCTATGGGGTCGCACAGAGCCGAACATGACTGAAGTGACTTAACAGCAGCAGCAGCAGCAGCAGCGTGTGAGATGAGTGCAATTGTGCAGTAGTTTGAACATTCTTTGGCATTGCCTTTCTTTGGGATTGGAATGAAAACTGACCTTTTCCAGTCCTGTGGCCACTGCTGAGTTTTCCAAATTTGCTGGCATATTGAGTGCATATTGAGTGCAGCACTTTCACAGCATCATCTTTTAGGATTTGAAATAGCTCAACTGGAATTCCATCAACTCCACTAGCTTTGTTTGCAGTCGATGCTGCCTAAGGTCCACTTAACTTTGCATTCCAGGATGTCTGGCTCTAGGTTGGTGATCACACCATCGTGATTATCTGGGCCTTGAAGATCTTTTTTGTATAGTCTTCTGTGTATTCTTACCACCTCTTCTTAATATCTTCTGCTTCTGTTAGGTCCATACCTTTATTGTGCCCATCTTTGCATGAAATGTTCCCTTGGTATCTCTGATTTTCTTGAAGCAGTCTCTAGTCTTTCCCATTCTATTGGTTTCCTCTATTTCTTTTGCACTGATCACTGAGGAAGGCTTTCTTATCTCTCCTTGCTATTCTTTGGAAATCTGCATTCAAATGGGTATACCTTTCCTTTTCTCCTTTGCCTTTTGCTTCTCTTCTATTCACAGCTATTTGTAAGCCCTCCTCAGACAACCATTTTGCCTTTTTGCATTTCTTTCCCATAAAAGTTAACAATGCTTAAATAGTGATATAACATCAATACTTTTTTTTATGGTACATGGTAAGGTAACAGAAAGGAAAAAAGACAAGGATATCTTGGAAAAAGTGAAAGTGTTAATTGTTCAGTTTTGTCTGACTCTTTGTGACCCCATGGGCTATAGCTGGCTAGGCTTCTCTGTCCATGGAATTCTCCAGGCAAGAATAATGGAGAGGGTACCCATTCCCTCCTCCAGAAGATCTTCTTGAGCCAGGGATCAAACCTGGGTCTCCTGTGTTGTAAGCAAATTTTTTACTATCTGAGCTCTCAGACAAGCCCATACATATAATAGCCACACACAACTGTATTCATAATAAGATAAGAGTGAAATACTCATGACAGTTACAGTCATTATTTCTGTAGCTTATCATGTGGTCACAGCTGATAATTGTAATATCTTCTCCTATCACTTATTCTAGGGCTTCCCAGGTGGTACTAGTGGTAAAGAATCCACCTGTAATGCAGGAGACATAAGGGACGCAGGTTCTATCCCTGGGTTGGGAAGATCCCTTGGAGGAGGAAATGGGAACCCACTCCAGTATTCTTTCCTGAAGAATCCCATGGACAGAGGAGCCTGGCAGGCTACAGTCCATGGGGACTCAAAGAGTTGGAAACAACTGAAGCGACTTGGCATGCATGCACTACCGATTTGATGACTCCTTTGCCTTCAGCAAGCACCCAAAATGGTCATGTTTCTTACCAAGTGAAGTCACCCAAACCTTCATTCTTGAAGGGTCTGGACCATCTGTAGTCCTATTTGAATTGGGTGGTTGTAGTTTTCCATTTACCTTAATCAGAAGGCATGATAATACTAACAGGCATCCTAACAGATATGCTGTATTCTGGACATACATTTCCTTACCTCCATGGTGGAATCATAGTTCAGTCTTCCCCTGGTAATTATGATCAGTCACCACAGCCAACACAGTAATTCTCTTCTTTACCTGTCATGAGGGGCTCCAAGTAGCCAGATGGCAGTATTAACCTCCAGTTCAATAGAATCATTGTTGAGTCATCTGGTGGAAGCATTTCCTTCTCTGGAACGAAAACATCGAAGTCAGCAAAGCATAAACTCACAAATATAAGAAGCAAACATTTTGCTATTGGGTCGCTAAGATTAACAGTGAGTGGTGCCACTACAGTTTCTACCCCTTGATCACTAGACTCATGAATCTAGGCTATCATATAAGTATGATATTGTACCATATAAATATGATATTGCATCATATATTGTACACTGATTTAGAGCATATGCAGCTTTCTGTAGAACCTTACCCCAGCCCAGAAAAGTATTGCCACCTAACTGGCTTTGTAACTGAGTCTTCAAATCCTTTGTAACTGAGGATTCCACCATCCTGTCAAGCCAGGTAGTTCAGTATGGTGAGGGACATAGTAAGACAAGTGAGTCCCATAAGCATGGGTCCCTTGTAGCTCTTCTTTTGCTATGATTTGAGTTCCTTGATCAGAAGCAAGTCTGTGTGGAATATCATGGCAGTGGACAAGGTATTCTAAACACCAAATCCATATTTGGTGGTTTGGGCATAAGCATTGCTTGTAGAGAAGGCAGATCGATGCCTAGAGTGTCTATTCCATTAAGAACAAAATACAACCCCTCCCATGACATATACCATCCAATCAATCAGCTTGGACCAGGTAGTTGGCTGATCACCTTGGGGTATAATGCCATATGGGGCTCAGCGTTCGTATCTGTCGTTGGCAGACCGGACACTCAGTGGTGGCCAGGGCCAGGTTGGTCTTGGTGAGGAGTCCATGTTTCTCAGCCCATGCATAGCTTCCATCCCTGACATCATGCCTCTTTGCTGATGACCCTATGGGGCAATGACAGGGGTCTGGGGAAAGAGGCAGACTGGTGTTCACAGAATATGTCATCTGATCCTATTGATTATTATAATCCCCCTCTGCTGGCATCACCCTTCAGTGAGCATTTACCTAGAACACGAATATCCTCATGGTTATGCACAGTCAGAGATCCACCAACATACTTCCTCCTGAAATGTCTTCATCATCCACTTTCCAATCATGCTTCTTCCAAGTGCCTGATTATCCAACAAAACCATGGCTACCACCCCATGAATCAGGATAAAGGTTCAAGCCTGCCCTTTTCTTCTTCAGAACGAAGTGAACAAACAGGTGCACTGCCCAAAGTTCTGCCCACTGAGAGGGTTTGTTTCACCACTATCCTCAAGGGCTATTCCAGAAAGAAGCTGTAGGGCTGCAACTGTCCACTTGGAGGTGGTGCTTGCATATTCTGCAGAACCATCTATAAACCAGGTCTGGGTCTTCCACTCCTCAGTCAACAGGTCATACATAATGCCCCATGAGGTCATAGGTACAGGCTAGGAGAGAGAAGGCAGTGGAGCAGGAGTGGGGATCTTGAACATTTGGGTCACTTCTTCATGTAACTTACTTGTGCCTTCAGGGCTCAGACCCAGTCATGTACACATTACTTCTATTTGATGATGGAGTGTTGCTGCGAATGCCTAACTCTGTAACTTCACAAATCAGGTAATGCTTAGTTCATAATGGGATGCTCAGGTCACATGGTAAATCGTTCAGTCTCTACAAAGGCCCCATAGCAGGCCAGGAGCTTTCTTGAAAGGAAGGCAGTTATCTGCAAATGACAGCAGAGCCTTGCTCGATTATCCTAAAGGATTATGCTGCAAGTCACCCGTAGGACCTGCCAAAGACTCCAACAGCATCCTATGTGCCAATGACATTTCAAGGACCACTGGATCTTCTGGGCCTTATGGCCCACTTGGCAGACCAGCACACACAGCACAACTTTTTTCAGGGTGCAGAGAGTAAGCAGAAAAAAAGAAACAAATCACAGAAGTTATGCAAAGTCCAACAGGTGGTGATCTGGAATGGGTGATATTTAAAGAACAGGCAGGCATCCAGGAATTCTGCCCTAACTTAGGAAAAGGACTAGCAAGATAAGCAGATTTTTGGTTTCAGCAGAAATATACCTCCTGAGAAAGCAAAAATTAGCTTGGACTGAGAAAGTAAAAATTTCCCACCATTTGTCAGACTGAAAAATCAGACAGAAATGAAGCCAGCTGCAAATGTAACAGAAAATAACATCTCTCTCAAGGACACTGAATTTATAAAGGGTCCTAACAACCTCCTACTCTGAATGCTGTTTTTGTTGTTGTTCAGTCACTAAGTTGTGTCTGACTCTGCAACCCCATGGACTGCAGCAAGCCAGGCTTCCCTGTCCTTCTTCACCTCCAGCAGTTTGCTCAAGCTCATGTCCACTGAGTTGGTAATTCTATCCAACCATCTCATCCTCTGTTGTTCCCTTCTTCTCTTGCCCTCAGTCTTTGCCAGCATCAGGGTTTTTCCCAATGAGCGGACTCTTCACATCAGGTGGGCAGAGTATTGCAGCTTTATCATCAGTCCTTCCAGGGAACATTCAGGGTTGATTTCCTTTAGGACTGACTGGATTTGTCTCCTTGTAGTCCAAGGGACTCTCAAGAGTCTTCTCCAGAGTCCTGCTTTATTAATCACTGTGAAATTTTATTTTCTAAAACCATAGTTTAGCAGACACTTTGCCTTTTAAACTTATATTAGTGGGACTTCCCTGGTGGTCCAGTAGCTAGGAATTCATCTTGCATTGCAGGGGACATGGGTTCAATCCTGGGTTGAGGAACTAAGATCCGACGTGCCATGACTCCCTAGACAAAAGATCCTACAATACAAAAGGAAGAGCCCACGTGCTGCAACTAAGACCTGACACAGCCAAAATAACTAGATAAATACCAAGCTTCTGTGTTTTCAAAAAATAAAATAAAAATATATCAGTAAAAATAAAACATCCAAATCTTGCCCAGAAGGTCTAAGGCACTTGGACACAAAGACTGAGTCTCAGTTTATAACCCAGGTACAGATATTCGGACCCAACGGTATGCATTCATCTTAACTTTTACTTGGCACTTCCCAAGGACACAGGAACCTGAGTTTATTTTACAGTCCAAACCTGATGCTGACCCGTTTAGCCATAGCCTGCTTTGCTTTGCTCCTCTCAAACACAGCTTCCTTTAAAGTGACCTTTAAATCTTCCTTTAAAGGGTCATGTCTGACCCTTTGTGACCCTATGGACTGTAGCTCATCTGGCTCCTCTGTCCATGGGCTTCTCCAGACAAGAATACTGGAATGGGTTGCCATTCCTTTCTTCAGGGGATCTTCCCAATGCAGAGACTGAATCCAGGTCTCCGGCTCTGCAGGCAGATTCTTTACCATCCACGCCATTTAAATATCACCTCAATTCCACCCTTTCCCCCAAATCCTATAAGAGTTCTATATTTTCCTTTGCTAAGACTCCAAAGCTGTTCTGGTGGACAGTCTCCTTCCTTGCATTGGGCCTGGAAGCCTGATTGTATCAGACAGTTTGCTTCTGGTTGTCCCAAGCTGATGGGCCTGTGTGCTCAGGCTCTCAGTCATTTAGTAGCATCAGATTCTTTGGGACCCTATGGACTGAGGGCCCTCCAGGCTTCTCGGTTCATGGAACTTCCCAGGCAAGAATACTGAAATGGGTTGCCATTTCCTTCTCCAGGGGATCTTTCCTTAAGTTGAAGGGGCTGGGTACAATTCTAATCAGTGTACATGCTAGAATGTGATAAGGAAGCTATGAGAAAGCCCACTTAGAAAGGGGAAAGGAGATCGTTTCTTGAGGACAAGGTAAGAATCCATTGAAGGGAGTCAGGATATTAGGATGAGACAAAAAGTACTTTGGTGCCAAGCACAAGTGCTGGTTGGTTAGAGCCTCAGTATCTCCTGCCTTCAGTGCAGATCGAGTGAGGATAGCAAGGAAGATTCCATGGTTTCAACTGTGGAAAGTATTCACACTAAAGAAGTAGGAGCCAGGCCCCACTGGTTGTGAGTAAACTCTTGGAAGCAGGCAAAAGAGCCAGCGATATAAGTTCAGGCAGAGTAGCCACCGGTGAGGGGCTTTGACTGGGGCCTCACACAGGGTGATGTGTGGGAATTAAATTCCGCAAGGGACAAAGTGTTTTTCTCCCCACAGACACTTCATCTGTTTGCGGGGAAGATGCAGCGGGGAAATGCTAGGGAGGAAAAGAAGGAAAGAGTAAAGGAGGGGGACTTGCCTGGTGGTACAGTGGATAAGAATCCACCTGTCAATGCAGGAGACACAGGTTTGATCCCTGATGCAAGAAAATCCCACATGCCGTGCAGCAACTAAGTCCATGCCCCACAACTACTGAGCCTGGACTCTAGAGCCTGGGAGCCACAAACACTGCACCCTAGTGCCGCAACGACTGCAACCCGAACTCCCTAGAGTCTGTGCTCTGCAACAAGAGAAGCCACCGCAATGAGAAGTCCCCACACTCCAGCTAGAGAGTGTTCCTGGGCAGCAAGAAAGATCCAGGGCAACCAAAAATAAATAAAAAACAAAACAAACAAAAAGAGCAAAGGAGGGAGAACTTTAGCTAGAGGCAAAGCCCCAAATAATGGACTTGGGAGTAAAGGAAACACTTTCGGATACAGCTCTCTGTAAATACAGCATTTCATGCTAGGGTTTGGGGCGGTGCAGACTGATGGAAAACACATTGAGCCTCCTGTATGGGTGACCTTTAGGCTTTATACCATTTTCTGAGCTACATGAGTGCCCTGTAGGAATTAAGGCTTGTATTCCTTTTTCTTTCTTTCTTTTTTTTTTAGTTTGAACCTAAGATCGCTGTTCAGAGGGGAGGGGTTGGGAACATTGAGTTGTTGGCTTGTTTCATTCTCCAGAGGATTTGCTTACAAGCAGCAGGGAAAGGATCTCTGTGAGAACACAATGATATTTTCATCTGTGCCTGGGCTTTTCTGTTCTGTTTCTGCTCCTTTTAGGGAGAAGAAAATCGTTCTTGGTTATTTTGGGCTACAGTTTTTCAGAACTTCCATTACAAATCATAAAGCAAATTTGACTTCTGGGAAATTCCACTCCAATTGATAATTTAAAATGTATTTCTATGGTGAGGTGAGGACTCTCTAAAGGTTATCTTTTCATAATCTGTTTTAGAAAATAGATTTCATAGCAAAAAAAAAAAAACACACCAAAAACTCTTACTACATTTTTTTGATTTGTGGTATGAGTAGGGGCAGCAGAAATTTCTGGGTCAGGTGAAGGGTAAGATGACCTCTGAGAGCCAGTTTTAAAATCATGTATCTCAGGAGGAGCCAAGATGGCGGAGGAGTAGGACGGGGAGAACACTTTCTCCCCCACAAATTCATCAAAAGAGCATTTAAACGTCGAGTAAATTCCACAAAACAACTTCCGAATGCCGGCAGAGGACATCAGGCACCCAGAAAAGCAACCCAACTCTTCGAAAGGAGGTAGGAAAAAATATAAAAGACAAAAAAAAAGACAAAAAAAGAGACAAAAGAGGGAGGGATGGAGTTCCGTCCCGGGAAGGGGTCTTAAAAAGAGAGAAGTTTCCAAACACCAGGAAACCTTCTCACTGCCGAATCTGTGCCGAGCTTTGGAAGCACAGAGGGCAACATAAAAGGGAGAAAAGAAATAAATAAACAATTAAAAATCGAAGATTGTGAGCCCTAGGGTAACTCCCCCAGCGGAGAAGCAGCGCAGACGCCTGCACACGGCATTAGCAAGCAGGGGCTGGGCAGGGAAGCGCGGCGCGGGCTGTGTCCCTTAGAGTAAGAATCGGCCCGAATGTCCTGAGCGCTAGCTGAGCAAAATAATTTGGGCTAGCAAACCAGACTGTGGGATATCTACCATGCGAAAAGCCAGCCCTAACCTAAGACACCGCCAGGCCCGTGCACAGAACAAAGGACTGAACAGAGATAGCCGGCTGCAGACCTTCCCCCTCCGGTGACAGGCAGCCAGAGCCGGAAGGGGGCAATTGCAGCCCCAGAGAGACACTATCTATAAAACTGTAAGCAGGCTTCTTTGCTAACTAAAACTTCTTGGGGGTCTGGACTGGCAACATCTGCCTGAGAAGGTGCGCCGGTTTTACACCCAGATAACCGAGCGGCGGGGAGGCGATAGGTCGCAGCATTGGCGCCCGCCAAACACATCACCTGAGCTGCTCGGATCTGGGAAGAGCACAAAACGCAGGCCCAAACGAGTCTGCGCCTCTGAGGACTACCCGAGTGTCTGAACCTGAGCGGCTTGGACCTGGGACCTCAGCCCAGGGCCGGCCTCTGATTGTTCCCGGCGGAACAACCTAGAGCCCGAGCAGTGAGGGCAGGGAGGCTACACGCGCAGTGAGCGGGGGCAGACCCAGTGTGGCTGAGGCACTGCGAGCGCACGCCAGTGTTATCTGTTTGCAGCATCCCTCCCTCCCTCCCCACAGCGCAGCTGAACAAGTGAGCCTAAATAAAATAAAAAAAAAAATAGTGTCCTCCACCGTCCCCTTTGTGTCAGGGCGGGAACCAGACACTGAAGAGACCAGCAAACAGAAGAAGCTATAACAGAGGGAAAAGCCTTGGAAGCTACAGGCCATAGATTAAAACCCTGTGGTTACTACGGACTACATAGGAAGGGGCCTATAGATCTTGAGAAATATAAGTCAGACCAAGGAACTAGCCAAAAATGAACTGAACCCACAATACTCACAACAAAACCAGAGAAAGACCTAGATATATTTTTACTATTTTTACAATCAATCTTTCTTTCTTTTTCTTTTTTTTATTAAAAAAAAATTTTTAAGTCCTCTATTGTCCTTTAATTTTCACTTTTATAACTATTACTTTGCAAAAAAAAAAGACCCTATTTTTTTTTCTTCTTCAGCAAACTTCAAATATATATTTTATAATTTTTTGACCATGTTTTGTTTTGTTTTCTTTTGTTTTGTTTTTCTTCTTTTCTTTAACATTGTATTTTTGAAATTCCAAACTCTACTCTAGATTTTTAATTTTAGCCTTTTGGTATATGTTATCAATTTTGTACCTATAGTTTTTTTCATAATTTCTGTGACTTTTTTTTTCCCTCTGTTTCTTTCTCTTCTTCTTTTGTATAACATCGTATATCTGCAATTCCAAACTCTACTCAAGATTTTTAATTTATGCTTTTTGGTATTTGATATCAATTTTGTACCTGTATTTTCTTTATAATTTTTGCGCCATTGTTTTTGTTGGTTTGTTTGTTTTCTCTCTTTATTTTTCTTCTTCTTCTTCTTCTTTTTTTTTTTTAACATTGTATTTTTGAAATTCCAAACTCTACTCTAGATTTTTAACTTTTGCTTTTTGGTATTAGTTATCAATTTTGTACCTGTAGTTTCTTTATAATTTTCGTGACCTTGTTTGTTTTTCTTTGTTCATTTTTTCTCTCTTTCTTTTCCTTCTTCTTTTCTTTAACATCGTATTTTTGAAATTCCAAACTCTACTCTAGATTTTTAATTTTAGCCTTTTGGTATATGTTATCAATTTTGTACATATAGTTTTTTTTTTATAATTTCTGTGACTTTTTTTTTTCCTTCCCTTTTTTCCCCTCTGTTTCTTTCTCTTCTTCTTTTATATAACATCGTATATCTGCAATTCCAAACTCTACTCAAGATTTTTAATTTATGCTTTTTGGTATTTGATATCAATTTTGTACCTGTATTTTCTTTATAATTTTTGCGACATTGTTTTTGTTGGTTTGTTTGTTTTCTCTCTTTATTTTTCTTCTTCTTCTTTTTTTAACATCGCATTTTTGAAATTCCAAACTCTACTCTAGATTTTTAATTTTTGCTTTTATGTATTTGTTACCAATTTTGTACCTTTAAGAACCCAATCTTCAGGACCCATTTTTCACTAGGGAACGAGATTACTGGCTTGACTGCTCTCTCTCCCTTTGGACTCTCCGTTTTCTCCACCAGGTCGCCTGTATCTCCTCCCTAACCCCTCTCTACTCTACCCAACTCTGTGAATTTCTGTGTGTTCCAGACGGTGGAGAACACTTAGGGAACTGATTACTGGCTGGATCTGTCTCCCTCCTTTTCATTTCCCCCTTTTATCCTTCTGGCCACCTCTGTCTCCTGCCTCCTTCTTCTCTTCTCTGTATAACTCCGCGAATATCTCTGAGCGGTCCAGTTGTGGAGAGCACACAAGGAAGTGACTACTGGCTAGCCCACTCTCTCCACTATTGATTCCACCTCATCTCATTTGGGTCACCTCTAACTCCCTCCTCCCACTTCTCTTCTCCATGTAACGCTGTGAACTTCTCTGAGTGACCCTCACAGTAGATAAACTTTTCATCTTTAACATAGATGTTTTATCAATGGTGCTGTATAGAAGGAGAAGTTTTGAAACTACTGTAAAAATAAGACCGATAACTGGAAGTAGGAGGCTTAAGTCCAAACCCTGACTCCAGGGAACTCCTGACTCCAAGGAACATTAATTGACAGGAGCTCATCAAATGCCTCCATACCGACACTGAAACCAGGCACCACACAAGGGCCAACAAGTTCCAGGGCAAGACATACCAAGCAAATTCTCCAGCAACAAAGGAACACAGCCCTGAGCTTCAAGATACAGGCTGCCCAAAGTCACCCCAAAACCATAGACATCTCATAACTCATTACAGCACATTTCATTACACTCCAGAGAGAAGAAATACAGCTCCATCCACCAGAACATCGACACAAGCTTCCCTAACCAGGAAACCTTGACAAGCCACCTGTACAAACCCACACACAGTGAGGAAATGCCACAATAAAGAGAACTCCACAAACTGCCAGAATACAGAAAGGACACCCCAAACTCAGCAATTTAAACAAGATGAAGAGACAGAGGAATAGCCAGCAGATAAAGGAACAGGATAAATGCCCACCAAACCAAACAAAAGAGGAAGAGATAGGGAATCTACCTGATAAAGAATTCCAAATAATGATAGTGAAATTGATCCAAAATCTTGAAATTAAAATGGAATCACAGATAAATAGCCTGGAGGCAAGGATTGAGAAGATGCAAGAAAGGTTTAACAAGGACTTAGAAGAAATAAAAAAGAGTCAATATATAATGAATAATGAAATAAGTGAAATTAAAAACACTGTGGAGGCAACAAATAGTAGAATAACAGAGGCAGAAGATAGGATTAGTGAATTAGAATGTAGAATGGTAGAAATAAATGAATCAGAGAGGATAAAAGAAAAACGAATTAAAAGAAATGAGGACAATCTCAGAGACCTCCAGGACAATATTAAACGCTACAACATTCAAATCATAGGGGTCCCAGAAGAAGAAGACAAAAAGAAAGACCATGAGAAAATACTTGAGGAGATAATAGTTGAAAACTTCCCTAAAATGGGGAAGGAAATAATCACCCAAGTCCAAGAAACCCAGAGAGTCCCAAACAGGATAAACCCAAGGCGAAACACCCCAAGACACATATTAATCAAATTAACAAAGATCAAACACAAAGAACAAATATTAAAAGCAGCAAGGGAAAAACAACAAATAACACACAAGGGAATACCCATAAGGATAACAGCTGATCTTTCAATAGAAACTCTTCAAGCCAGGAGGGAATGGCAAGACATACTTAAAATGATGAAAGAAAATAATCTACAGCCCAGATTATTGTACCCAGCAAGGATCTCATTCAAGTATGAAGGAGAAATCAAAAGCTTTTCAGACAAGCAAAAGCTGAGAGAATTCTGCACCACCAAACCAGCTCTCCAACAAGTACTAAAGGATATTCTCTAGACAGGAAACACAAAAACGGTGTATAAATTTGAACCCAAAACAATAAAGTAAATGGCAACAGGATCATACTTATCAGTAATTACCTTAAACGTAAATGGGTTGAATGCCCCAACCAAAAGACAAAGACTGGCTGAATGGATACAAAAACAAGACCCCTACATATGTTGTCTACAAGAGACCCACCTCAAAACAGGGGACACATACAGACTGAAAGTGAAGGGCTGGAAAAAGATTTTCCATGCAAATAGGGACCAAAAGAAAGCAGGAGTAGCAATACTCATATCAGGTAAAATAGACTTTAAAACAAAGACTGTGAAAAGAGACAAAGATGGTCACTTCATAATGATCAAAGGATCAATCCAAGAAGAAGATATAACAATTATAAATATATATGCACCCAACACAGGAGCACCACAGTATGTAAGACAAATGCTAACAAGTATGAAAGGAGAAATTAACAATAACACAATAATAGTGGGAGACTTTAATACCCCACTCACACATATGGATAGATCAACTAAACAGAAAATTAACAAGGAAACACAAACTTTAAATGATACAATAGACCAGTTAGACCTAATTGATATCTATAGGACATTTCATCCCAAAACAATGAATTTCACCTTTTTCTCAAGCGCACATGGAACCTTCTCCAGGATAGATCACATCCTGGGCCATAAAGCTAGCCTTGGTAAATTCAAAAAAATAGAAATCATTCCAAGCATTGTTTCTGACCACAATGCAGTAAGATTAGATCTCAATGACAAGAGAAAAACTATTAAAAATTCCAACATATGGAGGCTGAACAACACGCTGCTGAATAACCAACAAATCACAGAAGAAATCAAAAAAGAAATCAAAATTTGCATAGAAACGAATGAAAATGAAAACACAACAACCCTAAACCTGTGGGACACGGTAAAAGCAGTCCTAAGGGGAAAGTTCATAGCAATACAGGCACACCTCAAGAAACAAGAAAAAAGTCAAATAAAGAACCTAACTCTACACCTAAAGCAACTAGAAAAGGAAGAAATGAAGAACCCCAGGGTTAGTAGAAGGAAAGAAATCTTAAAACTTAGAGCAGAAATAAATGCAAAAGAAACAAAAGAGATCATAGCAAAAATCAACAAAACCAAAAGCTGGTTTTTTGAAAGGATAAATAAAATTGACAAACCATTAGCCAGACTCATCAAGAAACAAAGGGAGAAAAATCAAATCAATAAAATGAGAAATGAAAATGGAGAGATCACAACAGACAACACAGAAATACAAAGGATCATAAGAGAGTACTATCGACAATTATATGCCAATAAAATGGACAACGTGGAAGAAATGGACAAATTCTTAGAAAAGTACAACTTTCCAAAACTCGATCAGGAAGAAATAGAAAATCTTAACAGACCCATCACAAGCACGGAAATTGAAACTGTAATCAAAAATCTTCCAGCAAACAAAAGCCCAGGTCCAGACGGCTTCACAGCTGAATTCTACCAAAAATTTAGAGAAGAGCTAACACCTATCCTGCTCAAACTCTTCCAGAAAACTGCAGAGGATGGTAAACTTCCAAACTCATTCTATGAGGCCACCATCACCCTAATACCAAAACCTGACAAAGATGCCACAAAAAAAGACAACTACAGGCCAATATCACTGATGAACATAGATGCAAAAATCCTTAACAAAATTCTAGCAATCAGAATCCAACAACACATTAAAAAGATCATACACCATGACCAAGTGGGCTTTATCCCAGGGATGCAAGGATTCTTCAATATCCGCAAATCAATCAATGTAATACACCACATTAACAAATTGAAAAATAAAAACCATATGATTATCTCAATAGATGCAGAGAAAGCCTTTGACAAGATTCAACATCCATTTATGATAAAAACTCTCCAGAAAGCAGGAATAGAAGGAACATACCTCAACATAATAAAAGCTATATATGACAAACCCACAGCAAACATTATCCTCAATGGTGAAAAATTGAAAGCATTTCCTCTAAAGTCAGGAACAAGACAAGGGTGCCCACTTTCACCATTACTATTCAACATAGTTTTGGAAGTTTTGGCCACAGCAATCAGAGCAGAAAAAGAAATAAAAGGAATCCAAATTGGAAAAGAAGAAGTAAAGCTCTCACTGTTTGCAGATGACATGATCCTCTACATAGAAAACCCTAAAGACTCCACCAGAAAATTACTAGAACTAATCAATGACTATAGTAAAGTTGCAGGATATAAAATCAACACACAGAAATCCCTTGCATTCCTATACACTAATAATGAGAAAAAGAAAGAGAAATTAAGGAAACAATTCCATTCACCATTGCAACGGAAAGAATAAAATACTTAGGAATATATCTACCTAAAGAAACTAAAGACCTATATATAGAAAACTATAAAACACTGGTGAAAGAAATCAAAGAGGACACTAACAGATGGAGAAATATACCATGTTCATGGATTGGAAGAATCAATATAGTGAAAATGAGTATACTACCCAAAGCAATCTATAGATTCAATGCAATCCTTATCAAGCTACCAACAGCATTCTTCACAGAGCTCGAACAAATAATTTCACAATTTGTATGGAAATACAAAAAACCTCGAATAGCCAAAGCGATCTCGAGAAATAAGAATGGAACTGGAGGAATCAACCTACCTGACTTCAGGCTCTACTACAAAGCCACAGTTATCAAGACAGTATGGTACTGGCACAAAGACAGAAATATAGATCAATGGAACAAAATAGAAAGCCCAGAGATAAATCCACGCACCTATGGACACCTTATCTTTGACAAAGGAGGCAAGAATATACAATGGATTAAAGACAATCTCTTTAACAAGTGGTGCTGGGAAATCTGGTCAACCACTTGTAAAAGAATAAAACTAGAACAGTTTCTAACACCATACACAAAAATAAACTCAAAATGGATTAAAGATCTAAATGTAAGACCAGAAACTATAAAACTCCTAGAGGAGAACATAGGCAAAACACTCTCTGACATACATCACAGCAGGATCCTCTATGACCCACCTCCCAGAATATTGGAAATAAAAGCAAAAATAAACAAATGGGGCCTAATCAACCTTAAAAGCTTCTGCACAACAAAGGAAACTATAAGCAAGGTGAAAAGACAGCCTTCAGAATGGGAGAAAATAATAGCAAATGAAGCAACTGACAAACAACTAATCTCAAAAATATACAAGCAACTCCTACAGCTCAACTCCAGAAAAATAAATGACCCAATCAAAAAATGGGCCAAAGAACTAAATAGACATTTCTCCAAAGAAGACATACAGATGGCTAACAAACACATGAAAAGATGCTCAACATCATTCATTATCAGAGAAAAGCAAATCAAAACCACTATGAGGTACCATTTCACACCAGTCAGAATGGCTGCGATTCAAAAGTCTACAAGCAATAAATGCTGGAGAGGGTGTGGAGAAAAGGGAACCCTCTTACACTGTTGGTGGGAATGCAAACTAGTACAGCCACTATGGAGAACAGTGTGGAGATTCCTTAAAAAACTGGAAATAGAACTGCCTTATGATCCAGCAATCCCACTGCTGGGCATACACACTGAGGAAACCAGGAGGGAAAGAGACACCAATGTTCATCGCAGCACTGTTTATAATAGCCAGGACATGGAAGCAACCTAGATGTCCATCAGCAGATGAATGGATAAGAAAGCTGTGGTACATATACACAATGGAGTATTACTCAGCCATTAAAAAGAATACATTTGAATCAGTTCTAATGAGGTGGATGAAACTGGAGCCTATTATACAGAGTGAAGTAAGCCAGAAAGAAAAACACCAATACAGTATACTAACACATATATATGGAATTTAGAAAGATGGTAACAATAACCCTGTATACGAGACAGCAAAAGAGACACTGATGTATAGAACAGTCTTTTGGACTCTGTGGGAGAGGGAGAGGGTGGGATGATATGGGAGAATGGCATTGAAATATGTGTAATATCATATATGAAACGAGTTGCCAGTCCAGGTTCGATGCACGATACTGGATGCTTGGGGCTGGTGCACTGGGACGACCCAAAGGGATGGCATGGGGAGGGAGGAGGGCGGAGGGTTCAGGATGGGGAACACATGTATACCTGTGGCAGATTCATTTTGATATATGGCAAAACCAATACAATATTGTAAAGTTAAATAAAATAAAATAAAAAAATAAAAATAAAAAAAATAAACACAATGAAGAAAAAATATATATATACAATAGAGGAAGTAAGTACTCACAAACTCATTAAGATGAAGTCATACAAATAGATGTTTATTATAGCACCAAAATTCATTTTCTCTCATTTGTATATCATATAATTTACAAAGAGTTTCATATTCATTGCCTGACATAATGCCCATGACAACATTTTGAAATAGGTAGGACAGTTACTAGAAGCCACAATTTACAAACTGGGAAAACAAAAAATCCTGAAGCCTAAAAGAGTTAAAAATCTAGAGCATATTTTAAGGGAAGAAGTTTGGAGTCATTTCCATGACTATAATATAGTAGAAATCTGAAATTTTACAGTATTATGAGTATATTTATAGCCAAAATTTTAAAGCCATCAGCATTATTACTTGCAATATTGATCTCTTAACTAAGAAAATCTTGCATAAAGGCAGGAGGAAAAAAAAAACCCTACTGAAACTCTTTGTGTAAAATATGAATAGTTGTAGAAAATAAATTGTCAACTAATGACTGGTTGAAAATTAAAATTAAAGAAGCTGCATTCAAAACTTTGCCATATAGAATTTTACCTTTGAATTAGAACAAATGCAAAATAATTACCAAAGTGGAAAAAGAGGGAACTTACAAATCATCACTACTAAATCTTGAATAATACACTAAGGTTTATGGTTATGGTCGTTATATCTTCCAGAGTCCCAGACAAGCCAATTTTATACCTCCTTTCCCCAAGTAATTATTCATAGCAGCCCTTTCACTTTCAAGGGTGTCCTAGTTTGGGTGATAAATTATATCAGCCTGTTAAACATCACACTCTAGTCTCACACATCTTTAAGATCCTCATGTTCTAGGGTTGGGACTTCATCTCAAAACTAAGAAGTGCCCTCATGCATGCAAATCATGCTCAGATTTTAGTTGAATGTACCAAAGAATATTCAGACTACCGCACAATTGACTCATTTCACATGCTAGCAAAGTGCTGCTCAAAATCCTTCAATCTAGGCTTCAACAGTGTATGAACCGAGAACTTCCAGATGTACAAGCTGGATTAACAAAAGCAGAGGAACCAGAGATCAAATTGCCAACAGCCGTTGGATCATAGAAAAAGCTAGGGAATTCTAGAAAAACATCTACTTCTGCTTCATTGACTACACTAAAGCCTTTACTGTGTGGATCACAACAAACTGTGGAAAATTCTTAAAGAGATGGGAATACCAGATCACTTTTCCTGCCTCCTGAGAAATCTGTATGCAGGTCAAGAAGCAACAGTTAGAACCAGACATGGAACAACAGACTGGTTCCAAATCAGGAAAGGAGTATGTAAAGGCTGTATATTGTCACCCTGCTTATTTAACTTACATGCAGAGTACCTCATGCAAAAGGCCAGGCTAGATGAAGCACAAGCTGGAATCAAGATTGCTGCAAGAAATATCAGTAACCTCAGATATGCAGATGACACTACCCTTATGGCAGAAAGTGTGGAGGAGTTAAAGAGCCTTTTGACGAAAGTGAATGAGGAAAGTGAAAAAGCTGGCTTAAAACTCAACATTCAAAAAACGAAGATCATAGCATCCGGTTCCATCACTTCATGCCAAATAGATGGGGAAACAATGGAAACAGTGACAGACTTTATTTTCTTGGGCTCCAAAAATTATTGCAGATAGTGGCTGCGGCAATGAAGTCAAAAGATGCTTGTTCCTTGGAAGAAAAGCAATGACAATCCTGGACAGCATATTAAAAAATAAAGACATTACTTTGCCTATAAAAGTCCATATAGTCAATTCTATGGTTTTTCCAGTAGTCACGTATGGATGTGAGAGCTGGACAATAAAAAAGGCTGAGCACTGAAGAATTGATGCCTTTGAACTGTGGTGCTGGAGAAGACTCTTGAGAGTCCCTTGGATAGCTAGGAGATCTAACCAGTCCATCCTAAAGGAAATCAATCCTTAATATTCCATTGGAAGGATGGATGCTGAAGCTGAAACTCCAATACTTTGGCCACACATATGAAGAACTGACTCATTGGAAAAGACCCTGATGCTGGGAGATATTAAAGTCAGGAGGAGAAGGGGATGGCAGAGGATGAGATGGTTGGGTGGCATCACCCACTCAATGGACATGAGTTTGAGCAAACTCTGGGAGATGGTGAAGGACAGAGAAGCCTGGTGAGCTGCAGTCCATGGGGTCGCAAAGAGTTGGACATGACTGAGCAGCTGAACAACAACAAATGAGTCTCAGATTTTAACAAAGTGAGCAGTTTCCAGACCAACTGTTGGCTTTATTAAAGAGATTAATAGGGAGTCTTCAGGGTCTGATTTGGGATTTTTCGTCTATGGGGATTTAAAAGCAAATATGAACCAGGTTTGACTTGGTGAGATGGAGGAAAGTAAAAGTGAAAGTCACTCAGTTGTGTCCGACTCTTTGCGACCCCATGTACTGTAACAGTCCATGGAATTCTCCAGGCCAGATTACTGGAGTGGGTAGCCATTCCCTTCTCCAGTGGATCTTCCCAACCCAGGGATCAAATCCCAGATCTCCTGCATTGCAGGTGGATTCTTTACCAGCTGATCCAGTAGGCAAGCCCAAGATTGAGGAAGAAAACTGAATCCTCTTAGCAGAGTTCTGAACAGAGTTCAAAAAGTGCACACCCTCCAAGAGCCCTTCATTCATGAATTCATTTATTTATTAATAGTTGAAGAGTGGCAACTTGAGGCAAGGCATGTTCTAAGTATTGCCTCAGTTTCGTCAATAATTTTACGAACTTTATGCTACATTTCCAGCAGTGCTTTGCAGGAATGTGATCTTATATGTAAGATTTTGCTGTTTAAACGAGCTTCTAAATTCTTTTCTCTCTAGAACTCTTTAGAATTTCCATAATTTGTAGTTACTCTATGCACTAATTACAAAGATTATTCCCATGGTTTGGGTAAATTAAATGGTTGCTGTGATTTTTTTTTATGTTGCAATATATTTCTTCCTTAGAACAAGCAAATGAATCGTAGCCAAGCTGGAGATCATGATGAGAGCATCTTTTACTCAGCAGCAAGCAGACCATCTACTTAGAATATAGATATAATTACTGCAAGATTAGGCCAATGCCACTGGTTATTTATAAGATGTGTTTGCGTGCTAATACATTTTCTAAAGCACTTGGCATATAAATTGAAGTTATTAGTATGTGATTACTTGAGGTTTCTGTGTAAAGAACATTTTAATTGTTCTTCTATGTTTGCATTTACACTTTTAACAAAATCTTTTCAAAATATATTTAACATGCATGTACACAGTTAGATTCTCTCTCTGAGGGTGTAGGGACCCGGTCCTGAATCCGACAACTTGACTCTTTGTGTCTGTAGGTGTATGGATCTTTACATAGGTCTTCTCTTTATTCCTCGCCCTTCTTTACTTTCCTGGAAATCTGTATTTCCTATCAATTACTCACCAGACTTTTCACAAAAGGCATCTTGTGGGGTTTTCTTTAGTTCTAATCGTCACTTGTTGAGTGATTACTGTCACTGCCTTCACTGTCACTGTCACTGTCACTGCTAGCTCCATTGTTGTTGCCATTACCAGACTTGCTCTCGCTGTTGCTGCTGTCGCTGCTGTCGCTGCTGTCACTGTCGCTGCTGTCGCTGCTGTCGCTGTCTGACTTACTGTCACTATCACTGCTATCGCTGCTGTCACTACTATCGCTACTGTCGCTGCTGTCACTGTCGCTGCTGTCACTGTCGCTGCTGTTGCTGTCGCTGCTGTCACTGTCAGATTTAGTGTCACTATCGCTGCTATCGCTGCTGTCACTGCTATCGCTACTGTCGCTGCTGTCACTGTCGCTGCTGTCACTGTCACTGCTGTCGCTGCTGTCACTGTCAGATTTAGTGTCACTATCGCTGCTGTCACTGCTATTGCTACTGTCGCTGCTGTCGCTGCTGTCACTGTCACTGCTGTCACTATCACTGCTGTCACTATCACTGCTGTTACTACTGTCACTGCTGTCACTACTGCCTGATTTGCTATCACTACTGTCACTGCTGTCACTGTCTGATTTACTGTCACTGTCACTGCTGTCACTACTGTCGCTGCTGTCACTATCACTGCTGTCACTGCTGTCACTGCTGTCACTACTGTCACTATCTGATTTACTGTCACTTTCACTGCTGTCACTACTATCGCTGCTATTGCTGCTGTCACTATCACTGCTGTTACTACTGTCACTGCTGTCACTACTGCCTGATTTGCTGTCACTACTGTCACTGCTGTCACTGCTCTCATTACTGTCACTGCTGTCACTGCTATCACTGCTGTCACTATCTGATTTACTGTCACTGTCACTGCTGTCACTATCACTGCTGTTACTACTGTCTGATTTGCTATCACTGCTGTCACTACTATCACTGCTGTCACTGCTATCGCTACTGTCGCTGCTGTCACTATCACTGCTGTCACTATCACTGCTGTCACTACTGTCTGATTTGCTATCACTGCTGTCACTACTGTCACTGCTGTCACTGCTATCGCTACTGTCGCTGCTGTCACTATCACTGCTGTCACTATCACTGCTGTCACTACTGTCTGATTTGCTATCACTGCTGTCACTACTGTCACTGCTGTCACTGTCACTGCTGTCATTACTGTCACTGTCACTGCTGTCGCTGCTGTTACTGTCTGACTTACTGTCACTATCACTGCTATTGCTGCTGTCACTGCTGTCACTGTCACTGCTGTCATTACTGTCGCTGCTGTCACTGTCTGACTTACTGTCACTGTCACTGCTATCACTACTGTCACTGTCTGATTTACTGTCACTGTCACTGCTGTCACTGTCTGACTTGCTGTCACTGTCACTGCTATCACTGCTGTCACTATCTGGTTTACTGTCACTGTCACTGCTGTCACTGCTGTCACTGTCACTGCTGTCACTGCTGTCACTGCTATCACTACTGTCACTGTCTGACTTACTGTCACTGTCACTGCTGTCACTGTCACTGCTGTCACTGTCACTACTGTCACTGTCTGACTTACTGTCACTGTCACTGCTATCACTACTGTCACTGTCTGACTTACTGTCACTGTCTGACTTACTGTCACTGTCACTGCTGTCACTGCTGTCACTGCCGTCTGATTTATCTTTGCTGTTGCCTGATTTGCCATTGTCATCACCTCCATTGTTATCACTGCCATCACTACCATTATCGTTAGCATCTGATGTGTCATCACTACCATCATCATCTCCTTTTGAGCCACTGTCATTGCCATTGTCATTTGATTCATCAGAGTTATAAGAAGCATCTCCTCGGCTACTGTGATTATTATCACCTTCAGAATTGGCATCATCACTGCCATTAGACTCATCACTGCTGTTGGGATCATCTCCTTGCATGGATTCATCGTCAAACTCGTAGCTGTCATACCCATCACTGTTACTGTCACTATGTGCTTGGCTGGGTCCAAGCTTGTTTCCAGATTCCAGTTTCTGGCCAGCTCCTTGTATAATGTCAATCTCTCCTTGCGTCTTGACATTTCCTTTGCCCACAATCATTCCATGTTGGCCTTTACTCTCTTTATCTTCGCTCACTTTCCCAGCTTCTTTAGTAACATTGTGTCTGTGGCCACTGCTGGGACTTTCCATTTCCATTCCCTATGGAAAGATGGAGAAAAGAATGATTAATTAGTGAATGTTATGCTGCAAAGTTGCATTGGTCTGAGGAAGACTGGGGAAATTGGCCAGAGAATAGGAGTTTGGATTCCAGTACCTCAGAAACACCTGTCTGTGAAAATGTGCTTTATTGTACTTGAAAGTACTCTAGTGTTTAGATTATAGACCATCCCATTCATGTTTTTATCCAGTAGGAACTTCTGTAAACAGTTACATGATGCATTAATTATTTAGCATAAGGCTTTTGAAGAACTGTAACCAAATCTTCAGAAATTTCAACTTTTTTAGATTGTTCCATAGCAATGTCTAGTAAGGACTCTAGCTTCCCCCATTAAATACTCCAGTGATTTAGGTGCAAAAATACATGACTGTTCATCATGATTTATTTTTGTGCTACCATCATGGGCAGAGCAGTCTGACAGGCTACAGTCTATGGGGTTGCAAAGAGTTGAACACGACTGAGTGACTGAGCACGCACACACCCATCATGAAAGGAAGGGGGGAGTTAAACTGCCGTTGAAAGAAACCAGCTTCACAAGCTAACCTTATCTTGGTTCTTCCCAATAGCAGTTGGCTCTGACTTTTCAGTGATTCTATTTTCCACAGCTTTGTTCTCTCTGTGACTGGGTTTTTGAGTGTCCTCTGTTTTCTGGCTACCATTGTCTTCTGGAATACCTGCAGAATCTTCCTCACTCTTGGAGATGTTGTCTCCATCAATGACATGGGCATCTTCTTTGTCCCCAGGGCCATCATCTTCACTACTAACTGAATTTTGACCTAAGCTATTGTCCTCATCATCCTCTTCTCCATGAGATTGACCCTCCTGGCCCTTGCTGGTATCACTACCCTTCACTCCATTCCCTATTTCTTCATCTTCACCATCACCAGAGCCCTTGTCTTCATCTTCATCTGCTCCATTCCCACTAGGACTTCCTTCAAAATTATCCAAACCAACATCTTCTCCATTTCCAGCTCCACTCCCCACTGGCAATACCCCTACCTCCTCATTCCCATTTCTCTCATCTTCTCTCTGAGGTGTTGTTTCACTCGTGTCAGCCCCATCTCTACAGGAATTCCCATTGATTTCAGCCTCCTGACCTGTACTGTTACTGCTTCCAGCTACTTGATGTCCATCCTCTTGGACAACAGTGGCGTCCTCACTTGGACTTGTATTTCCAACGCCTGCATTTTGAGAACTGTTCTCAGCAATCCCATCCATATGGCTCCCATTTGCTGCTCCAGCGTCGTGGACGATGCTTACTTGTCCCCTGAGGCCGTTTGCAGTGAGGCTGTCTTCTTGTCCTTGGATCCCATCATGGTCGTATGTTTCTGGTTTTCCTGTGCCCCCCTTTAGATCCTCTGTATTTCCCTTTTCATTTACTAACATGGAACCTGTTGAAGAACTTTTCCCTCCCAGCTCTGCCCACTCAGAACCATTTCTGTCTCCTTTGTAACCATCTTGGATATCCTGTTGCCTTCCTCGTTCATTTTCATGCATGAGGCCACCACTTTCTTTGGTGGTATCATTGGCATTTAATGCACCCTGAAAAAGAGAGACAATTCAAATTAAGTTGTGGATATCATCTTTTTTTTAATTTAATTTTATTTTATTTTTTAACTTTACAATATTGTATTGGTTTTGCCATATATCAAAATGAATCTGCCACAGGTATACATGTGTTCCCCATCCTGAACCCCCCTCCCCCCTCCCTCCCCATACCATCCCTCTGGGTCATCCCAGTGCACCAGCCCCAAGCATCCAGTATCGTGCATCGAACCTGGACTGGTGACTCATTTCATATATGATATTATACATGTTTCAATGCCATTCTCCCAAATCATCCCACCCTCTCCCTCTCCCACAGAGTCCAAAAGACTGTTCTATACATCAGTGTCTCTTTTGCTGTCTCGTATACAGGGTTATTGTTACCATCTTTCTGAATTCCATATATATGTGTTAGTATACTGTATTGGTGTTTTCTTTCAAATTAAGTTGTGGATATCATCTTAAAGTAAAGCAAACTGAAAAGATGAGCATCGATTTTCTGGAAGTTAATGGAATCTAAAAGAGTTTAGAAATACATTTTACTTCTTATACCTGTATTGGAACTTTTGATTTTGCTAGAAGATTTAAATTCACAGTTTTGTCAACAGCATGTCTCTCCAAAGGCTTGATTTGAGGCACCTACCAAAGTGAAAATACTGGAAATTGAAAATATTCTTAATTTGTGTACATGTGTGCACACGTGTGCACAGACACACTCACACACATAGTATCCCTAAATGAAGAAAAAAAGATATACACAAAGGCCAAAGTATGATCTAATTGGGTAGAAAAGAAAAATGACTTGTTACATGAATTCCATAGAATTTAAACTTGGCATATAGATATTTTTCATAATAATATTACCAAGTTTACCAAAG
Source organism: Bubalus bubalis (assembly GCF_019923935.1). Lineage (NCBI taxonomy): Eukaryota > Metazoa > Chordata > Mammalia > Artiodactyla > Bovidae > Bubalus > Bubalus bubalis. The sequence goes on from NC_059163.1 coordinate 15,017,837, forward strand.
TTTTAACCAGATCACTTATCTCAACACTAGAAAGTGAATAGTCTTTTATTAAAGATGAGGAGACAGCCTGTAAATATGTTATCACACTTACATAATTTAAAAAATAAAAAAGAAAGAAGATTCCTTAAAAAAATAAACAAGCAACAAGAATATATTGTGTAGCACAGGGAACTACAGTCATTATCTTGTAATAACTTTTAATAAGGTATGATCTGTAAAAATACTGAATCACTATGCTGCATACCTGAAACTAATATAATACTGTAAATAAACAATACATAAATAAATTTAAATTTAAATGACATTGAAGAAAAAGTGAGGAGACAGACCTTTGGTGTTTCTGTATGACAAGTTTCTTGCAGCAGCACCAGATCCACCCTAAGAATAATCCTGGCCAAAACCCCTAAGAGAATAGTAGGTCTGACCAAAACCAGGGCGGAAACAAAGGCAAGTCTATGCTACTTCTGTGCCCTCAGGAGCACAACAGAAACAGTTAAGCAAATTCTCAACTACAGAAATATCATGAGGAAAGCATATCAAAATGGTAACTGTAGCAGCTGGCTAATAAAATTACAAATGACTTAATTTCCCTAATTTATCTTTGCTGGTGTTTATCTTTCAAATTTAACTTTCTAAGTGAAACATTAGTTTTCCCTTTGCTGAAAAAAATGTGATTTTTTTTTTCCTATTTTTCTTTCTTGAAACCTTCTTAAACAAGGCTTCATTGATAATTAGAATGAAATTCATAGGGCATGAGCAAAGATGGACAGGCTCCACAACTTCTAAGCATTAAATGTAAATTAATCTGAATGAATTTTAAAAGTAACAATCCTTCCAACAAGACAGGAGTTTCCATTAGAAGACTGGGAGCATGAGTCGGAGTATGTATTTAGTTTTGTTGAGACCCCAAACAGATCCTATGAAGTCTTTCATGCAAATCTGAAAGTTTAGGCTCAGCTGATCTGCAAGATCTCAAGAAAAAAATACACACACACATATATATGTGTGTGTGTGTGTGTGTGTGTGTGTATACACATATATGTGTGTGTGTTAAGAGAGATAGTAAAGTAAGAAGGTTTTTTTGAGGAAGGCATACTTACTGGAATGGCCCATGCTACTGCCCAAATGCAAAAATATACAATGATCTTCATTTTCTATAGGAATATTGATCAGTGGCTGTTATTGAAGAAAAAAGAACAGTAAAAAATTACTTATAAAGCAAAGATGATAACCATATAATGTATTATTTTGGTCTCTAACCGTGTGCCTCTTTCCTAGGTAAGGAGTATGAACACAACACAAGAAGAAGCTGCCAAGACTCAGGGTTCCAGTACACACCTGAGTACACACATGTTGTCTGTGGTCAGTACACACCAGGAGTGGGGTCACAGACACGTGAGGGCATTATCCCGCTCAGTGTGATGATGAGCTGCCTAACCCTGTGCTTTTCCCGTGAAGGCGTACAGCCAGACAGTTACAAAAGCCATAACTATAACTTTCTCCTTCTGCTTTTCCTGCTGGCAATAACATCTCTTCTGAATAGTTTTCATCAAGGATCAACTAATTCTGCTAAGAGTATGCTTATAGATGAAGGATTTATGATTCCCACCCCTAATCCACATGTGTCTGGGCTACGCTAGACTGCACAGAAAAGAAATTGCCAGCACAAAGACGAAAGGATATGGAGTTTGGATCTAGAGACCTAGGTTGCAATTCTATCTTTGTTACTTGATGTGAGAGCTTGAAGAATGTAAGTAGGTTTCTTAAGCATTTGATTCCTTGGTCTAGGATAATAATAGCTGCACTGCAGGATTATCCCAGTTATCTTAGCAGAAGATTTGTCTCTGAGAAGCTTTCTCTGGCTCCATGTCAAAGCACATTTGGTGGGATTTCCCTGATGGTCCAGAGTTTAAGACTCTCCCTTCCAATGAGGAGGCACAGGTTCGATACCTGATTGGGGAACTAGGGCCCTGAATGCCACAGGGTACAGCCAAATTTTTTTTTTTAAAAAAAGGTTATTTGGTGTCTCTCTCCTCCTTATACCTGGAAGAAGCTTTTAATACTGCACTGGGGGCACTCCGCCATTTTCACTGTTTTCGAGTAGGCTGGCAGCTACTTATATGCTCCTCTGCCCTACTGAGAGCTCCTGAGGTCCAGGAGACTGTCTTGGTGATCACAATATTCTAAAACATAGCATAGCAAAAGCCATTTTGTGAACACTGTGGATAAATAAACACTTACTACTGTAAGCAGTGTGTAGCATCATTCCAGCTATTTAACCATCTCTTAATAAATGATAGCAATTATTATGTGGGACTTCTGAAAACTCAATCCTTCACTCCTGTTAGAATTCACCTTCAGAATCAGTCTAGTATACATTTTGTGTACATTGAGATAGATACTGAGTTCATGAGAATCAAAATTGTAATTAGCTATTTACTACAAACTATATTTCTTGACATAATGATGCTAGTCCTATAGAAAGGAAGGACGAATTTTACTTCTACTTCATGCACTCGCACTGGATTTTGAGATTATAATACTATAGATCATACGCTAGCCTAGACCGAATTTAATGTTGATAGGGGAAGCATAATAAAGCCTCCATGAATATCAACTGTCTTAGAAGAATTGGCACTTTTCACAGAGGAGAAAATCCAGTTTCAGAGTTACTGAGGAGGTGGGGGAAATGTGCCTACTCTTAGAGCTGTTCAGCAGAAAGCCAAAAGTAGCTAAACTTCCTTAAAAAATGCTAGAGATTAAAAATGAGGCTGATGAGACCTGAGGACACCATAATGCAGAGCTCTGGGGCATGGATGTGAAAGGGCAGCAGTTTAGTAAGCAGAGGCTATAAGGTCCTCTGCAGTCCCAAACATAGTTATTACATAGACCTTACAGAAGACCAGTCTACACTATGGTTTGGAGGACACATGATCTCCTGGAAAGGAACTTATAGTGAAGGCCAGAGTTACTTGTATCCCATTTCTAAACTGCAGTCCATCAACCTGACCACTTTAGTTCTCTTTCAGATCTACTCTAGAACAATTGCTCTATGCACAGCGCGCCTTGTCACTGTATCCACAGGTAAGTAAAAGGCATGAAAGACACTATAGAAATGGCCTCAGTTTTATCAGCCTGAAAGCGGAGGCTCTGGGATTGTGTGAACCCCCTTCAGATGATTTCATGTATTCTCACCAATAAAGTGAGATTTTACTTAGTTAACTTGAACAAGTTAATAAAACCTTGAAAAGCAAGTTTAACTGAAGCCCTGTTTCAAAGTCCAAGTGTTAGTCGCTTGGTCGTGTCCGACTCTTTGCAACTGTAGCCCACCAGGCTCCTCTGTTCATGGAATTCTCTAGGCAAGAATATTGGAGTGGGTAGCCATTTCCTTCTCCAAGAGATCTTCTTGAACCAGGGTTCAAACCTACATCTCCTGCATCTCAGGCAGATTCTTTACCGCTGAGTCACCTGGTAGATATTTATATCTGAGTCGTCTAATGTTTATCAAAACTACTCAAAGCAGATAATTACCAAGTTTCTACCTCAGTTTGCCATTTTTTAAGTAACGTGTCGTTTATTTCCCAAAACTATCATTATATCGTGAAACAGAAAAAGTGTGTACAGAAGTAGACTCTCCAGATATCCTAAGTAGAAGTATTTTAAGCTAGTTTTAAAACCCTACTGTCAATTAGCAAAATAATAATAATAATTTTTAGGCCAAAGTTTGATTTTTCAGGGACCAAAAAATTAAATGTAGATTGAGATTTATTCATTCATTCAAAAACTGTTTGAAGGCCTAATGTGGGCCAGATACTGAGCCCTGGGACCAGATATGAACCCTGGCCTCATGGAAATTATCACTGACTGGATTAGCCAAACTTTGGAATAAATGTAATTTAGTGCATTAAATCACTTGCCAATGCAGGAGACCCAGGAAACGTGGTTCGATCCCTGGGTCGGGAAGATCCCCTGGAGAAGGAAATGGCAACCCACTCCAGTATTCTTGCCTGGAGAATCCCATGGACAGAGGACGCTGGTGGGCTACAGTCCACAGAGTTGCAAAGAGTCAGACACAACTGAGCCCGCGCACACACACGCAATGTGTTAAATCAAATTCCCAAATCCATGTTTATTTCTTAACAGAGTTAACATTTAAATGTTACTATTTGAAGGAGATTGTTTCTTTCTTTTTCCCTTAAATCCCATCACACTTTATATTGCAATGATGAGGCTTAAAAAAGGGCTTTAACTAGATTCAAGGTCTTTAAAGATGGTTTTTTTGTGGATAAAAATAACAGCAATGGATATTTGATGAATTACGTATGAAATATTCAAATCATTCATTCTGATATTAAGATGTTAAATATAAAATGTGTGCTTCATCTTAATATACTTTTTATGACTGTTAGCAACTGATATTTTAACATACTGGCTATGAAAAAAAGTCTTATTCTTCAGTGATACAATATTTTGCGAGGTGGAATTAGCAACCCTTACCACATAATGTTCTATTATCTTATAAAACATAGTCTGGATTCAACAAGTCAAAGGGAACAAAAAATCTAATCATAAGGGTTATTCATTTTTTAAAATCAAATTGGCTTCTCTGAAACTGGAATTTCTTTCTAAAGGCATCAGTTGGTTCCAAGTAAAGAAGATGTTCCAGCTTACCTTAAAAGACTTCAAAGGGACTCTGAAAATCCAGAATTTCTTATCTTTCTCTTTGAGGACTGAGAGTGGTACACTGTCCTGGACTTTTGCATGACAATTTTGTTCCTGCCGAAATTTAAAGTCAGTTTGATAATTATCTCAACCAATCACTGTTTGAATCCTTGATACAGGGTTATAAAGTGTCACCATGTCTATGAGGCACATAATAACTTCCCCCACTTCCTTCACCTGCAGATATGTATTTGCTCACAGCACCATTCGATTCCAAAAGAACTAGACTTACTTTCACTTAATTAAATAGCTCCTGGAAGGCTGTTCTGCATCTTAAATATAGACCATCAGTGTAACATATCTGAAAAGAGCCACTTAAACTCTGTCACCCTGACATTTCTTGTCTTCCAAAGGTTGGCAATCTAAGAAAACTCTAGGTTTCTTTAGTAAATATACTGCCTATTTAAGACCCCTATCATTCCTGAGGTAGGTATTAACGTTTCTGTGCTATAATTCAAGAAACTGTCCACATGCAACAGCCTTGATGTTGCCTAAGGGGCCTTTAACAACCTATAAATAGTAACTCCCAAGAAATCTTTCTGACCTAAATAAACTGTAATGTGAGGTGTTTTAAAATGTATCAACTTAGTATTCAAACTAAATTTTAAAAATAAATATTCAAAATACTAAAACTTATGGTAAGGTAGATAGATAGATTGCAGAAGTACATACCTACAGTGGATCTAGCTCTCCATCATCTCTCAGTTCTTTGTACTAGTTGTGCAGGGCAACATAGAAAGCTGGACCTTAATTCTAGCAGAAGTTTTGCACTTGAACTCGCCATTCTCTTGAACCCCAAACGTATGGTGTAAAGAAGGTGAATCCCTAGACCAGTTCTCCAATCTGTGCATCGAAAACCTGGACAGTTTATGTCTCTCTGTGTACTTGTTCAAAATATTCCAGTTCTTTGTGAACCAAGTAAGTTAATACTACCCAACAGTGAAAACTCCACAATTTAGATATAGAACGATAATAGGGAAAGCGGTAAAGTTGAAATGGAGTGGAGGGAATGGAAAGGGGATTTGCCTTGAAGCTGTGTTTTCATAGCAAGTACTTTGTCCTTATTTAAACAGCATGTTTGTATGAGTGGCTTAAAGGGCCTAACCAAATTTTAAGGAGCCTTAAGTCACTCCTGGGAGCAACATGACACCCTCACTCACACACAGATATCAGTCGAGGTTAGGGAATTGAACCTGCCTTCTTTTACTTTTTAATTTGAATTAACGTGAGTGTTCTGATCTTTTGTTATTAATAACCTTCCTAGATTGCAGCTGAGGATTGTAGCATCACACCCTCAGCCTTTTTTCTAGATCATTCTCTCCTGATAGTGAATCTCTTAATTTTAACATTTTTTGCCATTTGGATAGGCAGACACCTTTCAATACCATCAGGTCCTGGTTCTTTTCCCTTTACCACATCTTCTCTCAACGTATTTCTCTCACATATTATAAGCAGCAAGAAGAAGCCAGGTAGCATCTTCCAAACTTGGCTCAAAAATCTTGTATGTCCAAGTTCGTTTTTTACAAGTTCTGCTTTCCACACCACAGAAGGACACAATTCTGCTAAGTTTTCCACCAGAAGGATGATTAGAATCCTCTTCCTCCAAATCCCAGTAATGTCTTTCTCACTTTATCCTGAGATCTTACCAGCAGCATCTTTAACATCAATATTTCTACTATCATTTCCATTTCACCAGCCTTTACCCACTTCCTGATTCCAATTCCACTCCCACATTTTAAGAATTTCTTGTGGCGGCATCCCACTTTCATGTGCCAGAATCTGTATTCATCTTCTCTTGCTGCCTAACAAGCTGCCAAGTATACCTTTGCTTTTAGAAGGCTCATTTGGCTCACTCAGTTCAGTTCAGTTCAGTTCAGTCGCTCAGTCTTGTCCGACTCTTTGCGACCCCATGAATCGCAGCACGCCAGGCCTCCATGTCCATCACCAACTCCCGGAGTTCACCCAGACTCATGTCCATCGAGTCAGTGATGCCATCCAGCCATCTCATCCTCTGTCATTCCCTTCTCCTCCTGCTTCCAGTCCCTCCCAGCATCAGAATCTCATCAAAATAACCTCTTTATCTCAAAATCGACTGATTAGTAAACTTGATTACATCTGCCAAATCGTTTTTGCCATATAACAAGACATAATCATGGAAATGGTAATTCATCATATTTATAAGTTCTTCCCACAAAGAAGAGAGGATTATACAAAGGTGAGGATCATTGCAGGTCACCTTTAATTTTTCCCTACCACACATTTTAAGCTACAGTGAAAGGAAATACATCAATAGCTTCATGTGGGCTGGGGTGGGGGTATGCAGAGAGAAGGGATTTTAAAAGGCAAAAGATTTATATGATCTGAAGAGAAACCAGAGTATCAGAGAAGGCATTTTAAAGGGGTCATGAGGAAATTTGATAGATACTTTTGATTGTCTTAATTGTGGTGATTGTTTCATGGGTTTGTACATATGTCAAAACATCAAATTATACACTTGCAATACATATATTTTATTCTGTCAATTATACCTCGGTGAAGCTCTTAGGGGAAAAAAAAATTAACCCATTTCAAATTCTGTGAGTTGGGAAGTTAAAGTCATGGTTTTAATAAGCCTCCCCAAAGGAGAACATAAACTTTAATTTATTATGGAAACCAAATAACTAAAATTTAAGATCTGGGCTTGGAAATCTACATCAAGTTAGTAACTAAAAAAGCTATCTATAAACCCTCAGTTAGGATTGTTATTCTGTTCTTTTTTTTTTTTTAGAATTTTTAAAATTAATTTATTTTTTATTAAAAAATTTTTTTTATTTCTAAATTTTTTTTTTTTTAACTTTACAATATTGTATTGGTTTTGCCATATATCGAAATGAATCCACCACAGGTATACATGTGTTCCCCATCCTGAACCCTCCTCTCTCCTCCCTCCCCATACCATCCCTCTGGGTCATCCCATTGCACCAGCCCCAAGCATCCAGTATCAAACCTGGACTGGGGACTCGTTTCATATATGATATTATACATATTTCAATGCCATTCTCCCATATCATCCCACCCTCTCCCTCTCCCACAGAGTCCAAAAGACTGTTCTATACATCAGTGTCTCTTTTGCTGTCTCATATACAGGGTTATTGTTACCATCTTTCTAAATTCCATATATATGCGTTAGTATACTGTATTGGTGTTTTTCTTTCTGGCTTACTTCACTCTGTATAATAGGCTCCAGTTTCATCCACCTCATTAGAACTGATTCAAATGTATTCTTTTTAATGGCTGAGTAATACTCCATTGTGTATATGTACCACAGCTTTCTTATCCATTCATCTGCTGATGGACATCTAGGTTGCTTCTATGGCCTGGCTGTTATAAACAGTGCTGCAATGAACATTGGGGTACACATGTCTCTTTCCCTTCTGGTTTCCTCAGTGTGTATGCCCAGCAGTGGGATTGCTGGATCATAAGGCAGTTCTATTTCCAGTTTTTTAAGGAATCTCCACACTGTTCTCCATAGTGGCTGTACTAGTTTGCATTCCCACCAACAGTGTAAGAGGGTTCCCTTTTCTCCACACCCTCTCCAGCATTTATTGCTTTGTAGACTTTAGGATCGCAGCCATTCTGACTGGTGTGAAATGGTACCTCATAGTGGTTTTGATTTGCATTTCTCTGATAATGAGTGATGTTGAGCATCTTTTCATGTGTTTGTTAGCCATCTGTATGTCTTCTTTGGAGAAATGTCTATTTAATTCTTTGGCCCATTTTTTAATTGGGTCATTTATTTTTCTGGAATTGAGCTGTAGGAGTTGCTTGTATATTTTTGAGATTAGTTGTTTGTCAGTTGCTTCATTTACTATTATTTTCTCCCATTCTGAAGGCTGTCTTTTCACCTTGCTAATAGTTTCCTTTGATGTGCAGAAGCTTTTAAGTTTAATTAGGCCCCATTTGTTTATTTTTGCTTTTATTTCCAATATTCTGGGAGGTGGGTCATAGAGGATCCTGCTGTGATGTATGTCGGAGAGTGTTTTGCCTATGTTCTCCTCTAGGAGTTTTATAGTTTCTGGTCTTATGTTTAGATCTTTCTTAAAGGAAGAGTTTGGGCTAGAACTTTTAATCTAGAGGTGACTCTATTACCATGACTTTGAACTATCTGCCTTCCTGTTTTCTTAAATTTGGATAAACAGGAGCTGAGCCAAATGTCAAAACTAAGGCAAGAATAGCAATAGCAGTACAGACACAGAGAGAAATGTCCCAACTAGAATTATTTTACATTGGCTCAAACTAGTTCACAAACCAGCAGAAGCCACTTGAGTAGTTTTCCCTGTGTGAGCAGATGTACAGCATTCCTGTGGGGCAGCTTTGATTGGTGGAAGTTTAAATGGCAAAAACCTTCAATTCAACTGCTCAATACTGAGTTGCTGTCAGTGCAAGTTAAAAAACAGATCGAGTTTTAATTTTTTTAAGCAACCATAGCCTTTTAAAAAGTGGTAACCATTTCTTCCAGATTCCATATTCTATTGCCACTAAGGCTCTAGTTGACATAATGTACTCTGAAATAGGTTAATTAAAGAAGACATTATAGCTGAACTACAAGTAATAGACTGTTGTCCGTCTTGGCTTCCACTGTCTTATTATGACTGAGACAGAAACTGCTAGACCACATAATTTTTTCTTCGTATGAAAAGAAAAAATAACTTCAATTTTAAAATACATGGGTATGTATTTTATTTTCTCCAGACCTGTGACTCAGATACTGAGAACTAGTGGAGAGTAATGATATAGATTTGAAGATGTGAAGTCAGATATATCTTGTTTAAACCCCTGCCTTTTCCTATGTGACCTTGGAAAAGTATCCTAAATTTTCTAAGATTCAGTTTCTTCATCTGTAATATTGTTATAATAACAGGTAGCACATTGAGCACATATAACAGGATATATCCTGCACAGAGGAACCAAAGCCCATTATCTCATGTAGTCCTTAAACTAGATAACACTATTTTATCTCCATCATAGGGATGAAGAAAGTGGATCCTAAGGTGTCAGAATCAGTGAGTGACAGAACCCAGACTTGAACCCCTGAATTCTGACCTTAGAACCTGGCTCTTAGCCACTGAACTAAATTAAGGATCATTAAATTATGATTCGTCATAATGACACCATGAAGGTAATGTATGGAAAATCACTCAGGGTCCCACACAACACATGACTCCGCATAGGGGAAGCTATTATGAATTTCATGGTTCTTTGCCAAGTCTGAGTTTTCACTTTGTCATTGCCCAAACTTTCCTAGGATTATTGGCAAAGTGATGTCTTTTAAATCAAATATAAATAAAATTAAATTTTAAACTTTGATGGTTATTTTATGTAATACAAAAGTAAATTACTAATTTTTCTTATCCTGATTGCTAAATCTAACAGGCATGCCTGGTTCCAATCTCTGAGCCCTAGTCCTGAATCTCTCACTCTGATGCCTGAGTGATCTTTCTAAAACACAATTCTAATCATGTCACTACTCCATCTGAACTTCTCAGTGTCTCTTTTTGAGATTTCTCAAACTATCCAGCTTTGCCTTGAGCTGGTCCTCTTTGAAAACCTTTGAGACTCTGGAAGATGACAGAGAAGCAGGGCCAGAGATGCAGCTGGAGCTGAGTTGCCCAAAGTCCTGAATACACAGGACATGTCCTGTATTTAAATGACTTTTCCTGTTTCCGATATGGACTCGGTCAGGTCTACCTAAATATCCTATATTCAGCTTGTCTCAATAATTACAAAAAGCTATTTTTCCACCACAGTAATTGGTGCTCAAATCTCTTAAATGGCTGCAGTAGCCAAAATCATTCCTCTGAATCCCAAAAGAAGGGACTTAGAACTAAAAAACATATTTTTTAGGGCTTGTCTGGCAATCCAAGACCTCGCCTTCCAATGCAGGGGTGGGGTGTGGGTTTAATCCATGGTTGGGGAGCTAAGATCCCACATGCCCAGGAGCCAAAAAAAAAAAAACAGTAAAACATAAGCAATGTTGTAACAAATTCAATAAAGATTTTAAAAATGGTCCATATCAGAAAAATCCATTTTAAAAAATGAATATTTTTTAATGTATAAGAAAAGATTGTTCTTTGGCCAAAGTCCCAAGTCATAAACCAGCAACCATCATTAATTAGTGATAGATCAGTGCTGGGAAGCCTGGTGTGCTACATACTGTTCTTGGGGTCACAAAGAGTCCAGACAGGACTTAGTGACTGAACAACAACAACATGTTCTGAAAATCACCCAATCAGCAAGAACCTCACTCCATAACTTCTTCTGAAAGTTAGCAAACCAATGACATCTAAGCTTCCACAATTCATTCAATCAGTGACAACCCCATGTATCTGCAGCCAATCAGTAACTGCCTCATTCCAGTGACCACACTAGCACATCTGCTAGTGGAACCACCTCATTTCTGAAAGTCCACCAATCCCTCAAAGCCAGGCTTCCCAAAACATTAAGTCAGTAATGCTGTGCCTTATACATTCAACTCTTCCTTGAAAGCAAAAGGAAAGTTCATCTTTTTATGCCAGATATTGGGTTCTATTTATTGTTAGTTCTGCTGGATCATGGAAAAAGCAAGAGAGTTCCAGAAAAAAACATCTATTTCTGCTTTATTGACTATGCCAAAGCCTTTGACTGTGTGGATCACAATAAACTGTGGGAAATTCTGAAAGAGATGGGAATACCAGACCACCTGACCTGCCTCTTGAGAAACTTGTATGCAGGTCAGGAAGCAACAGTTAGAACTAGACATGGAACAACAGACTGGTTCCAAATAGGAAAAGGAGTACGTCAAGGCTGTGTGTTGTCACCCTGCTTATTTAACTTACATGCAGAGCACATCATGAGAAATGCTGGGCTGGAAGAAGCACCAGCTGGAATCAAGATTGCCGGGAGAAATATCAATAACCTCAGATATGCAGATGACACCACCCTTACGGCAGAAAGTGAAGAAGAACTAGAGCCTCTTGATGAAAGTGAAAGAGGAGAGTGAAAAAGTTGGCTTAAAGCTCAACATTCAGAAAACTAATATCATGTCATCCTGTCCCATCACTTCACGGGAAATAGATGGGAAAACAGTGGAAACAGTGGCTGACTTTATTTCTGTGGGTTCCAAAATCACTGCGGACGGTGATTGCAGCCATGAAATTAAAAGACGTTTACTTCTTGAAAGGAAAGTTATGACCAACCTAGTGAGTAGTAGTGAAGTCACTCAGTCGTGTCCAACTCTTTGCGACCCCATGGACTGTAGCCTACCAGGCTCCTCAGTCCATGGAATTTTCCAGGCAAGAGTACTGGAGTGGGTTGTCATTTCCTTCTCCAGGGAATCTTCCCAACCCAGGGATCGAACCCAGGTCTCCTGCACTGCAGGCAGACGCTTTACTGTCTGAGCCACCAGGGAAGCCATGATGAACCTAGACAGAATATAAAAAGTAGAGACATTACTTTGTCCACAAAGGTTCGTCTAGTCAAAGCCATGGTTTTTCCAGTGGTCATGTATGGATGTGAGAGTTGGACTATAAAGAAAGCTGAGCACCGAAGAATTGATGCTTTTGAACTGTGGTGTTGGAGAAGACTCTTGAGAGTCCCTTGGACTGCAAGGAGGTCCAACCAGTCCATCCTAAAGGAGATCAGTCCTGGGTGTTCATTCGAAGGACTGATGTTGAAGCTGAAACTCCAATACTTGGGCCACCTGATGCGAAGAGCTGACTCATTTGAAAAGACCCTGATGCTGGGAAAGATTGAGGGCAGGAGAAAAAGGGGCCGACAGAGGATGAGATGGTTCGATGGCATCACCGACTCAATGGACATGGGTTCGAGTAAACTCTAGGAGTTAGTGATGGACTGGCATGCTGCAGTTCATGGGGTCGCAAAGAGTCAGACACAACTGAGCGACTGGACTGACTGAATTGTTAGTTCACAAGTTTGCAACTCTTTCAATTGTTCAACCCCTGCTTGTAGCTAGTTATGAGTTCTGATTTGTGAACGACAAACATATGCTCATCATGACTGTAATGTCATCAAATTCAATTTTCATTCCTTGCTATGGCCACTCTTTAAGTTGTGTGTATGTGAATCCCCAAATGCCAAAACATAATCTAAATTTTGTGATAAATTTTCTGATCAGTGAACATTATTAAATGAGAAAAAATCCTCTGGACATTCTCTGTACAGTTCCCAATTGTTGATTTAATGTTTTAAAAGTTGTAGAAATGTAGAGATAAATCAGTATAAAATAATAACTAAACATAAGAAACATAATTTCCCCAACTACTGCCGGAGAAGGCAATGGCACCCCACTCCAGTACTCTTGCCTGGAAAATCCCATGGATGGAGGAGCCTGGAAGGCTGCGGTCCATGGGGTCGCTGAGGGTCCGACACAACTGAGCAACTTCACTTTCACTTTTCACTTTCATGCATTGGAGAAGAAAATGGCAACCCACTCCAGTGTTCTTGCCTGGAGAATCCAAGGGACGGGGGAGCCTGGCGGGCTGCCATCTATGGGGTCGCACAGAATCGGACAAGACTGAAGTGACTTAGCAGTAGCAGCAGCAACTGCCAAAGATGTGACAAAATAATGCATTTTTATGAGCCATTCCCAGATAAGAAATATAAAATAATCACAGAGGATGGCTTTATGCAATGGCTTTCCACATTGGATATCATCAGCCTGCTGCTCAAAAGAGGCTTCCCTGGTGCCTCAGACGGTAGAGAATCTGCATGCATTGCAGGAGACCTGGGTTTGATCCCTGGGTTGGTAAGATCCGCTGAAGGAGAGCATGGCAACCCACTCTAGTATTCTTGCCTGGAGAATCCCATGGACAGAGGAGACTGGCAGGCTACAGTCCTTCAGGTCACAAAGAGTCAGACACCTCTTTGCGACTAAACAACAACATCTCAAATAACTGTTAAAACATGTTGCTACCAGAAGTATTTTCTGATTCCAAAATTACAAATAAATTATCAAGATGAAATCTACTACAACAGTAAAAAATGTAGTAATTCCACTTATTGTTGCAGAGCTTATGGAAGATCTAATGTCTTATATTTTTACAACATACAGACACAAGTAGCCATAATGCGGAAAACAGGTTCCTTTGTACAATACTTTTTTCATGAAAAATGTGTTACTTATAAGGCAACTCTAAGTACCCCATGAACCGCAGCACTCGAGGCCTCCCTGTCCATTACCAACTCCCGGAGTCCACCCAAACCCATTAAAATCTTTTTGAAACGAGACTTCAGAAAGGTTCTATTATTGCCATAGGAATTAATGAGAAAAATTGTATTGTTTTTGGTGGCAAAAATATGAATAGAAATTTTGCTAGATATTTGCCTGAAAGTGCAGACAATGTTCACTCAAAGTTGAAGCAAACATGAATGGAAGTTGTTGGCTATCCTGCCACTTGTGCAAAATGCTGCTCAAACAGCATCTAACGTCCTTTCTGTTAACATGGAAGTCATTGCCATGAAAGTTTTTTTCTACTTCAGCATTTATAGTGTTCAAACTGAGCAATTAAAAGATTTCTGTGAGAACTGTCAAAAAGAGAAGTTAAGAAAACAAGCCCACTTACAATTGCATCAGAAAGAATAAAATGTCTAGGAATAAATTTAACCAAGGAGGTGAAAGACATCTACTTTGAAGATTATAAGACATTAATGAAAGAAATTGAAGAAGACATAAATATATGGAAAAATATTCTGTGCTCGTGGATTGAAAGAATTAATATTGTCAAAACGTCCATACTGTCCAAAGCAATCTGTAGGTCTGATGCAATCCCTAGCAAAATTCTAATAGCATTTTCCACAGAAATAGAGCAAACAGTCCTGAAATTTGTATGGAACTCCTGTGTCTCTTGCATTTTAAGCAGATTCTTTACCTGCTGAGCCATCAGAAGAGCCCATATGGAACAACAAAAGATCCTTAAAAGCCAAAGCAGTCTTGAAAAAAAAAGGAAGTTTTGCCATCTGTGACAACATGAATGAACCTTGAAAGCACCATACTAAGAAATGTCAGAGAAAAAGACAAATACCGTATGATCTCACATATATGTGGAATTTTTTAAAAAGACAAAAACAAGCAAAACCAAGCTTATAGATATGGAGAATAGATCGGTGGTTGCCAGAGGTAAAAAGTGGAAGATAGGAGAAAATAGCGAATGGGTCAAAAGATACAGACTTCCAGTTATAAAATAAATAAGTCCTGAGGATGTAAGATTCGGCCAAGATAATAATATTGTATTGCATATTTGAAAATTGTTAGAGTAGATTTAAACATTTTTCATTTTGAAATCAACTATAGTTCAATAAAATTTAATTTTTTTATTTTGAAAGATATGCACAATGACAGTCATCCTTTGTTGTATCAGCAAAAAGATGAGAACAATATAAATGTCCATCAGTAGGGGACTAGATAAATGAAGAATGATATACTTGTATGATTGCAGTTAAAAAGGAAAAAACTAGAACTCTGCATATCAAAATGGATGGATCTAAAATAAATAGTTGGAAAACAAACAGCTAGCAACCAACATGTTTTTTCCGTCCTTATCAATTTGCCTTATCTAAAATGTTGTATGAATTAAATTATACAGTATGCAGTCTTTTGATTCTGACTTCTTTCACCTAGTTTATTGCATTCAAGATTCATCCATACTGTTGCAGGTATCGGTTCAGTTCAGTCACTCAGTCGTGTACGACTCTTTGAGACCCCATGGACTGCAGCATGCCAGGCTTCCCTGTACATCACCAACTCCCTGAGTTTCCTCAAACTTATGTCCATTGAGTCGGTGATGCCATCCAACCATCTCATCCTCTCTCATCCCCTTCTCCTCCTGCCTTCAATCTTTCCTGGCATCAGGGTCTTTTCTAATGAGTTAATTCTTTGCATCAGGTGGCCAGAGTATTGGAGTTTCAGCTTCAGCATCAGTCCTTCCAGTGAATATTCAGGACTGATTTCCTTTAGGATGGACTGGTTGGATCTCTTTAAAGTCCAAGGAACTCTCAAGAGTCTTCTCCAACACCACAGTTCAAAAGCATCAATTCTTTGGCACTCAGCTTTCTTTATAGTCCAACTCTCACATCCATACATAATTACTGGAAAAACCATAGCTCTGACTAGACAGAACTTTGTTGGCAAAGTAATGTCTCTGCTTTTTAATATGCTGTCTAGGTTGGTCATAGCTTTTCTTCCAAGGAGCAAGTGTCTTTTAATTTCATGGCCACAGTCACCATTTGCAGTGATTTTGGAGCCCAAAATAATAAAGTCTCTCACTGTTTCCCTCCCCATCTATTTGCCATGAAGTGATGGGACTGAATGCCATGATCTTAGTTTTCTGAATGTTGAGTTTTAAGCCAGCTTTTTCACTTTCTTCTTTTACTTTCATCAGTAGGCTCTTTAGTTCTTCTCTTTCTGCCATTAGGGTGGTGTCATCTGCATATCTGAGGTTCTTGATATTTCTCTCAGCAATCTTGATTCCAACTTGTGCTTCATCCAGCCCGACAGGTATTAGTAGCTCCTTCTTATTGTTCAAATATTTGCCTGATTTCTTTTTTTTTTAATTTCTTGCCACTTTATTTTTTAATTGAAGGATAATTGCTTTACAGAATTTTTTTGTTTTCTGTCAAACATCAATAAGAATTAGCCATAGCTATACCCATGTCCCCACCCTCCCAAACCTCCCTCCCGTCTCCCTCCCCATCCCACCCTTCTAGATTGTCACAGAGCACCTGTTTGAGTTCCCTAAGTCATACAGTAAATTCCCATTGGCTATCTATTTTACATATGGTTGTATAAGCTTCCATGCTACTCTCTCCATACATCTCACCCTCTCCCTCCTTCCCTCCCTCCATGTGCATAGGTCTCTTCTGTATGTCTGTCTGTCTATTGCTGTCCTGCAAATAAATTCATCAGTACCATCTTTCTAGATTCTACATACATGTGTCAGTATACGGTATTTATATTTCTCTTTCTGACTTAACTTCACTCTGTATAATAGGTTGTAGGTTCATCCACATTATTAGAGCTGACTCAAATGTGTTTCTTTTTATGGCTGAGTAATATTCCAATGTACATATGTACCACAGCTTATTTATCCATTCATCTCTCTATGGACATCTAGGTTGCTTCCATGTTCTAGCTATTGTAAATAGTGCTGCAATGAACATTGGGGTACATGTGTCTTTTTCAATTTTGGCTTCCTCAGGGTATATGTCTAGGAGTGGGATTGCTGGGTTATACGGTGTTTTATTCTGAGTTTTTTAAGGAATCACCATACCATCTTCCATGGTTATTTTGCCTAATTCCTTAATGGGCTGTTATGTATGTAACTTTGCTCTAAAAAAATAAAGTTTTGAGAAGTTTTTTAAGGATTTTTGTGGTGTGATACTGCTGGCATTCAGCAATCTTCAGTTGTCTTACATCCAAAACTCATTGGCTTTCTTGAACAGTTATTTGAAAACATCCTAAGTTAATTTGAAGCACTTAAATCCTACTTTAAGTCTGAATCAAAGGCTCCCCAAATTTTGGTTGTCTTTTAAAATTATCCATTGAGTGAATCATATTTATTTGTTGATCATACTTTTTGATATCTGTTTATTACTAGGATTATGCAAATTGAAGGAAGAGCAGTGTTATTGAAATACTCCAATCCTTGAAGGAAATTGTGGAATAAGTTAAAGAAAGAGTTATAGTAAAATTTTATCCCTTTAAGTATCAAGACTGTTTATAAAAGGGATATTATATTACCTATGTAAAGGAAAGGCTTCCCTGGTCACTCAGATGGAAAAGAATCTGTCTGCAAGGCGGGAGACCCACGTTCGATCCTTGGGTTGGGAAGATCCCCTGGAGAAGGTAGTGGCAACCCAATTCAGTATTCTTGTCTAGAGAATTTTGTGGACTGAGGGGCCTGGCGGGCTACAGTCTATGGGGTCACAAAGAGTTGGATATGACTGAGTGAATAACACTTACACTTATGCAAAGGAAAAAAATCCCAACTTGCAGTGAATAATTATTATGATACTTGTCATGACGGCTTGTAAAATGACTTTATCCCTTGAAGAGTTTTATTTTTTTAATCTACAGATATTTCTAAATACTCTTCCAGCATGTGAACAAGTAGAACAAATGAAAGAAAGGAATAAACAACAACAATGCTTTTGTAAGTAGGCAGCATTTTTAAAAATCACTAATCAAGGGATGAAATATAATCCTGAAAAATGGAAAAGTATGTTATGCATTGAAAGATGGTATTTTGTGCTTCAATAAACCAGATTTCAAGACTGATTCTTAAGAGTTTATGCAAGTGCGTGTGTGTGTATGTTAGTCACTCAGTCGTGTCTGACTCTTTGCACCCCCATGGACTGTAGCCTGATAGGCTTCTCTGTCCATGGACTCTCCAGACAAGAATACTTGCCATTGGCAAGTGAGTTGCCATTCCCTGCTCCAGGGAATCTAAGTAAATCTTGTGAAATAAATAACTGCAAACAACATAAAGGAAATATAATTTTTAAAAGAAGAATGAAATTTAGATATTTTTATACTTATTTCAGATAAACAGCAAATACTTTAGTATAAGCGTGTCCTATGCAATAGACAGAATATTAAAAAGCAGAGACATTACTTTGCCAACAAAGTCTGTCTAGTCAAGGCTATGGTTTTTCCAGTGGTCATGTATTGATGTGAAAGTTGGACTAAGAAGAAAGCTGAGCGTCGAAGAATTGATGCTTTTGAACTGTGGTGTTGGAGAAGACTCTTGAGAGTCCCTTGGACTGCAAGGAGATCCAACCAGTCCATCCTCAAGGAGATCATCCTGGGTGTTCATTGTAAGGACTGATTTTGAAGCTGAAGCTCCAATACTTTGGCCACCTCACGTGAAGAGTTGACTCACTAGAAAAGACTCTGATGCTGGGAGGGATTGGGGGCAGGAGGAGAAGGGGATGACAGAGGATGAGCTGGCTGGATGGCATCACCGATTTGAGGCACATGAGTTTGGGTGAACTCCGGGAGTTGGTGATGGACAGGGAGGCCTGGCGTGCTGTGATTCATGGGGTCACAAAGAGTCAGACATGACTGAGTGACTGAACTGACTGACTGACTGATGCAATATTTGGGGGCTTCCCAGGTGACTCAGTCAGTGGTAAAGAATCCGCCTGCAATGCAGGAGGTGCAGGAGACATGGATTCCATCCCTGGGTCAGGAAGATCCCTTGGAGAAGGAAATGGCAACCCACTCAGCATTCTTGCATGGAAAATCCTATGGACAGAGGAGCCTGGTGGGCTACAGTCCTTTGAGTCACAGAATCAGACATGCCTGAGCACGCATGGGCAATACTTCTCTTTTATCTCAATATACATAAGCATAGATAATTAGAAATCACTCAAATTTAACTGGACATTTTGTATTTTCATTTGCTCAATCTGGTGACCCTCAGTTGGATTCTATCAACAGGTGTAAGGTTGCTTCCTGTGGTCATCTTGTGATTTCATTTTTTTCCTTTGCAGGAGAGGCAATCAGATATCTGCAGGGTGTCAATAATCTCACACTCTGGTACAAGCATTCAGTAGACTGACCGGGCTACAAGGGATCCCCAATCTCATATCTTACTACCTCCCAGGCCAATTCTGTGGGAAAAGACTAGGACTAGACCGTAGAAAGTGTTAGCCACTCAGGTGTGTTCAATTCTTTGCAAACCCTGGTCTGTCTCCCAGTAGGCTCCTCTGTCCATAGAATTTTCCAGGCAAGAATACTGGAATGTGTTCCAAGGTGATACGACTAGTAAAGAACCTACCCATCTGCCAATGCAACAGGCATAAGAGATGCAAGGTTGATCCCTGGATCAGGAAGATCCCCTGGAAGAGGGCATGGCAACCCAATTCAATATTCTTGCTGGAGAATCCCATGGACAGAGGAGCATCATGGGCTACGGTTCATAGGATTAAAAAGAGAGGGACACAGCTGAAACAACTTAGCACGCACACACGCACGCAGACTATAGAAGTGTTTAGACAGAGCTGCCATGACTGAATCTTCTCTCAATCTGAGCAGCTACTCCTGGCTGTAATAGAACTCATCTAAGACCAGTTGTACACCTTTGGCTACCAATCATTTAGTCAGCAGACTTGTAGAGAAAGGTACTGGACTAGACTCCATGAAGGACTCTCATAATCTGCCATTACGGAAGCTCCATTCTTTGAACCATCAGTGGCATTTCTGCTAATTACCTATTATGTGGCAGAATTTGCAGGTCTCATCTATAGTATCTTTTAATACTATTTATGTAGTATTTATATATATATCAGTTCAGTTTGGTCACTCAGTCATGTCCGACTCTTTGCAACCCCATGGACTGCAGCACACCAGGCCTCCCTGTCCATCACCAACTCCTGGAGTTTACCCCAAATTCATGTCCATTGAGTTGGTGATGCCATCCAACCATCTCATCCTCTGTTGTCCCCTTATCTTCCCACCTTCAATCTTTCCCAGCATCAGGGTCTTTTCCAATGAGTCAGCTCTTCACATCAGGTGGCCAAAGTATTGGAGTTTCAGCTTCAACATCAGTCCTTCTAATGAACACTCAGGACCGATTTCCTTTAGGATGCACTGGTTGGATCTCCTTGCAGTCCAAGGGACTCTCAATTGTCTCCTTTAACACCACAATTCAAAAGCATCAGTTCTTTGGCACTCAGCTTTCTTTATAGTTCAACTCTCACATCCATACATGACCACTGGAAAAACCATAGCCTTGACTAGAGGGACCTTTGTTGGCAAAGTAATGTCTCTGCTTTCTAACACATTGTCTAAGTTGGTCATAACTTTCCTTCCAAGGAGTAAGTGTCTTTTAATTTCATGGCTGCAATCACCATCTGAAGTGATTTTAGAGCCCCCAAAAATAAAGTCTCTCACTGTTTCCACTGTTTCCCTCCCCATCTATTTGCCATGAAGTGATGGGACTGGATGCCATAATCTTAGTTTTCTGAATGTTGAGCTTTAAGCCAACTTTTTCACTCTCCTCTTTCACTTTCATCATTTTACATATATTTATTTATATAAATTTATTTATAGATCATTCTGCTTTTAATTGTGGCCATCTCTTAATATCCAACAGCTTTGATAGTCAATCCTGATTATTCAAGGGTTCCATATTTGCTAAGTTAGCAGCTTGCTAACATTTATTTGTAACTCTGAAGTCAATAGTTACTGTCATTTTATGGTCAACCAAGGACATGTGCATGAACAGAGCAAAAAAAAATTGAGTTGTTTTATATGCACATTCCTAGCTGAGGTCAAATAAGGTAGCACTTAGCTTTCTTGTTTCAACTCTTATACTGTAAATGTATACTTTTGTGGTCTATTTAGTGCCACATTTTTGTATTTTGTGCTTTTTGTTGGTGATTTTGCTGTTTAAAATGACTTCCAAGTATAGTTGTTATTGTTGTTCAGTTGCTAAGTCTTGTCCAACTCTTTGTGACCCCACGGACTACAGCATGTCAGGCTACTCTGTCCTCCACTGTCTCCTGGAGTTTGCTCAAATTTATGTCCATTGAGCGGATGACACCATCCAACCATCTCATTCTCTGCTGCTCTTTTCCTTTTGCCTTCAATCTTTCCCAGCATTAGGGTCTTTTCCAGTGAGTCAGGTCTTCACATCAGGTGGCCAAAATATTGGAGTTTCAGTTTCAGCACCAGTCTTCCCAATGAATAATAAGGAGGCAAGCTCACAGTGCCAATTACTCCTACATTCATCTCATAAGACCTTGAACTAACATTTTTCATAATGTGGCTCCTCGGCAAATTGAATCTGAATCAACTTGATTCAAATGGTTAAATATAAATTTGTTTAATATGCAGTTTTCAAGGAACCAGCTCGGACCTATTGAATTAGAATCTAACTAGGCAAAGCTCAGAAACCTGCATGTTGAGGTGCTTCTTAGGTTATTCTTATGTGCACTAGTATTTGAGAACCACTGACAATAGGAAGGCCAAAGTATCTTCCACTTGAAAGCAAAGTCTGCCTGTGATTACAAAATAAGCTCAGATCTAACAGCCAATTTCAATCTTCTTTTCTAAATGAGAAAAGCCAAGGATAGAAAATTCTAGGATTTAAATTGTTATCATGTTGGCTGAAACAGATGATGACAGAGCCCAGACGATCAAGGCCAGAAAAGGAAGAAAGAAGGACAGGCTTAACTTGGACTCCAAAACTCCTCAAAAATCTATTTTGGATGTGTGTGTTTGTGTGTGTGTGCGTATAAATCTCATCTCTACAACTTCCTTTCCCATTACATTTTCAACCCTTCCTTGCTGACTGAACAAAAGCCACCAGTCTACCTAGCCTTTTTGCTTACATGAAATTGTGTAAATAACATCATCATCACAGGTTGCTCTGAGGATTCGAGAAGATAATGTGTATGACTTGCTTAACTCAGTCCCTGACATCCAGGAAGCTAAATCAATACCAGCAATTATCAACATCTAACACAACCACCGACAGACCTATAGTATTGTTGGGCCCTAAAAGGAATCCCACAGCGGGCCAGGAAATTGAAGGCCCTGATATATCATTACTCAAAGAAGGGCCATGAATGGGTGACATAGGTGTCCCCAGTGGGTGCACCATGGCTTCCACCAGGAAACGAGCTGGGAATGCTAGGCCACCCAAGCACACCCTGTCCTGTGGAGTAGTGCCAGGGTAAATGATACACAACCCAACTCTGCCCAACACTACCACCCAACACACCCACTCAGAGAAGCTTTTAAGCCAAATGTAAATCAGTGGATAACTTGCCTACATTTGCCTCTTATAGACATGGCCTTGGAGTCTCCTTAAACAACAAACCACCCATCAGTTGGGAAAATGATAGGGTTCAATTTGAATGGGTCTGTCTGCCCCCTCAGAGGGATGTGGTCAGGAAGAGAGACAGAGAAATGTTAGTGGTGGGGGGTGGGGGGGGTCGGGTGTTAAAAATGCCTAAAGCCACAGGAAGAATTATGCTACAATACACTTTGCATGAACTACTATGAATTTAAGTGAGTAAAGGCAAACTAAGACAACGTCCCCCTTTAATTTTGGTATGTAAGATCTGAGCAAAGCTAAAAAGAAGACTGTTCTTAGCATGGAAAAGAAAGATTTTTTTCCACAATATTATCAGAATGGTCACAGGAAAGGGAAAATAGCATACTGTGTATTTCAAACTGTAGGTCACAAGCCCCACTAATGGGTCCTAAAATCAATTTTAGTGTATTTTTAATGAAAGAATAGAATAAGGCATCATCATTTCAGTTCAGTCACTCAGTCGTGTCTGACTCTTTGCAACCCCATGAATCGCAGCACACCAGGCCTCCCTGTCCATCACTAACTCCCGGAGTTCACTCAAACTCATGTCCATCAAGTCGGTGATGCCATCTAGCCATCTCATCCTCTGTCGTCCCCTTCTCCTCCTGCCCCGAATCCCTCCCAGAATCAAGGTCATTTCCAATGAGTCAAATCTTCACATGAGGTGGCCAAAGTATTGGAGACTCAGCTTCAGCATCAGTCCTTCCAATGAACACCCAGGATGATCTCCTTTAGGATGGACTCGTAGGATATCCTTGAAGTCCAAGGGACTCTCAAGAGTCTTCTCCAACACCACAGTTCAAAAGTATCAATTCTTCAGCGCTCATTTCTTCACAGTCCAACTCTCACATCCATACATGACCACTGGAAAAACCATAGCCTTGACTAGACGGACCTTTGTTGGCAAAGTAATGTCTCTGCTTTTCAATGAGCTATCTAGGTTGGTCATAACTTCCCTTCCAAGGAGTAAGTGTCTTTTAATTTCATGGCTGCAGTCAACATCTGTAGTGATTTTGGAGCCCCAAAAAATAAAGTCTGACACTGTTTCCACTGTTTCCACATCTATTTCCCATGAAGTGATGGGACCAGATGCCATGATCTTTGTTTTCTGAATGTTGAGCTTTAAGCCAACTTTTCCACTCTCCTCTTTCACTTTCATCAAAAGGCTTTTCAGTTCCTCTTCACTTTCTGCCATAAGGGTGGTGTCATCTGCATATCTGAGGTTATTGATATTTCTCCCGGCAATCTTGATTCCAGCTTGTGCTTCTTCCAGCCCAGCGTTTCTCATGATGTACTCTGCAGAGAAGTTAAATAAGCAGGGTGACAATATACAGCCTTGACATACTCCTTTTCCTATTTGGAACCAGTCTGTTGTTCCATGTCCAGTTCTAACTGTTGCTTCCTGACCTGCATACAGGTTTCTCAAGAGGAAGTTCAGGTGGTCTGGTATTCCCATCTCTTTCAGAATTTCCCACAGTTTATTGTGATCCACACAGTCAAAGGCTTTGGCATAGTCAATAAAGCAGAAGTAGATGTTTTTCTGGAACTCTCTTGCTTTTTCCATGATCCAGTGGATGTTGGCAATTTGATCTCTGGTTCCTCTGCCTTTTCTAAACCCAGCTTGAACATCTGGAAGTTCACGGTTCATGTATTGCTGAAGCCTGGCTTGGAGAATTTTGAGCATTACTTTCCTAGCATGTGAGATGAGTGCAATTGTGCGGTAGTTTGAGCAGTCTTTGGCATTGCCTGTCTTTGAGATTGGAATGAAAACGGACCTTTTCCAGTCCTGTGGCCACTGCTGCCTTTTCCAAATTTGCTGGCATATTGAGTGCAGCACTTTCACAGCATCATCTTTCAGGATTTGAAATAGGTCAACTGGAATTCCATCACCTCCACTAGTGATGCTTCCTAGGCATCTTACCTATATGAATATTTGAAAAAATGATTCTCAGTGTGTATGTGCATTTGGGTTACAACTGATATTTATTCATTATAATGAATTTATTTGTTTTTATAATGGACTTTCGTGTAATTGTTGCTGTTCAGTGGCTAAGTTGTGTCCAACTCTTTGTGACCCCATGGTGGCACACCAGGCATCCCTGTCCTTCATTGTCTCCAGGAGTTTGTTCAACCTCATGTCATTGAGTTGGTGGTGCCATCCAACCGTCTCATCCTCTGTCACCCTTTTCTCCTCCTGCCCTCAGTCTTTCCCAGCAGCCTCATCTTGTCCAATGAGTCACCTCTATGCATCAGGTGGCCAAAGTATTGGACCTTCAGCTTCAGCATCAGTCCTTCCAATGAGTATTCAGGGTTGGTTTCCTTTAGGATTGACTGGTTTGATCTTTTACATAATTAAAATGTTATGAAATGTTTATTTTTTATAATGACTATAGTGGGAAAAGACTGTTTTAATTAAGGGCTTAGTCTGTTTTTTTTAATTTTTGGCTGCACTGGGTCTTCATTGCTGCACTCGGACTTTCTCTAGTTGTGGCAAGTGAGGTCTACTCTCCATTGTAGTCTGCGGACTTCTCACTACAGTCAGTGGCTTCTCTTGCTATGGAGCACAGGCTCTACAGCACAGGCACACAGGCTTAGTTGCTCTATGGCATGTGGGATCATCCTGGACCAGGGATTGAACCTGTGTCCCCCGCACTGGCAGATGGATTCTTAACCACTGGACAGCCAGGAAAATTTGGAAAAGTTTTAAAAAGGATGGTAGAAAACTAAGTGCTCTAGATTCTAGGGACTTTGAATACAGGCCCATCACTTGCTAATTTTATGACTTCTTCAATTTCCTCGGTTGTAAAATGGGAATAATACCTATGAGAATTCTGGGAAGTTAAATGGGATCATTCATATAAACTTCTCTAGGACACTGCCCGTCATAAACAGTCACCTAATAAATGTCAGTTTCCTTCTTCTATGCACTTCAGGGATTCTGTATATAACAGATTCTGGCATCATAGCAACAGTCCTTTAATTTCCTTTGGCCTCTGTGTCTTCCTTCTGAAGAAAGAGAACTGACCTAGATGAACTAGCACCTTGCTTGCTTCTGGTTTAATTAAAATGGTCATGCTAGTATCACATTAGAGAGATTCTCTTGGAAATTATTGCAAATCCCAATAGATTTTTAAAAAATTTATCTTTTTGTTTTGAGGTAACTAGATCCATAGGCAGTTGTAAGAAATAAAACAGAAAATTCTGTGTACCTGTGATAAGAAATAGTACACAGTCTTTGTCCCTGATTCCCGGCACACAGCTCCTAAAGCCTTTGGTATCAGCCCTGTGAGTTGGAGGTTTCCCAGGTGGCACTAGTGATAAAGAATCTGCCTGCCATGCAGGAGACACAAGAGACACGGGTTCAATCCCTGAGTCAGGAAAATCCCCTGGAGAAGGACATAGTAACCACTCCAGTATTCTAGGAAATGGCACTCACTCCAGTATTCTTGCCTGAGAAATCCCATGGACAGAAGAACCTGATGGGCTATAGTGCATGGGGTTGCAAAGCCTCTGACACAACTAAGTCACTGAGCATGCAGTGTGCACACACACACACACACTCTCTTTCTCTCTCTCTCTCTCTCTCTCTCTCTCTCTCTCTCTCTCTCTCTCAGTGAAGTGGGTGTCTTTTGTGCGCCAAGGAGATGACTGGGGGCTGGGGGCTCCTGTATAGTTTCAGAATGGAGATCAGCCACCAGAAGCCATGATTAGAAGGCGGGAGCTTTCAACCTTACCTCCCTGCCCTCAAGGGAAGGGAGAGGGGTGAAGTCGGAGTCAATCACCAATGGCTAATGGCTTCATCAATCATTCCTACATAATGGAATCTCCAGAAATACCTAAATGACAGAATCCAGAGAGGTTTTCAGGCAGTGAAATATCAAAGTGCTGGGAGGGTGGTACACCCAGAAAGGGCATGGAAGCTCCCTTCACCCCTTCTTCCCACACCTTGCTCTAACCATTTTTTCCATTTGGCTATTTCCGAGTTCTATCCTTTACAATAAGCCCATGTGTGTTCACGTGTTCAGTCTTGCCCGACTATTTGTGACCCCGTGGACTGTAGTCCACCAGGCTCCTCTGTCTATGGGATACTCCAGGCAAGTATGGGTTGCCATTTTCTTCTCCAGGGGTCTTCCCAACCCAGGGATTGAACCCTGGTCTCCTGCACTGCAAGCAGATTCTTTATCAGTTCTTTACCAGCTGTGCCACCTGGGAACCAGTGTGGTGCCTTTCTAAGTTCTGTGAGCAGTTCTATCTAGCAAAGTATCAAATCTGAGGAGGGGGTCATGGTAACCCCTGATGTATACAGGGTCAGCCAAAAGTGATGGGAGGCCTGAGAGTTGCGACTGGCTTCTGAAGTGGGGGCAGTCTCATGAGACTGAGCCCTGAGCTTGTGGAGTGTGACTCTAACCTCAGGGAGATGGTGTCAAAACTGAATTGAATTGCAGCACCCAGCTGGTGTAGAATAGGTTGCTGTAGGGGAAATTCTGATATGTTTGATGTCAGATGTTTTGTGAGTACAAATAGCTCTGGGGTACCCTTCACCCAGTTTTCCCCAGTGGTAATATCTTACAAAACTGTAGTGCATGCTAAGTCGCTTCAGTCGTCTCCAACTCTTTGCAACCCCAAGAACTGTAGCCCGCCAGGCTCCTCTGTCCATGGGGATTCTCCAGGCCAGAATACCGGGGTGGGTTGCCGTTTCGTTCTCCAGGTGATCTTCCCAAGCCAGGGATAGAAACCGCGTCTCCTGTGCTGCCTGTAGTACAATATCTCAACCAAGATGTGAACTTCGATACAATAGTAGATCTTGGGCAGACTTAGGATTCTTTGTGGTGCCAAGTGTGGTTGATCAGTCGTGGACGGCTGCAGTGCACGCACGGAGGCTGCTTTGAGTCCTGATTTCAAGGAAGCAAATGTTTCTCACAATCAGCAATATCCACCCAGGACTAGGAGAGGGGTGACATGAGGGCTGCAAATGTGCTCATGTTTGCAGTAAGTGAACAAGATATTTTTTTCTTTACCACTTTTTAAAAAGTTTATTATTATTGTTTTTGGCCATGCCACTGAAGCTTTGTGGGATCTTAGTTTCCCAACCAGACCAGCGGCAGTGAAAGCATGGAGTCCTGACCTAGTCAATGGACCATCAGGGAATTCCTTCCACAACTTTCAAATATGTAATACTGCACAGTTAACTATGGTCAACTTATATACATATATCCCCAGAAAGTGTGCCCTTTGACCACATTTACTCATAAGTCTCAGCACCTCCCTCCCCTGCCCTAAGGAATGATGACTTCACTGAAGGAGGTCTGAACAAGGGCACGTTTTCTTTATTAACACAAAAGTGCTGTGTAGAGCTACTAGCTACTAGTCTAATCTAGTAGCTCCAGTGACACTGAGCCAACTAGAGAACACATATTAAATATATAACCTATGATACATATATAATTTATAAATTGAATACATAATGTGTGTGTTAGTCACTCAGTAGTGTCCAACTCTTTTTGACCCTGCGGTCTGTCCATGAAATTCTCCAGGCCAGAATACTGGAGTGGGTAGCTGTTCCCCTCTCCAGGGGATCTTCCCAACCCAGGGATTGGACCCAGGCCTCCCGCACTGTAGGCAGATTCTTTACCAGCTGAGCCACCAGGGAAGCCCAGTTATTTGGCCAATAAACCTGCTAGCCTGGGCCTCTGCATGGAATCCTCAAATACTTTGCTGCCTTAATATCTTCAGCCACCTTTCTGGCTTCTCCACTTTGAGAAAGAGAAGGCAAAGGGGCAAGACGTTGTCTTTTCCATTCATTTAATGACATGTTGCATGGTACCAATCTGGCCAAATTTCAATTCCCATTGATTAAATTTTGATATTTTTCAGATAGGGTTCAGAATATCCTGAACAAATGTATGTTTCATATTGTGGATAGTGATGCTTATGATTAATCAAAGATAACAATAAAGTCCTAATTAGTATCTTGATTAAGGAGAAAGAATGGAGGGAGCATATAATCAAGATATTGAAAGTATTTGATAAAAGAAAGAAAAAGCAAGGTTAGGAACATCAAATGAAACAAAAAATTAGGGATACAAAAGAGCATCTTGTAGACTTCTTGACTGAGTGATGACTTCGATGACTTCTTTAGACTTTCGACTCTAGGTTTCCTTACTCGTTCTGCCTGGGTTGGATCTTGACTCCACTATTCACTACATCAGGTCCTGGACAAGGCTTTTAACCTCCTTGTGTCTCATTTTTCTCTTGTGCAATTGAGATAAAAAGAAAAGTCAACCTCATGGGACTGTTGTGAGAATTCAATAGTTAATCCATTCAATTCATGTGGCGCTTGGTGTTTAGCACATAAATTCTCTATGAAGTCTAGCTATTATTACTGGTTGGCATGGGATTATTTCTCCCATTTTTATGAGGATGGAAAAAAAAAAAGCCCTCAGATCTTGGTTTCTAAATACCATTCTCCTCTAAAGGAATCAAAGCTTCTTGGAAAATAAATACTGCATCAAATAAAGTACAAGATGAGCCTGGTGTGTCTTTTAAAATCAGAAAGTATGTAAATATTCAAAAAAGGATGAGGACTATCAAAGAGGCACAGGAGCCAGCGTGAAGGGGATCCCAGTGGCCACAGTGGGAACAGTTTGAACATCAAAACAAATAATGATAGTAACAGATTACAACCCACAGTAAAATAGGAATCCATGAGAACCTACAGATATAAGAAAAAAGGAATAAGTGGAATAGAAGAGAATTTTTTTCCTGCAAAATGTCAACCACTCAATGTAGAAAACAGAGAATAGCCATTTTTCAACCATCACACACAAAAAAAGGCTGATTGAGACAGGCACTATCAATGGATGCTGAGGCTGGTGGGCAGAGACTGAATGAGGTAAAGGATATTAGCACAATATTAAAATAACTCCCCATCATATAAAACCAAAATACAAACTAATTGTAAAGTGGGAAATGATAGCTTTCAGGTGGAGCAATCTGGTAGGGAGCAACATGCCAAGTGGTCAAGGTTTACACCACCTGTGGAAGGATGGGTGAACATCATGTCTCCCTCATGTGAGGTACTAAGGAGGGCACTGCGTCTTCAGTGGTATCACTGTCAACAGCTCATGGCCTGAGTCTAGTCATGAGAATATGTCACATGGACTCCACTGAAAACTCTCCTACAGGAAGCTAAGGCTCCTACTCTTTTAAAACCATCAAGTAGTTGAAAGGCAGATAAAGAGGAGAAACTGTTCCAAATCGAAAGTGTCTTAACAGGCAAGACAGCAAAATACATGTTTTCCAGGATAGGATCCTGAATCAAAAAAGAGAGAGAAAGAGGGAGAGATCTGGCAAAAGTTGGATGGAGCCTAGGAATTAGACAGTTGTATTGTACCAGTGTTGACAGTTTATTTGGAGACCTGTGGGTTCCTTTTAGATGTGTCCTTGTTTTTATGAAATACACACTGGAGGATCTGGGGTTGTTGGGATATCATTTCTGCAACTGGCTCTCCAAGCATTTCAAAACCAGATTAATGACAATTGACCTTGCAGCAAGCCCAGAAAAATGCTAACGTTTGAGGAATCTGGGTGAAAGAGGTAGAGCAATTCTTTTACCTGTTCTGGCAGCTCTCCTGTAAGTTTAAGATTGTTAAGCAATAATATAACTGAATTTTTAAAGATATCTTCATTGTATTGATAGAATCTTAAGACTATTTCATGAAAAGCAAACAACTCAAAGGATTATACTGCCACACACACTATTTTAACTGTTTTTCTTTAAAAAAAAATTAATTAATGTATTTTAATTGGAGGATAATTACAATATTGTGATGGTTTTTGCCATACATCAGCATGAATTGGCCACAGGTATATATGTGTCCTCCCTATCCTGAATCCCTCTCCCACCTCCCTCCACCCTATCCCTCTGGGTTGTCCCAGAGCACAGGCTTTGGGTGTCCTGTTTCATGCATCACTTGCACTAGTCATCTGTTTTACATATGGTAACGCACGTGTTTCAATGCTATTCTCGCAAATCACCCCTCCCTCACCTTCTCCCATTGAGTCCAAAAGCCTGTTTTTACATCTGTGTCTCCTTTGCTTCCTTGTGTGTAGGATCATTGGTCCCGTCTTTCTACGGAAGTGATCCCTGGTGCAAAGACACCTACTCCTTGCCACAGAAAGGAACAGGCAGGTTAGATTTAGTTTTGTGTGTTTACCTCTTGACATCAGTCTCTACCTTTGAGTCAATTTGTGTGTCTAGCTTTGAAAGACAACGTAAAAATTATAATTATCTGCCTATGGCAACACTGCTTTCTGTGAAAATGCTGTTTTATGGGAAGCAGTCCGTATGACGCCATTTAAAACATACACACTGGTGACAGAACAGCAAAAAGACCCTTTTATAAGAAGTCACTGTGGAGTTTAGACATAACAAGTGAAACCACTGCTAAAATACACAATATGAACCTGCTGTTTCTGCTGACATCGATAACTTTTCTTAGATGTGCTGGTTTCATTACATGATGTATTTTCCTATTTTATTGGCTTAAAATATTGTAATGGCGGAGCCACACTTTATCAAGTTTTTGTCATTCATGTATTTATTTATCCCTTCATGCAACAAGAAGTCAGTAAATTGCTAATATAATCATAGTAACTTGGATAACTCCTGGAGACTTACAAAGAAGGCACGTAACACGTTATTCTTGTCTGTGAGCTCTGTAAGGTCATTCATCAGACTGCCTCGAAATGTGCCAGAAATGTGTATCTTGTGGACTTGGGCTGAGCAGAAAGACCAGTGATATTTAAAAACTTGGACTGTGAGGTTTGCAAGTTACTGGAGCTCTCCTGGAGTCTGAATGCGTATAGGACATGAGTGTTTAAAAAAAAAATCCTATTACTTAATCATTAAAAAGAATGAAATAATGCCATTTGCAGCAACGTGGATGAACCTAAAGATGGGCATACTGAGTAACGTTAAGTCAGACAGAGAAGGAGAAATATGATACGACATCCCTTATTTACATATTCTAAAAAGAGATTATGCAGATGAATTTATTTACAAAACAGAAGCAGACTCACAGACTTAGAGAATGAACTTATGGTTGCCAGGGTGGGGAGAGTGAAGCAAAGAGAAAGTTAGGGAGTTTGGGATTGATATGTGCTATATTTAAAAGGGATAACAACAAGGACCTACTGTGTAGCACAGGGAACTCTGCTCAATGTTATTTGGCAGTCTGGATGGGAGGGGAGTTTCCAGGAGAATGCATACAGGTACATGTATGACCAAGTCTCTTTCTGTCCACCGGAAACTGTCACAGCATTGTTAATTGCTACTCCAACATAAATCAAAAGTTAGAAAATAATTTCTGAAATAATCTTTTCTAGTATTAGCAGCAAAATTTTTAGATGTTTTATTTAATTTCAGAGTCCCGTAAGTTAGGATAAGGGTGAGAGCAGAACTGAAAATGAGTCAGTTCCAGAGCAAAATGTGCTTGCTTTTTAAATTAGGGAAGAATCAAGCACAGAGGGGTCCAGTCACCATTTACAGTGCCTGCTTACTCCTCCAGCTCCCTCTCCACCCACTCAGCCAGGGTGCATCTGTAATTGGGCACAAGAGAAAATCTGATGCCACTCAGTACCTCAGGCTGCTAGGCTAGCAATGCATGGGAGGTCTCTTGGGACCTCATGTATTTGGAAA
Source organism: Bubalus bubalis (assembly GCF_019923935.1). NCBI lineage: Eukaryota > Metazoa > Chordata > Mammalia > Artiodactyla > Bovidae > Bubalus > Bubalus bubalis. Next base: position 15,050,117 of record NC_059163.1, read on the forward strand.
ATAACTAAAACGAGAAGGAAGGCTATTGCTGTGGGATGCTCCTACTATGGCATGCCAAATTTTGGCCCTTGGGACTTTTGCCCCTGGTACTACACACGAGTTGTTCAGTCATTCAATTGTGTCTGACTCCTTGCAGCCCTGTGGACTGCAGCACACCAGGCTTCCCTGTCCTTCACTGTCTCCTGGAGTTTACTCAAACTCATGTCCATTGAGTCAGTGATGCCATCCAACCATCTCATCTTCTGTTGCACCCTTCTCCTGCCCTCAATCTTGGTAAAAGTAATGGCCTAAAAATATGATTATACCCTATTCCTACTGTTGAAAACTTTATCAGAATTCAGGATTAGATGATAGAGTCGAGAAAATCCTACAGTCCCTGGATTCATTCTTTTCTGAGATTTCCCAGATGTTCAGGTATATTGAACCATAGGACTAAGTTCTGGTTAAAAGAACGTGGGTAGAAGAGACAAATTATGACTTCCAACTTGGCCATAATTGTCCCCTGCAATCTTCCATTTTCTCTGTCCCCTCTCCATACATGCTAAAAATGAAGGAAGCCATAATAGCATAGCCAGAAAGTAGAGGGCCTGACATAAGGTTTCAAACTTTATATTTTACTCTCTACTGTTACCATTATTTCAAATAAGGAAGGATATTTTAATATCAAATTAATAGGAAAGATTACCTTTAAAGATTATCATCTTGGGAGTTTCCTGGTGGTCCAGTGGCTAAGACTCCCCATGCAGGGGGCCCAAGATCAATCCCTAGGCAAGGTACTCGATCCCACATGCTACAACCAATAAACGGTGCAGCCAAACAAATAAATGTTTTTAAATGATCATCTTTCTTTCTCAAAAGAGATTAGTTGACAACTTTATATGATATGCATATATCATATTGTCTTTTATCTTTTTCATTTCCCCTTATATTACTGAAACCTTTGTCATGGACCAGCACTGACTTGAAGACAAGCACTGGGGAATCACTCTACTGGTGGGAATTGTAAATGACACGTTCCCTCTAGGAGGGGACAGTACAGCCCTTGGATGCTCCACCAGCATCAGAATTTCATGAGGACAATGAAGCTGAAGATTCAGGACCCTCACGTGTACCGCCTCTTCCAGAACCCTGAAATATATTCACATGTTACATGATTTTACGAAATCTATGAAAGTAAGAAAGTTTCACCACAATTAGTGAAGAGCTCTGTCTTCCTCCTCCCTGACTCTCCCTTATGTTCAATGCTGTCGCCACAGGCACTTCTGGGGTGAAATGAAGATACCTTCCGTTCACGGTCAGTTCCATGTGCAGTGAAGTTGCGGCCAGCTCTCCCAGTGTAGAAACCGCTTCCTGGGACACCCTCACCATCGTCGTTGTTGTTATTGTTTAGTCGCCAAGTTGTGTCCAGCTCTTCGGACTCCAATGTCTTGCAGCCTGCCGGCTCCTCTGTCCATGGGATCTCCCAGGCAAGCCTACTGTGGTGGGTTGCCATTTCCTTCTCCAGGGGCTCTTCCCTACCCAGAGATCAAACCGACATCTCCTGCACTGGCAGGCCCTGGCAGGTGGATTCTTTACCCCCGAGCCACCCTTACCGTACATGCACTGTGCCAACTCACCTGGCATGGTGAGGTTGGAAGGATGCAGCCAGTTCAAGAAATGGACCTCTCACAGTGCAATTGGCACCAGAAGCAGGTGGGTTTGTTAATGAGAAACAGGTTTGAAATCTATGGAGACAAGAGTTAGCCTGCAAAATTGATTCCAACATCAGACATGTAAAAAAGCAGTGAAGGAATCAGTTCTCATCTACACCTTGTCAAAGCAGGAGATCACCTCTGTCAATAGTATACTCAGCGATGCAGTATATACACAATTATAAACACATCAGACATTATTTTTTCTTTTTTATGAAAATGGCATACTAAATTTCAACTGCAACTTGGCAGGAAGTTTAGTTTTTTGTTTTAAGTGAGAAATTACAAACCCCTGACTTGATTTTTATATAAAGCATAGCTTCTTTTATGTGATTGTGAATGTGTTTAATAGATAAGAAAAGTTAAAATAAGTATATAAATTTAAAATAAGTAAAAATGGACCCTCCCCTTGGCATCCCTGCTCAGCACCCTGGAAGGCGGCTGCGCGCCCCTCGAGACAGAGAGGGGATGACACACTGTGACCTCGGCCCCGTGGATGTCCCACCTCCACTTTGGGGCCCCTGGGCACGATTTCCAGTGGAGCTCTCGACCCCAGAGTTCATATGGGAAATAGATGGGGAAACAGTAGAAACAGTGTCAGACTTTATTTTGGGGGGCTCCAAAATCACTACAGATGGTGATTGCAGCCATGAAATTAAAAGATGCTTACTCCTTGGAAGGAAAGTTATAACCAACCTAGATAGCATATTGAAAAGCAGAGACATTACTTTGCCAACAAAGGTCTGTCTAGTCAAGGCTACGGTTTTTCCTGTGGTCATGTATGGATGTGAGAGTTGGACTGTGAAGAAGGCTGAGCACCGAAGAATTGATGCTTTTGAACTGTGGTGTTGGAGAAGACTCTTGAGAGTCCCTTGGACTGCAAGGAGATCCAACCAGTCCATTCTGAAGGAGATCAGCCCTGGGATTTCTTTGGAAGGAATGATGCTAAAGCTGAAACTCCAGTACTTTGGCCACCTCATGCAAAGAGTTGACTCATTGGAAAAGACTCTGATGCTGGGAGGGATTGGGGGCAGGAGGAGAAGGGGACGGCAGAGGATGAGATGGCTGGATGGCATCACTGACTCGATGGACGTGAGTCTGAGTGAACTCCGGGAGTTGGTGATGGACCGGGAAGCCTGGCGTGCTGCAATTCATGGGGTCACGGAGAGTCGGACACAACTGATCGACTGAACTGAACTGAACTGAGAGTTCATATGGATCCTCTTTCTCGGAGGAACAGGCTTCAATTTGGGGCTGGTGATAAAGCATTATGAGAACTCGTCACATGTCCCATCTCGTAGTGAATTTCTATTTAGGTGATGGTTCTCAAAACCCAACTTGCATGTTAGAATCGCTGAGAGGATCTGGACTGCTGATGCTCAGATAAGTGTCATCAGAATCTCTGCGGCTGACACCCAAATATCAGAATTTTGAAAGCTCCCGTGCATGTGCGTTAAATTGCTTCAGTCGTGTCCGACCCTTTGCAACCCCATGGACTGTAGCCCACCAGGCTCCTCTGTTCATGGAATTTTCCAGGCAATAATACTGGAGTGGGTTGCCATGTCCTCCTCCAAGGGATCTTCCTGACCCAGGGATCAAACCCTTGTCTCTTAGGTCTCCTGCATTGGCTGGCAATTTCTTTACCGCTAGTGCCACTGCAGTCCCTTGGATTGCGAGGAGATAAAACCAGTCAATCCTAAAGAAAATTAACCCTGAATATTCACTGGAAGGACTGATGCTGAAGCTCCCAACAATTTGGCCACATGATGCAAAGAGCTGACTCAGTGGAAAAGACCCTAATGGTGGGAAAGATTGAAGGCAGGAGGAGATGGGGACGACAGAGGGTGAGATGGTTGGATGGCATCACCAACTCAATGGACATGAGTTTGAGCAAACTCAAAGCCTGGTGTGCTGCAGTCCATGGGGTTGCAAAGAGTCAGAACTACTTAGAGACTGAACAACATGTGTCACCATAGACCCAGGGGATTGCAACATGTGTGCAGGATTGCAAACAAGTGTGTATCCAGACCTACAGTGCTGCCGATTCTCTGCATCTTCCACTTGAAACTGCTTCATCGCATGTGTCCAAGTGGCAGTTAATGAAACTGACATGGGGGGACCAGCTCAACACTGCAGAACTAGCCCAGAAGTGATACAACTGTCTTACTGTTTATGCAATGGAAGTTTTTAAAGTCATTTACAAGTAGAAAATAAAATTGATTTGTGCGATCATGTAGAAATAATTAAAAAATAAATAAATAAATAAAAATGTTAACAGTTTACTTCTTTGCAAAAGCAGTTAGGATGAGAATAAAATAAATTGAACTTAATCTAACCTCAAGATTCAGATCAGATCAGTCCCTCAGTCATGTCTGACTCCTTGCAACCCCATGAATCGCAGCACGCCAGGCCTCCCTGTCCATCACCAACTCCCGGAGTTCACTCAGACTCACGTCCATCGAGTCAGTGATGCCATCCAGCCATCTCATCCTCTGCCGTCCCCTTCTCCTCTTGCCCCCAATCCCTCCCAGCATCAGGGTCTTTTCCAATGAGTCAGCCCTTCGCCTGAGGTGGCCAAAGTACTGGAGTTTCAGCTTTAGCATCATTCCTTCCAAAGAAATCCCAGGGCTGATCTCCTTCAGAATGGACTGGTTGGATCTCCTTGCAGTCCAAGGGACTCTCAAGAGTCTTCTCCAACACCACAGTTCAAAAGCATCAATTCTTCGGTGCTCAGCCTCCTTCACAGTCCAACTCTCACATCCATATATGACCAAAGGAAAAACCAGAGCCTTGACTAGACGAATCTTTGTTGGCAAAGTAATGTCTCTGCTTTTCAATATGCTATCTAGGTTGGTTATAACTTCCTTCCAAGGAGTAAGCGTCTTTTAATTTCATGGCTGCAGTCACCATCTGCAGTGATTTTGGAGCCCGAAAAAATAAAGTCTGACACTGTTTCCACTGTTTCCCCATCTATTTCCCATGAAGTGATGGGACTGAATGTCATGATCTTTGTTTTCTGAATGTTGAGCTTTAAGCCAACTTTTTCACTCTCCTCTTTCACCTTCATCAAGAAGCTTTTGAGTTCCTCTTCACTTTCTGCCATAAGGGTGGTGTCATCTGCATATCTGAGGTGATTGATATTTCTCCCGGCAATCTTGATTCCACCTTGTGTTTCTTCCAGTCCAGCGTTTCTCATGATGTACTCTGCATAGAAGTTAAATAAGCAGGGTGACAATATACAGCCTTGATGTACTCCTTTTCCTATTTGGAACCAGTCTATTGTTCCATGTCCAGTTCTAACTGTTGCTTCCTGACCTGCATACAGACTTCTCAAGAGGCAGATCAGGTGGTCTGGTAATCCCATCTCTTTCAGAATTTTCCACAGTTTATTGTGATCCACACAGTCAAAGGTTTTGGCATAGTCAATAAAGCAGAAATAGATGCTTTTCTGGAACTCTCTTGCTTTTTCCATGATCCAGCGGATGTTGGCAATTTGATCTCTGGTTCCTCTGCCTTTTCTAAACCCAGCTTGAACATCTGGAAGTTCACGGTTCACATATTGCTGAAGCCTGGCTTGGAGAATTTTGAGCATTACTTTACTAGTGTGTGAGATGAGTGCAATTGTGCAGTAGTTTGAGCAGTCTTTGGCATTGCCTTTCTTTGGGATTGGAATGAAGACTGACCTTTTCCAGTCCTGTGGCCACTGCTGAGTTTTCCAAATTTGCTGGCATATTGAGTGCAGCACTTTCACAGCATCATCTTTCAGGATTTGAGATAGCTCAAAGGGAATTCCATCACCTCCACTAGCTTTGTTCGTAGTGATGCTTTCTAAGGCCCACTTGACTTCACATTCCAGGATGTCTGGCTCTAGGTCAGTGATCACACCATGGTGATTATCTGGGTCGTGAAGATCTTTTTTGTACAGTTCTTCTGTGTATTCTTGCCATCTCTTCGATTAGATTAACTGTAAAATCTTTTTCTGCTGCTGCTGAGTCACGTCAGTCGTGTCCTACTCTGTGCGACCCCACAGACGGCAGCCCACCAGGCTCTCCCATCCCTGGGATTCTCCAGGCAAGAACACTGGAGTGGGTTGCCATTTCCTTCTCCAATGCATGGAAGTGAAAAGTGAAAGTGAAGTCGCTCAGTCGTGTCCAACCCTCAGCGACCCCATGGACTTCAGCCTTCCAGGCTCCTCCATCCATGGGATTTTCCAGGCAAGAGTACTGGAGTGGGGTGCCATTGCCTTCTCCGAACATCTTTTTCAGATCATACCAAAAACAATAATTAAGAGAAAGTGATAAATTTCAAATAGAAGTAGCTAGTAGGTGTTTAGATTACATGAAAAATCTAAATAATAAAGAAAGGTGAATTACTGGAGAATGTTTTAGATTTTGTTTTTGCTGATTTGACATCTACAAAGATATACACTAAATATAATGAGGAGGTGGACATCAAACTTATTCATGTGTCACCAATTCAGAGTATTTACAATCAATCACTGCACAGGCAAATTTTTGAACTGAAATCTTTATGGTCATAAATGAAAGAAACATGAGAGATGTTTTCCTAGATTTGACAGTATTTTAGGTTGAAATGTGTCCTTTTAAAATTCATATAAGACTTCCCTGGTGACTCAGTGATAAAGAATCCACTTGCAACACAGGAGACATGGAGATGTGGGTTCAATCCCTGAGTCAGGAAGATCCCCTGGAGAAGGAAACAGAAACCCACTCCAGTATTCTTACCTGGAAAATCCCATGGACAGAGGAACCTGATGGGCTATAGTCCATGGGGTCGCAAAAGAGTCAACACGAATGAAAGACTTAATTACCACCAAAATTCACATTGAAAGGTTGTTGCTGAGCCATGAAAGATGCCGGGATTCTTGGCCTCTGGCGGAGAGAAATTCAATCCGGGGCCAGTGACAAGGCTTGATCTCTCAGAGCTTTTGTGTAATAAAGTTTTATTAAAGTATAAAAGAGAGTAAGTTTCTCACAAGGACATTAGAAGGGGGCAGAAAGAGTGCCCTCCTGCTAGTCTTTAGCCAGATGTTTTGTCTGTTAGAAAGCTATTAATCAGATAAGAGAGACACCTCAAGGCTGACAGAGTTTCACCAGGCCCCTCTCCCACAATATGCATTTTTGAGATAGGATGGCATGAGGTGTATCATCCCCCAGCCATAAAACATTTGATATGAATACTGATTTGTTGAACTATTATCAGCCCAAGGTTTGAGAAAAGAAAAAATGTTAGTCTCAGGTGGAACGATTTTGAAGAAAGGCAAAGTCCAAGGCAAATACACAGTTTCATTAACATAGCTTAAGAAAAACAATTCCATAATAAAAACCGCATTGGTTAGCTCAAGGTTTGAAAGGAGTTAAGTTCAGGTGGAAACAGGTGTCATCATGGCAACACAGAATTTTAAGAGAAATCTCCTTTTAATTTTGTATAGAGAAGGAAAAAAAAAAATCTGACACTTGGAATTTGTTTCCTCCTGCCATTTAAGGAGAGAGAAAAAATGTCTGACCCTTGCAGCCTATTTCCTCCGTTTGGAGACCCCTGGCCTTCCTGCCTGTTACCCTCTCAATATGTTGAAATCCTAACACCCACTACTGCAGAATATGACTATATTTGGAGATAGAGCCTTTAAAGAGGTGATTAAGTTAAAATAGGGTCACTGGGGAGAGCCGCAACTCAATCTGCCTGGTGTCCTAATAAGAAGAGGCAATTAGGACACAGACAACTAAGACCAAGGGGCTACCTTGTGAAGACGCAGCAGGAAGGCAGCCATCTACAGGCCAAGAGGAAATGCCTCAGGAGAAGCCAAACCTGCCAACACCTTAATCTTGGACTTACAGCCTGCAGAAATATGAGAAAATAAATTTCTGTTGTTTAAGCTACCCCATCTGTGATGTTTTGTTAGACAGCCCTGGAAAACTAACACAGACAGCAATTTAAATTTTTCATTTCACTTTCAGAGAGCCACACAAGATAATTAATAAACATATTTTATGGCTTTTTTCATGTTTGTGAGATTTGTCAACTTTTTAAAATTTGTTATGCTTTTCTGATTCTGTGGAGAAAAACTTCTTACCTAATTTTATATTATTTTTCTTAAAAAGAAGTCTAAAATTTTACAAGCTTCAGGCTCCACACCACGTGGCCTTCACTGGTGGGTCAGCGGTAAAGAATCTGCCTGCAACGCAGGACATGCAGGAGGCATGGGTTCAATCCCTGGGTTGGGAAGATCCCCTGGAGAAAGAAATGGTAACTAGCGCCAGTGTTCTTGCCTGGAGAATCCCATGGACAGAGAAGCCTGGAGAGCTACAGTCCCTGGGGTCACAAGAGTCCGACATGACTAAGCGACTAAACAACAATAACAACAAGAGGTAGTTCAGCCCAGGTTGAGAGTTGCCGTCCTGTGAGGCCAGGGGTGTCATGCTTTGGGCACTTTACAAAGGGTGGGCCATCGCTGATTATGGGCTATGATATCAGTTTAGTGAATCCCAATCAGTGCTGGCTTTTTTTTCCTCAACATTTTTTAACAGCTTTATTTCAGCATGATTGATTAGGTCAATTTAGAGTGCTTATTCAGAATATTCTCAACAGATGGAAACTGGCTGATTTTCAACATTATACTGTTTTGCTTGCTTTATTGAAGTACAGTTGATTTACAATGTTGTGTTAATTTCTGCTGTATGCCTAAGTGATTCAGTTATGCATATACGTACATTCTTTTTTATATTCTTTTCCATATGGCTTATCACAGAATATTAAATATAGCTCCCTGTGCTATACAGTAGACCTTATTGTTTATCCACTTTGTTTATAATAGTATGCACCTACTCACCCCAAACTCCCGTTCTATTCCTTTCCCACCCCCTTGGCAACCACAGGTCCCAATCAGCATTGTTTTAATAGGATGGAATATGTGAGCCTGCACCACCAGGTTAATGATTTCAGTTACTTCTGTTTCGTTTCAGTAGTTACAGGATCTACACTGCCCCCACAGGACCCATTTCTTATGTGTTTAACTATTTATAAACAGCCTACCTTGCTTATATCTTAGGGATAACTTTATTATTGGACCTGTGGGGGAAAATTCAAGATATAGAAATTATGAGCTCCCAAAATTTTTTTTTCCAAGAGATGATGATTGTGGGGTGTGTGTGTGTGTGTGTGTGTGTGTGTTTTCAAATCCTGGAAATACTAAAATAGCTGTAGAAAGAGGAAAGGAAACTTGAGACTAAAAAAAAATTATTGTTTTACTATGCAAAGTGGTAAGGAAAGGAAATAGGAGTTTGGAAAGGTTTCCTTCCATGTAAGCAACAGTTTCCATCTGTGTGCTTGAGAAGGAAGTAATAACCGCAGACGAAAGAACGTGGTAGGAAAGTGAACGGTGTGACATTTGTAAGGCACAAAGACTGAGTTCTTTCTACTCAAAATAAAATGCTTAAGTGATGCTGTCTGGCAAAGCCCACTGATGCTTATAATGTGCTTATACCTGGATGTCTTTGTTTCCTGGAGGCCCTAAAAATAAAAGGACATATTCTATGCGGCATTTAGACTTAGTCATCAACTCAACCGGACTGTTTTCACTAAGAACCTGCTGCCCTTTAGTTCAGACAGCAGTGAATCATCTTTTCTTCCAGCATTCATGAGCTGATTATCATGAGCTTAGAAGACCTTCAAAATTTAATTCTGCATGCTTCAACAAAGATCCCATGTGTAGTAAATAAGACCTAATGCAGCCAATTTTTTAAAAAAATCACCCCATAGCCAGCTCTTCCTCTTCTTTACTTCATTTTTATCCTAGAATTTATCATCAGCTTAAAAATTATATACAGTGGCTTCATGAAGACAGAGACTTGCTCTGTTTGCTGCTATATCCCTATGCTGTATGCCAGGCAGTAGGAACTCAATAAATGTGTGTGTAATAAATAAGTGAGTGAATGAGGACTTCTACTGTTGTTATGTATCATGTCTATATAGCAGATTTTATTGTGGACTTGAGCTAATGGAGGTTATCTACACCAGAGCTCAGAACAGGAAACCGCTTAAAAGGGACCTCTTAACATCTCTAGTTTCCAAGCTCCTGGGAAATCCCCCACAGGGAATTTCTCACAAGACTTTCTCTTCAGACCATGTTTGTGACTTTCTTGGAACTTCTTTCCCCTTCTCTTTCAGACTCCATCTTGTTCCAGGTCCCAGGCTCTTGTTGCTTCTGATACTGATCAACCAGGAACATTTCTGCACACTCAAAAGCCCAATTGTTGTGTCTCCAACAGTAGGTGCATGAAACTCGTTAAATCGTGATCCTTGATCCATGACACAGGACATGACTTGGACCAGGCCTTTTTTTTTAAACTTACTTAAATGTTTGCTTGTCAAACAATAAATGCCTGTATACATATTAATGGGCTTCCCTAGTAGCTCAGCTGGTGAAGAATCTGCCTGCAATGCAGGAGACCCAGATTCAATTCCTGGGTCGGGAAAATTCCCTGGAGAAGGGATAGGCTACTCATTCCAGTATTCCTGGGCTTCCCTGGTGGCTCAGATGGTAAAGAATCCACCTGTAATATGGGAGATCTGTGTTTGATTCCAGGGTTGGGAAGATCCCCTGGAGGAGGGCATGGCAACCCACTCCAGTATTCTTGCCTGGAGAATCCCCATGGACAAAGGAGCCTGGCAGGCTATAGTCCATGGGGTCACAAAGAGTCAGACACAACTGAGCAGCTAAGCACTAAGCACACATATGTATTAATACTACTCACATGAAAATGAGAGCATTCATCATTTCTAACAGATACTTAAGTTCTCTTTCCTTTCTTGTACCCTGCCTCTCTGCACTGCAGGTCACAATCTGGCAACTTCTATTATTCCCCTAGCCTTTTAGAAGGACAGTTTCACCACAACACAAATATTTCTTAAAAGAACTTTGGGTAGTTCTAGTCATAACTTTTAAAAAAATACAAGATATTATGGTTATATCTAATCTTTAGTGGTTTACTTTTTACTCAAATTATATTCCTCGGATACATTTGCATTCACTTTCTTTTGGAGTAAAATATTGCACTGTCTGAACATACCACTAATTATCAGTTCTATATCACTGGGTATAGAGATTTTCCTTAGTATTTGCCATTTCAAATAGAATGCTTCTGTGAACACTCTTGTGAGTGTGTCTCCTAATATATGTGCAAGAATTTCTTTGGGGTATATATCCGGGAGTAAAGTTATTCATCTTTGGTTATATGAATCTCCAACTTTTAAAAGATAATGCCAAAAATAAATAAATAAAAGATAATGCCAAATTATTTTCTGAAGTAGTCGAACCGATTTACACTACCGACCAGCAAAGTATAAGCTGGGCTATTCAGGCACATTCTCTCCAATATTAAATGATATTAGATGTCTTCAATTTACAAATGAATTGGGTTTAAAATTGTATCTCATTGCAGTCTTCTTTTTAGGCTGTAGATGTCCCTTTCATATGGGTGCATGCTCAGTCCTAAGTTGTGTCCAACTCTTTGCTACCCCACGGACTGTAGCTCACCAGGCTCCTTTGTCTATGGGATTTTCCAGGCAAGAATGCTGGAGTAGATTACCATTTCCTCCTCCAGGGAATCTTCTCAACCCAGGGATCGAACCTTAGTTGCCTTCACTGCAGGCAGATTCCTTACTGCTGAGCCACCAGGGAAGCCCTCCCTTATATATATTTACGATCAATTCTTTGCCAAGGTGTTGCAATTGTTTTGTTTCTATTTTTCTTTTTCACTTTCTTAAAGGTATCTTTCAATACACAAAAATTTTCAGTTTAATATGTGAAATTTATTTTATGAGAGAAATCTGCTCTTATAAATATTCAAGGGGTAGCCTTAAAAGATAATAATAAGGAAAATCCCCTTCAGACTGTAGACCTGAACATCCACTTTCGGTGAAGAAAGAAGCAGTGAAGGTTAGAATATACAGGACCCACGGTCAGTGGCAGATGCTTGGCCCACTGGTCAGGGACCATGTTAGTTTCCTGGAGCTGCCATACAAACTGCCACAAATTGGGTGGCTTTTTTAGACATATTTCTTCATAGTTAAGGTGGCCAGAAGTCTGAAATCAAGGTATCATCAGGGTCGGTTCCTTTGGAGGCTCTGAAGAAGAAACCATCCCACGCCTCTCTCCTGGCTTCTGGTAACTGCCAGGAATCTCTGGCATTCTTTGGCTTCAGACTCATCACTCCAGTTTCTGCCTTTATTATGACATCACCTTCTCTATGTATCTCTGAGTGTCCTCTCCTGATAAAAGCACCAGCCATTGCCTTAGGGCCCACCCTGGTGTCATCTCAAGATTTTTAACTAGTTACATCTACAAAGATACTATTTTCAAATAAGATCACATTCTAAGGCTCTAGGTAAACATGAATTTTTGAGGGAATCTGTTAAATCCACTACAAAGCCTCAGAAAGATTAGACTATCAGGGAAAAAGAAAGTCCAGGAAACAGATATATCGCTGGACATAAGAGAACAACCATGAAGTATGAAGAGCTTCATAACACCCACCCAATAGCACCAACGTAGAAGAGGCTTCAAACAACCAAGCAGACAAAATGCTGAGCCATTTCCTGGCCAATCACAACGATTGTCATTCCCTGCCACCACACCTGCTGCCAGCACTATGGGCAAGTGGGTGGAGTGGCTTTATGTCAGGGAGAAAGGCTATGCATGTGCCCAGTGTAGAGTCCTATTCACTAAGACTGACGTAGCCACTGCCCTTGCCAAATGTACAAACCGCAAGCAGGAGAAACCAACACTAAGGCTCCATTTAGCATCTTGCTTACAATGCAGGAGACCTGGGTTCAGGCCCCAGGTTGGGAAGATCCCCTGCAGCAGGGTATGGCTACCCACTCCAGTTTTCTTGCCTGGAGAATTCCATGGACAGAGGAGCTTGGGAGGTTACAGTCCATAGGGTCTCAAAGAGTTGAGCAACTAACACTTTCACTTATCTCACTCAATAAATTGTGTTGGGACTTCCCTGGTGGTCCAGTGGTTAAGACTTCACATTCCAATGCAGGGAGTGCAGGTTTGATCCCCGTTTGGGGAGTTAAGAGCTTCCCAGGTGGCAGTAGTGGTAAAGAACCCATCTGCCATTGCAGGAGATATAAGAGACACAGGTTCGATCCCTGGGTCTGGAAGATCCCCTGGAGAAGGGAATGGCTACCCATTCTAGTATTCTTGCCTGGAGAATCCCATGGACAGAGGAGCCTGGCGGGTTACGGTCCACAGGGTCACAAAGAGTTGGACTAGACCTGAAACAATTTAGCATACACGTACATAGGGAACTAAGATCCCACATGTCTCGTGGCCAAAAAAAAAAACAAAACATAAGACAGAAACAGCATTGTAACAAATTCAATAAAGACTTAATAAATGGTTCACACAAAAATAAATAAATTGTGGAAATTGCTAGAAATCATTTGAATTTTATCTAATTTATTATTTTTAAGAGCCACACAGTACTCCAGGGTTCCAAGGCTCTTCCTACTATGGCCTCCCTTCACAGGACAGCACTGTATTAAATTCCTCTTGTGGCAGGAGAGTGGACCAAGCAGCCAAGAGCAATAGCCAGTGAGGACACCTGAGAAGAGCTCCCCCCGCCCCATCAAACAACATTCTTCCTCTTCTGCTCCAATTTCACATTACCTAACTACATTTAACTGGCTTCCCTTGTGGCTCAGCTGTTAAAGAATCTGCCTGCAATGTGGGAGACCTGGGTTCTATCCCTGGGTTGGGAAGATCCCTGGAGAAGAAAAAGTCTACCTACTCCAGTATTCTGGCCTGGAGAACTCCATGGACTATATAGACCATGGGGTCGCAAAGAGTCTACGTTTAACAGCTCGGAGCATTTTATTTCTTCAGCTGGTTAAGTTGAATTTTGGGAACTGACTTATGTATTTTAAAACCATTTGGGGCCGCAAATTAATAAAGCTCCTGTTCTCCCAAATAAATGATGAAAACAGAGAAACTGAGAACCTTCCCAGGAGACTTGGCCCTAAGGCAACAGTTAGCTCAAAACGTTAGCTGCAAAAACATTCTCGGGGTCATTGTACATAGAGGAAGGTCAAAAGCAAGTACCCAAATTCTGGCGTGAACATTCACGTAGGTGGAAGATCACTATATATGCACAGTTTTCTTCCTGATAAGCCTCTGATGGACACACGCTCGGCTGACTTCCGGCTGTCCACGGAGAAGCAGCTGCTGCTGCAGGATGTCCTTACATGGCATGTCTTTCCTGTTGTCCCCAAGAGGAGTCTGCCAGGACACAGCCAGGCAAGTGGTACTTGCCATTTCCGGGAAGACAACCACAGGCCAACTCTGTAATTACTCAGAGGCCCCGTCTAAGCACCACAGCGGTAATCAGGCATCGGTCACCAGAAGCAAAGACGTATTGGGCTCTGCGTAGACATGTTGGTCGGGGAGGGTGAAGGGTCCAAACCGCACCTGGTCAGATCCTATCAGTAAAGTGATCCCCCATAGATGCTGTAAGAAATATTTCTACACACGGCGGCTAACTACCACCTCAGACTGCCCTGCTGTCCAGAACATGTGAGTGGGGGCAACATTTCATGGACGTGTAGGAAGATGTCTGGAATGTTTAGAGACTGCCGTTTGTATTGGCAACAAATCCTGTGCTAGGTTAAGCTAAGTAGTTTTGCAGCTGCTTTGTCTTGCATAACCGGATCTCAGATTAAAAAATCACTGCTCTACCAGCTATCGGCTGGTTTTAAACAACTTCGAGGAAGAATCCACCAACAGTTTTATTTCCCTGCAATGCAACAAGCAGGATACTAGTTATGGTTGCCATCAGCATCTGTAATTTCATAACATACAAATTCTGATGCCATGTCTAAAATATGAGGCTATTTGTAATCACCTCCCTTGGAAGTTGTAACCATTTGTTACCATAAATAATAATTCAAACTGCCATCTAAAGCACAGCTACTGGGAATTCCTTAGCAGTCTAGTAGTTAGGACTCTGAGCTTCCACTGCTGGGGGCATAGGTTTAATCCCTGATCCAGGTGTCCAAAAAAGAAAAAAAATTTAAATAAAGCATACCTACTTATTTTATTAAAAACTAAATTATTGTACACGATTTGATTTTTAGTGTCTCAAGAAATTTCTGTAAACTTTCAGAAGTGGCTTTCGAACTTTATCCCAGAAACTCTCTATAAGAAATCTTCCCAGAGGTATAAACAGATAAAAGTGGAACTACTCTAATTAAAGCATTTCCTCCTCTCCTCGCTTTCTTGTTCAGTCGCTAAGTCACGTCCAGGCACATTCTTTACCGTCTCAGCCACCAAGGAAGCCCAAAGTGTGCAATAGCCATTTCTTTAAGGGGTATGACCTGGAACTAGCACACTATCGCTTTTGCTGCCATTCTATTGTCAAGAACTTAGTCATAAGGGCACAGCTAGCTGCAGGTGAATTTCGGAAATAGAGTCTCCAGCTGAAAAGCAGAGTCTTCAGCTATGACTCAGGAGTTTTAATATTAAAGAAAAAGGGGCAGAATAGATATATGTAGACAACTCATCATCTCTCTTGCAATGACTAGTGATTCCTCAATTATAACCAGCTCCCCATCCCTTTCATTATTTCCAGTATGTCACCAAGTCCAAGTCCGAAGGAAATGACCTGGAAAACAGGAACTTCTGCCCTCAAAGATGCTATTCAAATGACAACCCAAGGCATTTCAAGACTGCTTCTAGAGTCAAGAATATGAAGTGCATCCTCTTCCTCTAACGTCTTGCTAACATTCACTAATTTCTGTTGGTAAGTGATTGCTCTTCATTGATAAACAAAAAAATATATATATGGATAGGAAAGAGCAAGAAAGTTTTTTAAAACTATAAGCAGAAGACTGTTTAAGAGTAAAGTTTATGGGTTTTTTCTTTTCTCCAAACTTGTCACACTGCCTAGTAATAAAACAAAGGTAGATGCAGTGGTTACAATAATAGTAATAGTAGTAATTGTAGGGTCAAATTAGAGACCATGTCTTTTATGGCTCACTTGTTATATGTCAGGTTTTCCCTAACTTATTTGTCTATGCCACTTTGTTGGATCCTTATAAAAGTCCTTTGCAGTAATTTGCCTCTTGAAAATGAAGCAGAAGCAAAGTAAGGTGAAGCATCTTGCCCCAAGTTGCATAGCAAGTAAGTAACAAAGCCAGAATTTTAATTTTAATGGCTGCCTATATTATACATACCTAAGAGCTACCCTCTATCAAGGCACCATGATAGATACTTTGCATATTTATTGGCTCATTCTATCCTTGTATAATCTCTTGGTATTATTCACAGTGGCAAAACTGAGATTAAAAAGGTTAATAACTTTCCTAAGTCACACAGCTCTCAAATAATGGAGCCAAAGGACTTCTTTGGTGGTCCAGTGGTTGTGATTCTGTGCTTCCAAAGCAGGGGCACCGGTTTGAACCCTGGTTGGAGAACTAAGATCCCACATGCCTCATGGCACTAATAATAATGGATCCAAGATTTAAACCCTGGCTGTCTAATTCCTGTCCTCCAGACTAATCCAGAGCTCAGGCTCAGAGCTGTGCTCCCTAGGAGCACCCCTGTCCTGGGGAAGAATGCATAAACTAATGTAACCTTATTGTCTTCCAATAATCTTTCCCTCCTGCCTTCTAATTCAGCCAGCGCACACTGGGATATGAAGTTCAAACAGCTTCCCAAGAGTGAACAGGTGGGTCTGTAACACTAGATTTGTTTGGTCTGATGAGTCATCTTTGTCTTGTGTCTGGTAAAGATGAAGTTGTTTTGTCTCATTGTGGGCCTGAGAGAATTTGAGGTCATATCCAGGGATATCTTGAGTTTGTCATCTTTGTCTGATGATAAAAATAAAACCAGATGGCCTGCTGCAGGTATGAGCAAGGAGGTTGGGTGTAGAGGTGTGGAAGGTATGAGAGATTCAGTGAGTGACAGGAAATTTTTCAGCCACACCATTGCAATTTCTTGAAAAAATATCCAAGCATTTTCCTGCATCTCAGATACCCATCAAAATCAACCCTTGGAAAATTCATGCAGTGCAATATATATCACTGCTCTGCTCCATCTCTGTCTTCCTTCTGTCCTTGTTTTCAGAGTGTTTTTGAGCTGCCCTCTTGACACTCAGAAGTTCCTCATTAGCCCCTGCCCTAACTACAACTCTGTACCTAGCTATATTTTAACCAACCCAACTCTTTTATTCATCAAATATGAAAGACATAGCTACTGTGAGCTGGGCACAGATCTAGGCTCTTGAGACCCACTAGTGAGCAGAACAAAAATCTCAGCCCTTGAGAAATTTACATTCCAGCAGAGGCAGACAGAAAATAAACACATTGCATCATAAATAAATAAATTACTAGGCTTCCCTGGCTGTCCACTGGTTAAGATGCCACCGTACTTCCACTGCAGGGGGCATGGGTTCAATCGTGGTTGGGGAACTAAGATCCCACATGCCGCATGGTACAGCCAAAAAAAAAGAGTGATTATTTAGCTTGTTAAAAGTTTGTAACTGTTGTGTAAAAATGGACAGATGTTGAGCAGGAGAGGAGAGAAGGATTGAGACAGCTGAGGGGTGAAATTAAAGGTGTGGTTTTTGATATTAAATAAAGCATTCAGAAGAGGTCTCCTGGAGGAGAAACTGCAGCAAGGACTTGAGGTTGTCAGAGAATGAGCCAAGTGGATAAGCAAGAAAAGAACATTCCAGGCTTGAGAAAGAGAAAGTACAAAGGCCCTGGGTCAGAGTGTGTCTGAAGGGTTTAAAGAGCAGTGAGGAGGCCTGCATTCCAAAGCAGAGTGAGCCGGTGAGGGGAGAGGAGCCCTAGATGAGGTCAACGAGACCATGGTCATCATAGCCTCTGGACCTTAAAGACCAACACCAGAAATCTAGATGTGAAATGAATGCAAATAGAAAGCAAATCCCATTTCCTCTTGAATTTAATTGATCTAGACAGAAGATTTCTCCTTTTTCAAGTTTACTTCAGATCAGTCACTCAGTCATGTCCAGCTCTTTGCAACCTCATGGACTGCAGCACACCAGGCTTCCCTGTCCATCACCAACTCTCTGTGAGTTCAAACCCATGTCCATTGAGTTGATGCTATCCAACCATCTCATCCTCTGTCATCCCTTTATCCTTCTGTCTTCCAACTTTGCCAGAATTGGGGTCTTTTCCAATGAGTCAGTTCTTCACATCAGGTGGCCAAAGTATTGGAGCTTCAACTTCAGCATCAGTCCTTCCAATGAATATTCAGACTGATTTCCTTTAGGATGGACTGATTTGATCTCCTTGCTGTCCAAGGGACTCTCAAGAGTCTTCTCCAACACCACAGTTCAAAAGCATCAATTCTTTGACACTTAGCTTTCTTTATGGTTCAACTCTCATATCCATACATCCTTTTTCAAGGAAACATATAAAAACCTAAAAAATAACAAAGTAGGAGGACCAATGACATTACCAACCCAATTTTCCACATCCAAAGTGTTTTCAGTTTGCTAGGAAAGAGCCTTGTACTGGATGCTAGTCACTAATCTCCCCTTAAAAACTTTTAGGCAACTTAACTAGAAAGGCACATAAGTGTAAGTGTTAGTCATTCAGTCGTGTCTGACTCTTTGTGACCCCATGGACTATAGCCCGCCAGGCCCCTCAGTCCATGGAATTCTCTAGGCAAGAATACTGAAGTGGGTTGCCATTCCCTTCTCCAGGGGATCTTCCCAACCCAGGGATCAAACCTGGATCTCCTGCCTTGCAGGCAGATTGTTTATCGTCTGAGCTACAGGGAAGCCTGGTACATAAGGCACATAAGTCAATCCTAAAATATATTCTTTTAGTATGCATAACTCTTTGAGAAGATGTTCTGTATGTTGAAGCTAGAAGGTTCCAACCCTTCAGATTTACCAATTGGGATCACCATTCCTGTAGAAGCCACTGTTACCATGCTCTTTCTACATCCCCATGAACCTAAGACCTCTAGAAAATTAACAAACAAACAAGGACTTCCTTGTTGGTCCAATGATTAAGAATCCACCTTTCAATGCAGGGGACACAGGTTCAAACCGTGGTTGGGGAACTAAGATACTGCATGCTGTGGGTTGTCTGCATGCCACAACTAGAGAATCCTGTGCACTGCTGTGAAGGCCCAGCCAAAATTTAAAAAATAAAAAAAATTTTTTTTAATTAAAAGAAAGAGAATAAAAAAGATTAACAAGCAAACATGATTTCTTCAAACAGAAACTTGACAATTTAGATTTCATAGACATTAGAAAGTGAAAGTGTTAGTCACTCAGTGGTATCTGACTCTTTGCAACCCCATGGATTGTAGCCTGCCAGGCTCCTCTGTCCATGGGATTCTCCAGGCAAAAATACTGGAGTGGACAGCTACTCCCTTCTCCAGGGGATCTTCCTGACCCAGGGATTGAACCCAGGTCTCTTGCATTGCAGGCAGATTCTTTACTGTCTGAGCCATAAGGTTTAAAGCCACAAACTTCTCTTTTCAGCCCCAAGTTGATATTTAGATGAAGAGATTCTTTTGTCTGGTTTTCATTTTTTGTGCAATTTGCTATTTACCCATCACTTGAATAGGAAGGATGAGATGGGATCAAATTAATATACATTCAAGGGGAAACATTTACATTAAGACAAAGAAGAGTTTCTTTATCTAAATTTGTCTTGTAAAGACACTATATTTGTCCAGGAAAAAGTGCCGGCAAGCTTCTTGAGTGAAGTCTGAGACCTCAAGGGAATGCTTGAGTAACAGAAGATAGTTGATGAAATAACCACTGAATTAAGGGAGAAGGGATGAGAGGCTGGAAGAAAGCTATCCTTCAGGGAAAGAAAGGGGCTGGGAATGAGGACAGAGAGGAAGGAAAACACTGGGACAGAGCAGTCACGGAGAGTCCGAGAAGCACAAGCACTCTAGCTGTGGGTTTCTTCCATGGATTTCTGCATTCTGTGTCCGGTGACCTTCTCTCTGTGACCCCACAAAGGGACAGCAGACATAGAGGGTTTAAGTGTCTTTAAATTAAACTTTTTTAAGAAGTCCTGAAGTAATAGAGCCACAAAATCTGGAGACATGTAATTCTCTCTCTCTTAATAAAGAGTAATAATTCTCATTGTTAGGGATTTTTAGTGTTTGAATGGTCATTTTATGGTCATTATCTCCTCCCAAGGAAGGAAGAGATGTGCACCTGTTATTAACCTAAGTTGCATATGATGACATCACCAAGGCAACAAGAAAGCAAATGGCTTGGGAAGGAAAAAGGGAAATGCTAACCATGTTATAGGGCAGGGTTTTGCAACCTCAGTACAACAAACATTTTGGACAGGAAAATCCTTTGTTGGGATGTTGGGGGTAGAGGGATCCTATCTTTGGCATTGTAGAATGTTTAATAACATCCCTGGCTGATGCAAAGTTGCACTAAGATTTCTATTAGTGCCTTCCCAGTCATGAAAATGAAAAATGTCTCCAGACTTTGCTAAATGCAAAATCCCTCCAGTGGAGACTAGTTGCTATTGTTATTGCTGTTCAGTCACTAAGTCATGTCCAACTCTTTGGGATTCTATGGACTGCAGCATGCCAGGCTCCTCTGTCCTTCACTGTCTCCCAGAGTTTGCTCAGATTCATGTCCATTGAGTCAGTGATGCCATCCAACAATCTCATCCTCTGTTGCCCTCTTCTCCTTTTGCCTTCAATCTTTCCCAGCATCAGGGTCTTTTCCAATGAGTCAGCTCTTTGCATCAAGTGGCCAAAGTATTGGAGCTCAGTCCTTCCAATGAATATTCAGGGTTGATTTCCTTTGGGATTGACTAGTTGTCAGAGAGTGACCCTATGTACTATACATAATTCTTAGCTCATGCTCACCCTCAAAGAACAGTCAAAAACAAAAAGGAGTCTGATGATATGTATGTAATTTTGAAAACTATAACTGATTAAAAGGTCAACAGAAATAAAAAAGAAATTTCATAATTCTGCTTAGATGGGATCCAATTAATGCCTTTGCAGTGACCATGTGGATATTTTGCATAGAAAAGACACTATTTTATATAAATTGGTGTTTGCTGATGTGATCAAGAAATGTAATTCATGTAAAAAAAAAAGTATCAATTGCTGAAGGAACCAGAAGGCTGAATATTTTCTTTGCTTGGTCAAAAGGTGAGCTTGTCCCTTTCCTTCTTTTTAGTGAAATAAAGACATAGTTTGAAAACACACCTACCCATTTGGCTCAATGGTTAAGTCTTGTCTGGCTGTAGTGTAAAAATAGACATTCCTCTGTCTGAACATGAAAATAGTACTTCCCCAACAAAACCCAAACATCTTCGAGCTGCAAAAGATGTTTACTTTTATATAAAAGACTTTTCCTCTGGTGTTTATTTTGAGATCATGTAGGTGTTCTAGCAGAGGTAAGCAGGTATATAAGGGTCAGAGGCAAACCTATAAGAGCATGCTTCATGCAGCAGGTGAGAAAGTAGTGATAGTCACAACTTTCTACATGTTAGGTTGAGAATATATGCTGGTGTAATGGATATCCTCCCCTTTTGAAAAGTTGTAGATGCATGAAAATAATAATGATAATCGTAACTAACTGTCTAATCTTTGTGGAACACTTTATACTCATTCATTCATTCAACAGCTATTGAAGACTTACCGTGTACTTTTCAGGCCACAGTGTTTCTCCCTCTGCCATTGTAGGGCAAAATCAGCCATAGTCAAGACATTAAAAAATGAATCTGATTGCATTCCAATAAAACTTTATTTACAAAAACAGGGGGTCATAGTTTGTTGACTTCTGAAAAAGGGTAAAAGGAACAAGGAGTTCAAGAGGGCCATCAATTTAAAATGAGATGATCAAGGTGAGGCTCAATAAGAAGGTAATATTCTATCAAACACTAGAAGGATTACTCAGCCATAAAAAGGAATGAATTTGAGTCAGTTCTAGTGAGATGGATGAATCTAGAGCCGGTTATACAGAGTGAAGTAAGTCAGAAAGAGAAAAACAAATATCGTATTAATATATTAACACATATAAATGGAATCTAAGGGCTTCCCTGATAGCTCAGCTGGTAAAGAATCCGCCTGCAAGGCAGGAGGTCCCAGTTTGTTTCCTGGGTCTGGAAGATCCCCTGAAGAAGGGATAGGCTATCCACTCCAGTATTCTTGGGCTTCCCTGGTGATTCAGATGGTAAAGAATCCACCTGCAATGTGGGTTCCCTGGGTTGGGAAGATCCCCTGGAGGAAGGCATGGCAACCCACTCCAGTGTTCTTGCCTGGAGCATCCCCATGGACAGAGAAGCCTGGTGGGCTACAGTCCATGGGGTTGCAGAGTCGGATAATACTGAGTGACTAAACACAGCGCAGTATGGAATCTAAAAAATGGTAGTGATGAATCTATTTGCAGGGCAGGAATAGAGATGAGGATGTAGAGGACAGACTTGCAGACATAGTGGGGGAAGAAGAAGGTGTGACAATCGAGAAAATAGCATTGGCATATATACAGTACCATGCATAAAATAGGTAACTAGTGGGAAGCTGCTATATAGCACAGGGAGCTCAGCTCGGTGCTCCGTGACGACCTAGAGGGGTGGGGTGGGTGGGGAGGAGCCTCAAGAGGGAGGGGATGCATAGATACTTCTGGCTGCTGATTCACGTTGTACAGCAGAAATCGATACCACAGTGTAAAGCAATTATCCCCCAATTAAAAATAAAAGCAAATAGAAGGAGGTGAACAAGTCAGACACTTGGTCATAGACAGGAAGAGCATTCCAGGCAGAGGCAGCAGCCAGTGCCAAAGTCCTGTGGCATCACTGTGTCAGGTGTGTTTAAAAGCTCAGGAAGGAGACTAGTCTCATTAAAACAGAATGAGGGAGTTACTCCATTTCTAACCACTCTCAACTGGTCTCTCCAATTCCTTTTCCTCTTTTCTCCTTTGTTTCGCCCTCGCTTAAATGAAGTGTGTTTTATAACAATAAGCGAGTGCTCAGAAAGGGCTTCCCAGGTGGCTCTTGCGGTAAAGAACCCACTTGCCAGTGCAGGAGACATAAGAGACAGCGATTCAGTCTCTGGGTCAGGAAGAGACCCTGGAGGAGAGCAAGGCAACCCACTCCAGTATTGTGCCTGGAGAATCCCATGGAAAGAGGAGCCTGGTAGGATACAGTCCATAGGGTTGCACAGAGTTGGACAGGACTGAAGCAACTTAACACACACATGCACACACACACACACACACACATATACAAGTGTTCAGAAAGGTAGCAACATTGACACATGTTTTGTTTTGTTCCCATGAAAGTCTTGTTTCAATTCAATGCCGAGAACTGGAGTGACCAATTCAGGAACACTGAGCCACAGGGGTTTCCTCTAAGAATCTTTCACCAACGCTTTTCTAATCCTCAGCCCAGCTGGCAGAGTGAAGGCTTATAATCAAAAAGCAACTATAGAATACCACCTTCTTATTCATTCGGTCTGTTTGTTCCTGTGTGTTTTTAAGAGGCTGCTGACGGTAACACTTAACAAAACCAGAAGGCAGGGGTATTATTTCTAAATTGTATATAAACCTGTCTTCTAGGAAGAACTCTCTAATTCTTGATCCTGCTGTGCTGCAAAGGAGGAATCACTCGGGATGCCATCAGAGCAAAGCCAATCTGTTCTCAAGCCCACGGGTTCACTCAGAGGGGCCTGAACACCTGTGTCTGTGAGTGAAACCCCATGTACACGAGTGACCCCTGATGGAGTCGTGATACATGTGTGAGATTGTTTTTCACATAATGTCTGATGGAGGCAGTTGGTAATGCAATGCAAGTACGGGAATAATGATGTTTAATTTATTCCCCATCTTGTTCCACAAAAACGAAAACGTTTTTGTTGTGAAAAGATGACACAGACACGAGATAGAGGGTGAAACAGAAGCCTGGGTGAGCCCAGGGGGGAGTCCACCTGCAGTACAGGAGATGCAGGAGACACTGGTTCCGTTCCAGTGTGGTCAGGAAGATTTCCCTGGAGGAGGGCATGGCAACCCACTCCGGTATTCTTGCCTGGAGAATCCCATGGACAGAAAAGCCCTGAGGGCTGCAGTCCAGAGGGTCACAGAGTCAGACACGACTAAAGCGACTGGTCACAAATGAAAGACCAGCCAAACCTCGGTGTCCTCTCAAGCCCCGCCTCATCCCTTCCCCACCTGCATCCACACTTCAGCCCTCCTGGAACTTATCTTCCAGTTTTCAGGATGCACGATGCTGCTCCCTTCCGGTCAGGAATGCCAGTGCCCCACCCCTCCAACCCCACCCCTCACCTCAGGTCATTCCTACTCATACACAGGTCCAAAGGGCACGTCTGCAAATTAAGTCCAGTCCCCCTGTTACACACGTCGTGCTATAAAGCTTCCTTTCCTTCATCGCCCTTTTCAGTTTACACACTGACCTGTGTGATTACTGAGTATCTGTCCCCTCCACTAAGCTGCAGGCTTCATGAGGACAGAAATCCTCTACTTGTACTCCTCATCACAGCTGGCACAGAAGGGGTGCTTCATAGATACCTGTTGGATCAAAGAAGGCTCCTGGAAAAGGAAAGAAAGAAAGATGATACATTAAAGCATTTACAAAGTCAGTGAGGAAAAACAAAGAAGTTTTTCAGGCAAAACACAGCTTTTCCTATGTTCAGAGTTTTGAATAAATTTTCTCCCATAGGCCCTCAAAAACAGAGCATTGTGTAAATTTTCAGGCAATATCTTTATGTTGATATAATAATACATTTTAAACAGCTGTCTCTTAAAGTATCCCTAAATATAAGCCTATGCATGCATGCAAAGTCGCTTCAGTCATGTCCAACTCTTTGTGACCCTATGGGCTACAGTCTGCCAGGCTCCTCTGTCCATGGGATTCTCCAGGCAGGAATACTGGAGTGTGTTTCCATGCCTCCTCCCGACCTGGGGATCAAACTCACATCTGCCTGCATCTCCTGCATTGCAGGTGGATTCTCTACCCACTGAGCCACCTAGGAAGCCCCATACATGTAGAATATATACCCCCTCTTTTTAAAATTTTCTTCCCATTTAGGTCACCACAGAGCACTGAGTAGAGTTCCCTGTGCTATACAGTAAGCTCTTATTAATTACCTATTTTATACATTTTGCTTGCAGTGTATATATGTCAATCCCAATCTCCCAGTTCATCCCACCCTTCCCCATCCCCCCTTTCATGTCCATATATTTGTCAATATAAACAATTCTTAAGGGGAGCAGAACAAGGTGATCTATGAGTGCAGGTTTCTCAGGGTTCTGGCTTAATGCAAAGGTAACATAACGTCAGCGAAACTGAGAGAGAGGGTTGCTTGTCCTTCAGGTCCTCTTCCCACAAATATTTCTTGCAGTCAGGATTAAAGTGTAAATAGACAGCGGAGAGCTGGAGGTTATATTCTCTGTGAACATAGAAAGGGCAAACCCACACTCATCCTCTGACAATCAGCTGGAAGGAGTACGATTATTCAGTTGACTGTTGCTCTGAAGGAAGCATGCGTTCAGCTGGAGAATTTCTCAGTTCCTCTCATTTGTTTGTGAAAGATGACAGTGGTTCATACTCCCCTCTTGTGGTCACTTTCAAGTTTACTGGCTTTCGGGTACACTACAGGAGCACAGCAAGGCAAATGAGAAATCATATTCCTTTTCTCAAGTCAGGTGATCTTGGAATCACCCCATCCGTCATTCTAGAACATCAGACCAATTTTTTTTTAAGTGGCAGGATGTTTAACAGTTTTTTAAAACAACATTTGAGTTAAAACTGGCAGAAGATTTGATGAAAATACATGAGAGGTCTGATCATTCCTTGTGTATTACCCTTCCTTAATTACATTTGGCTTATCTCAATTTGGGCTTCCTGGATGGAGGAAGCTGGAGGGTTACAGTGGACACAACTGAGCGAATTTGCTTTCACTTTCAGGGGAGATAGGGACTTATATACATATAACTGTATCGCCTGATGAAAAGTGATAGATTCCAAAGAAAAAAAATAATACTGTCTTCCCCTCTGATACAGGACAATACCAGAGATGGGAAGTGTTAGGGGCACAGTAATATGCTACATCTCCTGAACCGACACATTCTAGTGCAGGACAAATATGGACAAAGCACTTCTTCTGCATCAGATCTTCTAAGCATCTTATCAAAAATAGTATGCTATTCACTCCACACCCATTAGGATGGCTGCTATCCAAAAAGAAAATAACAGAGACTTCCCTGGTGGTTCAGTGGTTAAGACCCTGCAGTCCCAGTGCAGGGGGCCCAGGTTCGATCCTTGGTCAAGGAATATCTCACATGCACGGTTGCACAGCCAAAAATAAACAGGTAAATAAATTTTAAAATTCATTTAAATTTTAAATTTTGCAATTCTCTTTTTAAAAAAGAAAGGAAGTGTTTGCAAGGATGTAGGTAAATTGGAATCCTTGTGCACTATTGTTGGGAATGTAAAATGGTATACCTACTGTGGAAAACAGTATGGCCATTCCAGTCCTCAAAAATAAATAAATAAAATTGAATTACCATATCATCCAGCAGTTCTACTTCTGACTACATTACCAAAAAATTCAAAGCAGGGATCAAAGAGATATTTGTATATCCATGTTTATAGCTGTAAAAATAAACAATAATAAAAATGTGAAAATAACCCAAGTGTCCATTGACAGATGCACAGATAAACGAAGATCCCTTGGAGAAGGGAATGGCAACCCACTCCACTATTTTTGCCTGGGAAATCCTATGGACAGAGGAGCCTGGCGGGCTACAGTCCATGGGGTCGCAAACTTAGCGACTAACACTTTCAATACTTTTTAGGCCATCCATCTCCATAACTCTCCATCATGTAAAACTGAAACTCTCTACCCATTAAACAATAGCCCCCTATCCTTCTCATCCCTCAGAGTCCTGGAACTACTATTCTACTTTCTGTCTGTACAATTCTGACTATGCTAAGTAACTCATATGAATGGAATTGCACAGTGGTAACTGTTTTTTTGTGACTGACTTATTTCACTAAGCATAATGTCCTCAAGGTTCATCCACATCAGCACGTATGTCAGAATACCCTTCCTTTATGGCTGGATAATATTCTGTTGTGCATCTGTATCACATTTTCACTTCCTCTTGTCTTCCTGACATAGGGCCCAATGTCAGCTGCCAGACGTCATCGTCCTGAGAGTGTTGCTTTCTTGCTTCTGACCTTCTCTATTCATTCTTGTGTCCTTCCTGGCCCTTGTGGGCAATTACACCTGTGAATGTGAGTCCAGAGGGAGAGAAGGGCTGGCTGTGAGGTGACCAGTCCTTCCCATCAGGAAGGTGACCACAGGAATGAAGAAGAAGGTCATGTGCTAAAAATACTTTTCCTGCTGTTTTTTGCTGAATCTCAAACTATTAACATATAACCCAAGAAAAGCTGACAAAATGGAACAAAAAACTTATAATTATGAAAAATTTGACTACATTTCTTCAGAAAAGCAACTATAATGTTTTCAGAAAGTTTTCTAATCTTGTTCCTTTATATAAGTTTTAGAGTAATGAATGCTGTTAGATATTGGAAAAGGTGTATGATTCATTACATATTCTAATGTATTGTCTATAGATTATAAGATAAAATCAAGCATGTACCTGCTGATACTTTTTAAGTTGACCCATCTTTATACTTAGAAATGTCTCTTAATAGTAGGCTTCCCTGGTGGCTCAGATAGTAAAGAATCTGCCTGCAATGCAGGGAACCTGTGTTCAATCCCTGGATTGGGAAGATCCCTGAAGGAAATGGCAACCCACTCCAGTACTCTTGCCTGAAGAATTCCATGGATAAAGGAGCCTGGCAGGCTACAGTCCATGGGGTCACAAAGAGATGGACATGACTGACTATCACTCATATATATTAAAAAGAGTTCAACAGGAAAACATAAATGACTCAATCTCTCCAACCATGAATTATTATAGTCAACTGAGTGTGTGTGTGTGTGTGTGTGTGTGTGCACGTGCTAAGTCGTGTCTGACTCTTTGCAGCCTCGTGTACTGTATTGCAACCTGCCAGTTTCCTCTGTTCATGGAATTTTCCAGGCAAGAATACTGGAGTGGGTTGCCATTTCATACTCTAGGGGATCTTCCTGACTCAGGGATTGAACCCACATATCCTGTTTGGCAGGTGGATTCTTTACCACTGTGCCACTTGGGAAAGTGATGAAAGTGAAAGTCGCTCAGTCATGTCCGACTCTTTGCGGCCCCATGGACTATATAATCCATGGAATTCTCCAGGCCAGAATACTGGAGTGGGCAGCTGTTCCCTTCTCCAGGGGATCTTCCCAACCCAGGGATAGAACCCAGGTCTCTCACATTGCAGGCAGATTCTCTACCAGCTGAGCCACCAGAGAAGCCCAAGAATAGTGGAGTGGGTACCCTATCCCTTCTCCAGCGGATCTTCCCAACCCAGGAATCAAACCCAGGTCTCCCGCATTGCAGGCAGATTCTTTACCAACTGAACCACCTGGGAAGCTTCAGTCAACTGATTACACGACAATAAATTGTATGTTTTTAAGCATGAGATGTGCTTTAGTCAATTGTTGAGGCTCTTTTGTCAAGGGCGCAAAACTGATTCTTGGGAGAGGTAAAAAATCTTATTCTTTTTTGTATATAAAACACAAGTATGGATAGAGTACATAAATGCATGTCCAGTGTAGCTATGGTATTACAATTTCGTGAAGTGAGAAGAGCAGAGGCACTCAGGAAAACAGTTTCAAAGGGCCTTTGGGAGAGTGACAGTAAAGAAGCAACTCTGAGAACTACTAGACTAGAAAGAACAGGCATTGTTCAAATCACCCATTGTGTCTCCACTTGAGTTGCCAGCCAGTTAATGCCAGTGCAGACTCTGCGCTGTTTGTGCTTAGTTGCCCAGTCGTGTCCGATTCTTTGAGACCCCACGGACTGTAGCCAGCTAGGCCCCTCTGTCCATGAGATTCTCCAGGCAAGAACACTGGAGTAGGTTGTCATGCCCTCCTCCAGGGGGTCTTCCCAACCCAGGGATCGAACCCAGGTCCCCTGCATTGCAGGTGGATTCTTTACCATCTGAGCTACCAGGAAGGCCTTCTGATCAGTCCTGATCAGGCTCTCTCATCATTTGCTAGAGATGGAGCCTCAGTTGTAGCACTGCCAATGCTCACATGTACAACCCACCCACGTGACACCTCTCTAACCACCCCAGAGCTCTTCCACGACTGAATTGTTGACAAAAACACAAATGCACTTACTCAAAACCAAGAAGAAAACACAAGCACTGGAGCACATTTCCAGAACAGGATTGAATTATTACACAACCGGACTTCTTAGTCTAAAACATCTTGCTCTGGGAACTTGACAGTTCAGCCAAAAACACATCAGACAGATTTAGAGGAGGGCGGCCTTTGGCTAAGAACAGCAAAATGATCTCACCCCTGAGATGGCCTGAGTATAAACTTCAGTCCTGGTGAACAAGACACATCCTGTGAGTCAAATGCACAGAAATATGAAGTCCAGCTGCACCTCACTTGGACAAGAGATCCAAACACCGAATGTCTGATAGATTGCGTTGTGTGTCTAGCCCAAAGTGGGATCAGGATGAGAGCAGCTCCGTGGCTCACACTGCTAGTACAGGGCCACCCAGATTCCCCCAAACTCAATGAGGGCTCTGTCTGAGAAAAGACAACAATCCAGGCCTCCACGGATGGATGTGAGCAGCTGCTGTGTTTGTAGAGCTTAACTGAAAGGATGTGTTTTATCCCTCTGCCTGAAAGCCATTATCCTTCAGAAGGTTTATTAGCAGTTTTTGTGAAAAGAGAGGGCGTTCTAATCTCTACTGCAGAAGGCTCCATGAGACTTCCAGCAGCATCCAGCGTCCTTATTGGTGGCTTCACCATTTATTTATTCCCCAAATAAATCCACCACAGTTTTTTATTATTATTATTAATTTATTGCTCCTATTATTATTATTAATTTGTTGCTCCTATTCCAGTCATGCATTAGACAAAGCATTATGCAGACATCATCTCTTCCTCAAAATTACCCTATGAGGTAGGTATTGGGTTGGCCAAAAAGTTCTTTGGGGTTTTTCTGCACCATCTTATGGAAAAACTTGAGTTACCTTTTGGGGCAACCCATTATTATTAACATCTTCATTTGACAGATAAGGACCTGAAGACAGAGAGGTTAAGTAACTCCCTCAAGGTCACACAGCTAGCAAGCAGCTAGGACTTGAAGTCAAGTCTGTCAGACTCATCAATTCTCTGCTGTACTTCATCCTGGGAGAAGACGGGTTTCCAATACATGCTCCATCACCTGAGAGCTGGATTGGTATAAATCATATTGAGAGGTAGTAGAACTTGTTTTTGGTGATATTCAATCACATCAGTGATTAGAAATATCCTGTAGGCCTTTTTAATGTCCTTTGATAATCTGGCATCTGATAGGGAAGTCAGCACAAAAGATTGAAGGTAGAAGAAAATGACAGGCATTGAATCTCAACTTTTAATGTCCTTCAATTTAGAATTTACCAATTCTGAATCAAATCACTGGATTTATGTATCTACGGATAACTTTGTAGACTGGGACTCAGACATGGGTCTTGCATCTTAGTAACGAATTTAACAATTATGTTTATAGTCAAATACTATCAGACTGGGTCCTTTAGGAATCTTTCAGTGGTGATTAAAACTTCTCAGGGGACAAAAAAGGAGAGAAAAGATTTCTTGCTATTGTGATGAAGGACTTCAAGAACACAAAAATGGAGACAGACGCTTAACTACTAAATGAAAACCATCTGCTCATATGCAGGTGCAAAAATATCATCATGAACTGGGAGGCATAAAAAACAGCTGTGGATTTTGATTAAGCTGAGAATAAACTTAGGCAATTACAGAAGACAAAAATATGTATGAAATTCTCCTGTTTCCTTCATCAGGCCATTGCAGCTTCAGTTTTTTGAATTTCAACTTTATTCTTTAAACTCAGCCCTCTAGAACAGAGACACAGACATAGAGAATGGACATGTGGTCACAAGGTGAGGAAGGGGAGGGTGGGAGCAACTGGGAGATGAAGATTGACACATGCACACTACCATATGGAAAATAGACAGCTAGTGGGAACCTACTATAAAGCCCAGGGAGCTCAGCTCGATGCTCTGTGATGAGCTAGAGGCATGGGATGGAGCAGAGGAGGGGCGGTCCAAGAGGGAGGGGATATATGTATACATACAGCTTGATAGGAGATCAACCCTGAATATTCATTGCAAGGACTGACAGGAAAGCTGAAGATACTTTGGACACCTGATGCAAAGAGCTGACTCATTGGAAAAGACCCTGATGCTGGGAAAGATTGAAGGCAGGAGGAGAAGAGGGCAGCAGAAGATGAGATGGTTGGATGGCATCATTGACTTAAAGGACATGAACGTGAGCAAACCCCAGGACATAGTGGAGGACAGGGAGTCCTGGTGTGCTGCCTGGGGTCCCAAAGAGTCGGACACAACTTAGCAGTTGAACAACAACAACACAGCTGATTCACTTTGCTGCATAGCAGAAACAATACAACATTGTAAAGCAGTTATACTCCAATAGTGAAACAAGAAAAGAAAAACTGAGCCCTCCACCTGAAAGTTACACACAATCATTATTTTCCTTATGTCTTCAAAGACTTCTCACATGTTCCCAGATTCTCAGTAATCACATCTCCAACTTTGTAATCTCTTGCATGGCTCATCCGGGGCCATCCACTGTCTGGGAAGCTACTTGAGGTGGGTCCTGCTCTGAGACCCATGACTGGGTCACCAGCCATTGCCCCCTCCTATTTAGTTCCTATTTAGTGCCCTTCTTGGGCCCCACTGTTAGTGCCTAAGCCACCAACCTCACCAGGCCCTCTGCCTCTGCCCAGTACTGTCGCTGCTGGTCCACATCACTATTGCCATCACCCCAACGGTCTACACTGTACCCTGTTGCTGGAGCCATTGAGATGCTCCAAGTAGCTCCATGTGCTCTAGAGTCATCCATACACCAGAGCCTGCCATGCCTTGCATGGCACTGAGTCACGTGGTATGCAAGGAGGACTGCTTATCAAATCAAGAGACTTAATTAAATAGCTTGTTCCATTTAAACCTAGTGTCCCCCTCTTCCCAGAGTGCACTGGAGTCCACTGAAGACTGGCTTAGGGTCAAATATAAGAGAAATAAACTATTGCACCACTCCACAGGCTAGATTATGGAGCTAATCTTATCTCCCTGGCTTCCTGTTCCCTTAGAATGAGTCTTTCCCACGAAGTTCTTAGTTCTTCCCAGAGGATCCATCCCACTCATCCTGCAGGCATGCCCAAATTTTTCAGTTGTGCATACAACTAGGGGCCAACTGAACCAGAGAATAGATATCAAAATTTAATTGCAAATAAGAATTACATTTTTTTTGGAGTTTTGCTAATATCAAAACTGAAGGATAAAAACCAAACTATCACAGATTGTTACTGTCTCACAGAATCTTTTACTTAACTAGACTTTAACATTTTTCCATTACCTATCCACCTTAAGGATGTTTTAGGAAACAGTGTGATATTGTAAAGAAGTGTGATATTGTAAGCATGCTCTAAGGGTGCCATTTGCTGCTCTATATAGTGCTTTATATGTTTTTTTGAAATTTTTTTACCCTATGAGTTTTACCATTCATCAGTTTCCACATTCCTTCAGTTAAACCGGAAGTTTATGGTTAATCTGCAACCCACCTTGTAGCGGGTCAAGTTGTGTCCCTCAAAAAGATATATTCAGGACCTCCCTGGTGGTTCAGTGGTTGGGAGTCTGCTTTGCAATGCAGGGAATGCAGGTTCCATCCCTGGTCAATAAACTAAGACTCCACATGCCATGGGAAATTAAGCTTGTGCCCTGCAACAAAGCCTGGGCCTGTGCAGCCAACTTTTTTTTTTTAAAGATATATTCAAGCCTCAATATATTCAAGCCTTTGGTCAATGAAATGTGGACAAAAGTGATGTGTGTCACACCCTGGCAGAAACCTTAAGAACTAAGCAGAGTTTCATCATTGATCCTATGTATAAAATAGGTAACTACTGAGAACCTGCTGCTACTCGGTGGTGACCCAGGTGGGAAGAAAAAAGAGGGAAATATATATATACATATAGCTGATCCACTTTGTTGTACAGCACAACTGCTGCTGCTCCTCTTTCTGTGTTGGTCAACCCGAATCCTGGAGTAAAAACAATGCAGAGAAGAATTTCCGTAGAGCACGATAAACTTCACAGCAAATAGATGGGGAAACAGTGGAACCAGCGGTGGACTTTATTTGGGGGGCTCCAAAATCACTGCAGATGGTGACTTCAGCCATGAAATTAAAAGATGCTTGCCACTTGGAAGAAAAGTTATGACCAACCTAGACAGCATATTAAAAAGCAGAGGCATTACTTTGCCAACAAAAGCCTGTCTAGTCAAAGCTATGATTTTTCCAGTATTCATGTATGGATGTGAGAGTTGGACTATTAAGAAAGCTGAGGGCTGAAGAATTGATGCTTTTGAACTGTGGTGTTGAAGACTCTTGAGAGTTCCTTGGGCTGCGAGGAGACCCAAACAATCCATCCTAAAGGAAATCAGTCCTGAATATTCCGTTGGAAGGACTGATGCTGAAACTGAAGCTCCAATACTTTGGCCACCTGATGCAAAGAACTGACTCATTGGAAAAGACCCTAATGCTGTGAAAGATTGAGGGCAAGAGGAGAAGGGAATGACAGAGGATGAGATGGTTGGATGGCATCACCAACTAAATGGACATGAGTTTGAGTAAACTCCGGGAGTTGGTGATGGACAGGGTGGCCTGGTGTGCTGCAGTACATGAGGTCTCAAAGAGTCGGACACAAATGAACAACTGAACTGAACTGAACAATAAACATGGAGCAGGGATGAAAACAAAACTTTTGTTTTGGGCCCCTGATTTTCTGGAGTTCTTTTGTTGTTTCAGCATAACCTGTCTTGATAGATGTATTTTATGGTTTTGCCTTCCTGCTCTTTCTAATCTTCCAGAGCTCCTTTTTACCTAATGATAAAAAAGCCAAATTGCTTAGCCTCACAAAATTCACCCAACTCTAACCAATATTCCTCTTTAGATTTTTTTTTTTGCTTTGAATTATAAGGAGAAAAATGGCAATTAATCACATTCAGCACATGATATTTAGCAAAATACTTTGCATATCTGCAGCTGTCTTACTTTTTAATAACTTCTGTCAGTCAAGCCTCTGCTTAAGACCTAGTAGAGGGTATGACTAAGCCCATAGGTGGTCTGGGCCAGGGGAGGATGGCTATAGCAACTTCTGCAAGTATCCATAGTCAGAAATTGACCTCACATCTGAGACATTAGAAAAACCAATTCAACCTCTCTCAGCACAGTCATCTCATTTCTAAAACAGGCATTTAATATCTACTGGGCTATTATGAAGATAAAATGTAAAACAGAATGTTTAGTGTTAGTCACTCAATCATATCTGATTCTTTGTGACCCCATAGGCTGTAGCCCATCAGGCTCCTCTGTCCATGGAATTCTCGAGGCAAGAATACTGGAGTAAGTAGCCAGTCTCTTCTCCAGGGGAATCTTCCCAACACAGGGATCATACCTGGATCTTCTGCACTGCAGGTGGGTTCTTTATCGTCTGAGCCACCAGGGATCCCATAGGAAAATAGAAAATAGTGATGGAATAAGTAAAGAAAAACTATATTCTCTAACTCAATAAAAAACTATAAAGGTGAAAAAGAAAATTTAACGGAATGAGTTGATAACCAAGACAGAACTGAGAGATCTGAAATGGTTTGGTGTCAGGATATGGTGGTAGTGCAGAGGGATGGAGGAAATTCCATAGAAAGAGGCCAGAGACTAAGCCAGAATTGAGAAATGAGTGTGGTTCTCAGAAGTAAGGCCCATAAAGAAATAAATTAAAAAGCCTGAAAAATACATGGGATGCTATGGGCTGAATTATGTCCCCCCAAATTCATATGTGGAAGCCCTAAACCCCAATGTGACTGGATTTGGAGAAAGAGCCTTAACAGGTTATTTCAACTAAGATGAAATGAAGTCAAAGGGTGGGACCCTAATCCAACAGGTCCAGCACCCTCATAAGACACGGAAGGGACACCAGGGGTGTTTGAGAGCAGAAAAAAGAAGATAAAGTGAGGACACAATGAGAAGACAGCCATCTACAAGGTAAGGAGAGAAGCCTCAGGAGAAACCAGCCAGGCAGCACCTTGGTCTTGGACTTCCAGCCTCCAGAACATAAAGAAGGCTGAGCACCAAGGAATTGATGCTTTCGAATTGTGGTGCTGGGAAAGACTCATGAGAGTCCCTTGGACAGCAAGGAGATCAAACCAGTCAATCCTAAAGGAAACCAACCGTGAACATTCATTGGAAGGACTGTTGTTGAAGCTCCAATACTTTGGCCACCTGATGTGAAGCGCAAACTCATTGGAAAAGACCCTGATGCTGGGAAAGATTGAGGGTAAAAGGAAAAGGGGGTGACAGAAGACGAGATGGTTAGATAGCATCACCAAGTCAATGGACATGAATTTGAGCAAACCCCAAGACATAGTGGAGGCAGAGGAGCCTGACAAGCTACAGTCCATGGGATCACAGAGTCAGACACAACTTAGCAACTGAACAACGACAAAGCTTCCCAGTGTGTGTACTTTGTTATGGTGACCCTAGAAAATGAACACAGGGCATCAGCAAGGAGAAGGTCCTACAGACTAGGTCTTGGCCAATAGAATCGTCGACACTCTGTTGTCACTACACCTCCCCTTCAACCAGACTCACTTCCTACCTGGGACTTTCCACTCTGTGAAATAAAATTCCTATTTTATGGGACGACAAGAAAAATTTAAACATAAACAATTCTTCTCTGCCCTTTGTTCTCCTCTCTCCCTCCCTGTGCATTGTGTATCTGTATTATACACGGACCAGCCCTCCCCCATCAGCAGGATTACCTGCTCAACCATAAAGAGCGATGTTCTCTTAGCATCAACACAACAACTTCTTTAAACAATCGCATTCCTTCTTGATCTTGTGCAGGGTTGCATGAACGACCATGAAGACACTCAGATCTGGAGTAGGTAAACTGTCAGTAATAATGTCGTCTGATCATTCTATAAATCTGTGAGTGCTTATATTTAAAATGGATAACCAACAAGGACCTATTGTATCACACAGGGGACTCTGCTCAGTATTCTGTAATAACCTAAATGGGAAAAGAAATTGAAAAAGAGGAGATACAAGTGTTGTTGCTTTTGCTAAGTCACTTCAGTTGTGTCCGACTCTGTGTGACCCCACAGACGGCAGCCCACCAGGCTCCCCCTTCTCTGGGATTCTCCAAACAAGAGCACTGGAGTAGGTTGCCATTTCCTTCTCCAATGCATGAAAGTGAGAAGTGAAAGTGAAGTCGCTCAGTCGTGTCCGACTCTTAGCGACCCCATGGACTGCAGCCCACCAGGCTCATCCATCCATGGGATTTTCCAGGCAAGAGTACTGGAGTGGGGTGCCATTGCCTTCTCCAAGATACATGTGTAAACATACTTAAATCACTTTGCTGTACACCTGAATATAACATAGCATTGTAAATCAGCTATATTCCAATATAAAATAAATTTTAAAAAATATTATGTCATTTGATGTACAGCCCTCAGTCTCAAAAAACTTATATAATTGTGCCTTGACTTCTAATGGGTGGAACAAGTCTCAGAGCTTGCTGAGATGTTCTTCCTGGGCTATAATCCTCAAATCTGGCTCTATTAAAATTTTCCTTTTTTTTCTTAGACCAGCTGATTAATTGTTCATCAACAACTTGTCCAAGGGAACCATGCCCTCTTCTGACAATGAATGTACTCTTGTCTCTTAGGTTCCTACGATGCAGAAACTATGACATTTTGTCTCCTATCACCCAGAGATTTGTGCTGTGTATAACAAAAGGACTTATCTGATGCTTGAGGACTGATGAATGTGTTCCCTGGCCCTTAACCTGAATCAAAGGTTCTTAACTTCATGGAATCCCTTGGGGGAGCGGAGGTTCATGGATGAACTTTAGGAGCTTGGCCACAGCTTTCACTAGGGTAAAATGGAGTCCTAGCATTAAAAGCTTGAAAAACCACCAACTTTGAAAAAACACTTCCAGGGTCTGACTCTTGTTGGACCCTTCTGACCGAAGCTGATGTGGGTCAGTTCATATGCAGGAATGTAATAAGCTCCTTTTTATCAAAGTTCTCCCATCACATTTAGATACTGGATAAGTGTCTAAATCCATTCCACAGCTCCATCTGTTAGTGCGGTATTGGAGTAGGCTTATTGTCCTCAACTTCATGAGCTGTAAACTATTTTAGAAACAACAATTTTAGAGACAATTAGTTTGGATATCTGCCCATAAACGTTCCCAAAATAAAGTCATACTTAGATATTGTGGATTCAAGGTCCTTTTTTAAAAAATACACACACTCTCTCTTTTCTCTGTTATCTAATTGTAAGAAATACAATGGGTCTTTTTAATCATTTAGATTAATAAGACCTAGAGCAAAATCCTGTATAACTGAGAGTCAAAATTTTCAAGCTTTGCCACCTACAAATTCCTTAGGTACATATTTACATTTGAGAGATAAATCCAGTTTACTCTAACCAAGTTATTTGTTATGTTAACAGATTTCTGTAAGAAATTGTATTAGGATCATTTTGTAAAAACATAAAATATCAATTTTAGTATTAGAAAAAATACTTTTCTTGGTCAAATCTTTTCCCCACAGCCCTCCAGCTGAAACTTTCCCTACATTCTCATTGAATTGATGTAATTACCTGAAACCAATCTCATGAAGCCATGTCAAACAAACGGGGAATATTGTTACAAGAAGTTAACACCTTAGGTCCCAGAGAAAATCTCCTCTAGCCTTTCCAGGTAAAATCTTCAGTAAAGCTTGTCCTTCAGTAACGCTTGTCCTATGTACCCTGTAGGGCTTCCCAAGTGGCACTAGTGTTAAAGAACCTGCCTGCCAATGAAGGAGACTTAAGAGACATGGTTCCTTCCCTGGGTTGGAAAGATCCCCTGGAGGATGGAATGGCCATCCACTCTGGTATCCTTGCCTGGAGAGATATCCCATGGACAGAGGAGCCTGGAGGGCTACAGTCCATGGGGTCTCAAGAGTTGGACACGACTGAAGTGACTTAGCTCGCACACACGTCCCCTGGAAGAGTCCCACCACACCTGAGGTCCTCAGAGCCTTTGAAGAAACGGTGCCCATGTCTCCCACACTTCTCAGACCCAGATGTGTGCAGAGGCAAAGCAGAACCAGAGTTTAACACAGCCCACCCCTTTGATCCTTCTCTGAGGAGACTGCTCACACCCTGGACCTTGGCTAAGGAAAAACATCCCATTGTCTGAGGCAAAAGGACATCACGTCATTTCATCCTGCGCCTGGCAAGGCAGTTTGGAACAAGCGATCCTGATTGCAGAGACGTTGAGACAGTTCCCAGCTGCACCGTGACTTGTTTGCAGTTCCTAGGCAACTTGCCCGGTTTCCTCTGCTCCCAAATTTTCCCAACTGCAAAACTGAGATAATTCTTATTACCTTTCTCTTGCAGTGATCTGAAAAATAAATAGGGCCAATGTGACTAAAGACAATTGTCTGAGAGCGTATTTGCCTACAATTACAGGTAGGGTTTTTCTTTCTTTTTGATAATGTTGTTTGGCTTTTATGCTGATTTTGGCATAAACATAGTAAAATTTAAAGCTACTTTAAACTCTGACCTACCTAATGTCAATGGAACGTTCACATTATGCCAAGCACTGCGCTAGGCACATGGAGAAAACAGAGGAACGTTCCCACCCTCAGGGACCTCGCAGCTTACGGAGAAGAAAGTGTAGAGCCTAGATATTGAGTAGCGTCAGTCAGCAAGGTAGCTGGGTTGGAATCCTGCTCCACATTCTACAAGCTAGAGACCCTGGAAAAGTCACTCAGCTTCACCAAGCTCCCGCATAATCACTAACATTTGAAGGTCTGTTGGGTGGCAGGAGGTATTTACCTACTTAGGATGCAGAACAGCCGCCTGAGATGGACACTATTATCATCTCCTTATCTGTATCCTCATCTTATAGATAAGGATTCTGAATCATAGAGACGTTATGTGACTCATCCCAGGTCATACACAGTTAGGAACCAATGTGCAAACCCACGCAGTGTGGCCTCAAACGTGCAGACTTTTCCTACCAAACCACACTATCATCGAATGGACGTGATGGTCACTTCATGTAGACTGGGCAGGATCAACTGAGACGGATGTGTAAAAAACTGTTAACCAATGTCTGACACATAACAAATGTTCAATAAATGTAGAAGTTGCAGTGGAAGAGATGAGACATATATAGAAGTAACGAAAATGCTAAGTCTATTTCATGGGAAAGCTCCTTCTTACAGATCAATCATTATACAGGGGGTTATGGTAGGGAGTTCTGTTGCAGAAAGAATGGTTTATGAACTGCAACATTTCTGGATCAACATACGATGAAGGAATAGTGCTTCATATATATGTAAATTTCTGAAGGTCATCTTTTGAAAAGGTTAAAGTACCTGCAATATCCTGCTATTAATAAATTCAGATGCATTCGTGAGAACAGTTTTTGCACAGAGGATGTAAAAAATGCATCTGCTACGATTATTCTTTCCCCTTCTTTAACCCCCATCCCCCCTCCAATTTCCTTTAGGAAGAAACCACAGCATGGAGTCTCTTTTCAGTCTCTTTTAAAATTTAAAAACCCCCAAAAAGAGATCCTGCTTGTAAAACCTTTCAGAGTTTGAGAAAGAGAAGGGGAAAAAAAAAAAAAAAGCATAAGGAGCCAAGTGCTTATATTCTGGCCAAGTTATGAGCCTCTGAGAACAAGAGCTTGAGGGGAGGACAGTTAACCCCATTCTCTCGGGCAGAGTGAGCTCCTTCCCATGGGTCTGCACTGCCTGTGATGCTCAGCCCACCCTCGCCCTCCTCGGGAGAGGCTGGGCCGCCGGAGAACTGCGGGAATCTGCAACAAAAAAAAACGATGACAGTCTGAAATACGCCCCAGTGCCAACCTCCGAATTCGTCCGTCACCTCAGACCCTGACGAGTTGACAGAGCAGCAGAATTTCAACTCCAATAGACCTGAATGTGTTTCTGGGCAAAGAAGCAGAGCTAAACAAGGAGAGAGATTTAAAGAATATTGGGCATTTGTCAAACTTATTTCCAGGCTGTGTGCGAAGACAGGATTCAGCTGCAATTTTCTGCCAAGGCTCTGGGTCCAGCCACTTACCTGAAGGTAAATTTTAAGAAGTTTACTGTATTGGCTTAATTGTATTTGTTAACCTAGTTTGCATGATCAGACAGAGAGGTCTAATATTTTTGCCTAATACAAAGCCACTTATTAACAACAACAATGAAAAAAAAAATCCTTTTGCGTGATTTACAGAAAAACTACTTACT
Organism: Bubalus bubalis; assembly: GCF_019923935.1. Lineage (NCBI taxonomy): Eukaryota > Metazoa > Chordata > Mammalia > Artiodactyla > Bovidae > Bubalus > Bubalus bubalis. The sequence goes on from NC_059163.1 coordinate 15,090,346, forward strand.
AGGGAATTTTAACACTAGAATTCATGTTTCCTTTTCTCCCCCATGGTTAAAGAGCAAATACTAATAAATGATGCTTAGAAATGGAAAAATATTGTTGGCCAGACTAGCATTCAGATCTTGGTGAAGTCTGAAATCCTGAAATGTGTTTTGCAGAAATACTTGACTAACTGTATTAAATAAATCAAAAGGAAAGTGGTTGTTAAAAATAAACTTTCAAATCAAAGTAATTTGGGTGTTTTCCCTGTTTAAATTATCTAAAGTTATTCAATCATCACCACTGTCCCAGTCTTTTACCTAATAGCAATGTAGAAATGGAACATTTTGCTTTTCCAAAAGATAAGAAAATTTCTATAGTATTATATTCATCTTTGATCATTTCTTTAGTTATTGTGACTATTTTTTTCCTGATTCCCTTTTAGAGTTTTCTGACTCATTGTCTCTTGTCTCCTTCCATTATTTTTTTAGGATGCATACTCACATACACAAAATTCCTAATTCCTAATAATGTCTTATTTAGGAAGAGATAAAGGGGGAGGGGAATCAAAGAACTAAAAAATTATCATAACTCCTATATTGTAAGGTATCTTCATTTCTGACTCTGTCTTCTAAAATAAAACAATAATGCAAGCCATGCTCCCTCATTCCTCCTGGGAATTAGAGGTCACCCTGCAGGAGAAAGCCGTGCTTTCAACTGCAGATCAACGCTGTTGATCTATAACCCAGAGGTCTTGTGGAGAATGTATCCCTTTTGAACTGCCATTAATCTGCAAAGAGGTTAAATATGTCACCTTGGCATTATATCTGAGCTCCCCTCTGGCCCAGGGCCTAAGTACACTGAATAGAAATGGTCACTTGGTCCAACTCAGCAGAAATCCTTTTTTTTTAATTCTCCCCCTTCTCATGGATATCAGTCTTTTTCAGTTCACAGCTTATTCAGCTCAACCCTGATGGTTATGACTATCATTCACTATGACTATTTAAAAAAAAAAAAAAGGACACCCCTTTCAGGAAATATTTAAGTTTATATTTCTGTCCATTCAGTAAGATCCAGCAAAGCACAGCAGTCTGTTTCATCTACTGACCATCCAGTACTGCTTTCCACATTTTGGAAAAGAATATATACATGTTATTAGTGAATCTTGTTTATTTTCTTTCAGGGAATTTTTGTACAGCCATTTAGCAATTCAATTCCTGGGCTTTCCTTTCCAGATCCTTTGGTGTTTAATCCCCGATAGGCACTCAGGCACAGTTTCACTTATCAACTAAGTAAAAATAATAAATAGTGATGACAGAAATGAAATGAATAATGATGTGTCTGGACAGTTTCAAACATTTTTCATTTCATTTCCTCTCAACTGCTTGTTATTTTTATTCAGTTGATCTGTAATGTAAAACATTGCTATTTTATTTAAGTTTAACACAAGATCCAGAATGTGTTGGGAATCTTTTTCCCCCAAGAATATAAAAGATTATTTTTCAGACTCCACATATGATTTTGGAACAACCTCCAGTGAAGGAGAAGGAAGCCCCAAAAATTCAGAGGAACTTCCCCTGTAGGCCTGGGTGCCCAAGGGATGTCCAATTAGGCTAGGAAGTGGTTCACACAAGGCCCACAGAGCATCTTCTCCCAAGGGCTGTGCTTGCCATGGTGGTACCACCTGAGGCTAGCCTGATGTTTATCTTGGGCATTAAAAGACAGTCAGAAGTCTGGGGAATAGAGTGTGTGGTATGGTCTTGACTGATTGTAGGGAGATGGTGTAACAAAGTGAATAAGATCGTGGGCTCTTTAAACATACAGATCTGGTTTACATCTGGGCTTTACCAGGGTCTGTGACTTTGTGAAAATGACTCTTTGATCCTCAGTGCCCTCATTTGTGGAAATTGGGATCTTAAAATTAGTTACTGCCTTAGCGATCTGTTGTGAGAATTGAGAGGAAATTAGCTATGCCTGATACATTTGAATCAATCTATCGATCATAACTAATATGAATGGAACTCTGTAGAAAGGGAATTTATTCTAGGTTTCCCCTCAGGATTTCTTCCTTGTAGTTACACACTTGCTGTAAAATAAAATGACAATGCCAGGTCTATGCCTAGAAGAGTAGGTAGAACATGGGTTTCAGTGTCTTACACGCCTGAGTTTAAATCCTGACTTCTGCCTCTTACAGGCTATGTGAGCTTGAGGGGTCACATCACACCTTCTGGACTGAATTTACCCATCTGTTAAGCAAATAGTGATAATAATGCCTCCACTAGGGTCGTTGTAGGATTTAAATAAGGTGTTTTTTTTTAATGTCAGGTGCAGCACCTCGCAGAATACTAGACACAGAGTGAAGAAGTTTTTGTGTTTGTTTTAATTCATTTGTATTGAAACATAGTTGCTTTGCAATGTTGTGTTAGCTTCTCCTGCATAGCAAAAGCAATTAACCGTATGTATACATATATCCCCTCCTTTTAGATTTTCCTTCTATTTAGGTCACTGCAGTGCGCTAAGTAGAGTTCCTTGTGCTATGTAGTATGTTCCCATCAATTGTCTGTTTTATACATAATATCAATATTGTATATGGGTCAACCCCAATCTAGTGAGGAAGTGTTTGATTACACACTTGGAATAATTTTTCTTGCAGTAAAATTTGGGGTCAAGAAAGAAATATTCTTTGAATTTTCTTTTGATCCAAAGAAATGGAAAAATAAATAAATCTGACCCTAGTGAATTCCCTTGTGTGTGTGTGTTGGGAGGGGGGGGCGGGGTGGAGAAACTCAACATAAAGTATTACAGCTTTATCAATTAGTTGCTTCATAATGGCCAAGTCAAGTGAAACCAAAGTGAGCTTTCTGTTTCAGATTGCTGTTAAGAGGCGTGAGACGAAATAGGGTTTTGTGCTCAAATCTGTTTTATTGGCTACTTGGACAGGCGAGAAGGCCCCAACATTTCTCCTTTCTTATCTTTTCTAAAGGCAAGAATAGGGGTTTTGACTTGCTCTTAGGGGTTTTTTTTTTCTTCTTTCTTTCTTTCTCTAACTGAAATTCACACGCCAGGGTTTGGGTTTTGTTTTTTGTTTTTGTAAACCTCTCCCCTATGTTCCTAGGACCAAAATGTCAGCTGCTTTTTCTGGCTACATGCAGCAGGAGCCTCCTGTCGTCATAGCAATGAAAGCGTATAGAGAGACTCGAGTTTCACAACCCTCTCTGTGAAATCACTCTTAGTCGGCTTTAAAAAGCCTTCTTTAGAAATGGAGCCTCCCGTCCTGGCTTCTTTCCTTCCTATTATGCAACCAACTTATGTACACCAGTGGCAGTAGCCAAACATTTCCTTTAAAAAGTCAATGAATGGATGTAAAGACAATGAACAAGAAAGTTACTAAATGGTGACCATTTTACTGTGGAGTGCCGGGAACAACCGCCAGGAAGGCCAAGGAGGAAAAAAGAGCAAGGACCTCACTTCTAGCACAGGCTGCACATCCCACAACAGAGCCATTTTCCGAGTTCCCACTACCGCCTCCCAGCTTCACCATGAGCTCATCCAAGTGGTTACCAATCAAGGGGATACATGGGCAGGTTTCCTGGAATCCTGGCACTCAGACTCTCTAGATTTTTATCGTCTCCACTCTTCACCTCATCCTCCCATATATAAAAGAAAGATAATAGTGGTCATAAATTTGTCATGGGAATTGAATGAGCTACTGTGTGTAAGACTCTTATAAAAGATTCTGACCAGTGGTAAAGGTTGGCTGTGAAGCCCACCAAGCCTCAGTTTCCCCTGTGTCTTAAATGGGAATAACAGCTAACTCATAGATTGTTGTAGGGTTCACTGAAACAATGGATGGAAGTGCTCAAGAAGTCGTAGCTCTTTTAATACTCCTCTCATTAGGTCTAACCCTGATAAGAATGACCTTTTTGAACCTTGAATCTCCCAGTAAGTAAACTGTAATGAAAACAGGCCTCAGAATTGTCACTGTATAAGCACAAACCCTTGAGTGTCTTAAGAGAATAAAAGGGAATAATTGAGGATTTTTACATTTATAAAGAGTAAAAAAAATTTTTCTCATCTTAATTAACGCTAGGGCAAAAGGTATCAAAGCATCTTATCTTTCATTAAAATGCTTTTATTTTTTTAGTTTCTGGCAGACCAGTGGTTAAACTCTGTGCTTCCACCATAGAGGGCACTGGTTTGATCCCTGGTCAGGGAACTAAGATCCTGCTTGCCACATGGTGCAGCCAAAAAAAAAAATCCATTTTAGTTTCCTCAGTGTTGAAATATTACTTATTTCTTCAGGTCATGAAACAAATAATACTTTTATCTTATGTCTCAAATGACTAATATGATGGCATCACCAAATCAATGAGCGTGAGTTTGAGCAAACTCCGGGAGACAGTGAAGGACAGGGAAGCCTGGTGTACTGCCATCCACAGGATCACAAAGAGCTGGACACAGCTGAGCAAATGAACCACAATTCTGTGTGAAATGCCTGGAACACTACAGGTGCAAACAGAGAAAGACTGTGTTCTTGTAGCACCTACTATGTAGTTAGGGAGACAGGTATTAATCAAATCATCACAGTAATAAAAAGTGGAAAAATATATATTTTTGTTAAGAACATATATGTGTGTGTGTGTGTGTGTGTGTGTCTGTGTGTGTGTGTGTGTATAATTGAATCACTTTGCTGTATAGCAGAAATTAACACAAAATTGTAAATCAACTAGATTTTAATACTTTTTTTTAAAAAAGTATCTTTGCCCAAACATAAAGTGCTGCTAAGTCACTTCAGTCGTGTCCGACTCTGTGCGACCCCATAGATGGCAGCCCACCAGGCTCCCCCGTCCCTGGGTTTCTCCAGGCAAGAACACTGGAGTGGGTTGCCATTTCCTTCTCCAGTGCATGAAAGTGAAAAGTGAAAGTGAAGTCACTCAGTCGTGTCCGACTCTGTGCCACCCCATGGACTGCAGCCCACCAGGCTCCTCCGTCCATGGGACTCTCCAGGCAAGAGTACTGGAGTGGGGTGCCATTGCCTTCTCTGAACTAAAGTGACCTCAAACAAAAAGTCACCTTCATTTTTCTAATGAAAAGATCCTCAGCCAAAGTCTTTGGCCAGCCTAAGTGCACAGATGGATAATGTATTGTAATGTATACCTAGGACACTTACTCTATTGTTACAAATACGTTATTTTAAATCTCATATCATTTTAAATATTTTATGCTTCTAAAAATAATTTTTTCCATTCTCCTATTTCATGAAACGACATTGTTAAAACTCTGTGCATCTTTAGCATCATTGTGTTCACTGGATAGACTCTGTAATTATCTAATAGAGAACAGTGCATCAGCCATCTTCTGCACATCACTTCTTAGAAATCTGCTGATGCTGCAGATTTGAGCCCCAGGCATAAATTCTCATCCTCTGGTTATGATCTCTACATTTAATTACCTACTCTATGACTTTTTTCCAGTGCTCTTTAAAGGGCTTATTTAAAACCACCTGAGTCTATAAAGTGTGGTTTTCTAAAACTGTGTGATTCCAACACTTGCAAAAATGAAGTCATGCCTCAGGAATAATTACCAAATCTGCTTTAAATATCTTCATCTCCTTTTTTCTTGCCCAGGTGACCTTCTTAAGATCAAAAATAAGCCTTGCTTGAGATCATTTCAGGCTGTTTGCCTGAAATGGTACTTTGTTGTTGAAAATGAAATAACCGAGATCATGACCTTTCATGTAGGAGACATCAGAAGTACTAGAATATAAGGCAAATCCCTCTTTTCTGTGGCTTGATTTGGGGCAGGGGGAGTTTGTATTACATGGAGCATGAATTGTGTATAATTATATGCTGATTACTAAGTGTTAAGAAGGCAAAGCACCTTTGTTCTAAGAAAGTATATAAGGAACCTGACCTCCACTCAAGGTCAGTGATGGCTTCCCTTGATCCAAAGCCTAAACAAAGATTAACTCTATGAGAACTGTGTGTGCTGGGCAGTGGTGGTTGGGGCAAGTGGGTGCTGGCAAGAAAATTCTGAGTGTGTCAATACTTTGTGCAAAGACCCTGTAGCAGGAGGGATCATGGTATATTTGAGGAACAGAGAGAAGGCCAGCTCCTATGGGGGGAAGGGGCAAGGCAGTGGGAGACATGAAGCCTAAGCAGGTCCCCATAACACCCTCTTCCCTAAGCACTTAAAGTATTTATCCTCTGCTTGAGTCATGATTAATATTCAATTCTGGTTAGAATTGAAGGTCCAATGGGTATGAACCGTATCTATCCCTGCCTAGAATCCCATAGTTGTTGTTTTTGTTCAGTCGCTTGGTCATGTCCAACTCTTTGTGACCCATGGACTGCACAATGCCATGCTTCCCTGTCCTTCACTGTCTCCCAGAGCTTGCTCCAACTCACGTTCTTGAGGAGTTGATGAGATCCAACCATTTCATCCTCTGTCGCCCTTTTCTCCTCCTGCCCTCAATCTTTCCCAGCATCAGGGTCTTTTCCAAAGAGTCGACTCTTCACATCAGGTGGCCAAAATATTGGAGCTTCAGCTTCAGCACCAGTCCTTCCAATGAATATTCAGGGTTGATTTCCTTTAGGATTGACTGGTTTGATCTCCTTGCAGTCCAAGGGATTCTCAAGAGTCTTCTCCAGCACCACATTTTGAAAGCATCAATTCTTCAGTGCTCAGCTTTCTTTAAGGTCCAATTCTTACATCTGTATATGACTACTGGAAAAATCATAGATTTAAATATATGGACCTTTGTTGGCAAAGTGATGTAGGTTCAATTACTCAAGATGACAGGCAGGTGAAGGTCAGAGCCTTAGAAATGTCTGCATCTGTGAGTCTGAGTGTATCATACACTGGAAGGTCTGAAACACTTTGATATCAAATGGTGATTCAGCAGAGATCTCAAAATAGAAAGCCATCTTTCTTAATCCTTCAGATTACTGTAACACCCAGATACAGAGCTCTCCCAGGAGATTCACTAATACTTTAAAAGCCCTGAAGCAACAGAATTAACTCTGGATCAGGTAACAACATGTATACCTTAGCCAAAATGTGACTAAGGGATTTGCTCTCTGATAACTTGGCTATGTGTAAAGGCAGGGTGGAGGAGAATGTTCTGTTTGAGTCTGATTATGAAATATCTATAATAATCATTTTGTTCACTCCATTTCCTTGAAGGGAAATTTTTCCATAGCTGTAATAATTACTAAAAATAGCAGCCTACAGTCTTCCCCTGATATAAACAAACTTCACCAAAGATACCTGGCCTTATTTGGAAATGTGGACATACATATGCCGGGAAACAAGATACTAACAGTAAGAAGAAAAGTGAAGTAACAGGGAAAATGCTCAGTGCAAACCTCTCCTTTTTTCTAGGGCATATGTTATGTTCTTCTTACTTCCATTGAGGCCAGATGATCAGATCAAGTAGTCATCATCTGCCTTGAAAACCTAAAATGGTAAAGGAAGTTTCCTAGGTCTCAAAGAGAAGGAGTAGGACTTACAAGTTTGGTGGAGGCTGCCAATGAAGGAACCAACAATGGTAGAGTATATACTGGCTGCCTGAGGAACTCGAGTCAACATGAGAATTCAATTAGAAAATCTTGAAAGGATAACTCCAAGAACTAAGATTTCCAAGGAGTCGACGTAGCCAACACAAGAGATGGAAAAGAGTAGACTCCAAGCCTGTTCCTGACTTTAAAGGCACGGAAGGCCATGTTTCCATTCCAGTTCAGTGGTCAGACAGCTTGTCAACACTTAGGAGAAAAAGAAAGAGCAGGGAGATAAGAAGAGAGAAGAGATATAGCAAGATACGGAGTACCCCATGGAGATAGATGGTTGGAGTAAGTAGATTTATATGGCAAGGCAACAAGCAGAACTTTAAAAATAAAATGTGACATTTAAAATGTAAATTTAAACTCATGTTCTTTTTGAAAAAATCTATAGGAACTGAAAATAAATCAAATACAATACCTACTCTGACCCAATTCTATTCCAATTTAAACTTCTAGAAAATATTATGGAAACTGAAATGGAACCAATACAAATAAGAACTCAAAATGAACCACAGAGCCCAAAATGTTTTCTGGTTGTTTGTGTAAATTCTGTCTAAATCTAGATGGAGAATGCCAAATTCTAGAATATGCCAAACTTTAGGTGCCCTTGCCTTCTCTAAGAAGTAGAAATTTTAGGAAACCCAGACACAGAGAGACCAAGAGTCAGAGGGCTTCATTCGGAGGAATGTCCTATGTTTCCTACCAAATGCCAAGCAATATTTAGCTATCACTTGCACTGCTTTCTACCCTCAACCTGAAGGACCACACACTTAGTCTTGGAGACCAGAGCTGAGATTACTCTGTCAGAGGTCAAGGGTGGCTGACACTCACATGGCCCATTCTACCCGTTCCTTTCAGACCAGTCTCTGCAGGCTTGGCTGGACTACCCTTCTAGCTAGAGGGAAGATTATTCATACCCTTTGCTGTTTTTTTCCAGTGACAGAACTCATAGACCTGCTGAGAAATCTAATTACAATCTCCTTTCATGGTGAAATCCAATTACAACCTCTCCCACCGTGAAAGCTAATCCTTTAGATACAAAAGGAAACTCAACAAAGCGGTTTCAGACTTGAGGATGTGTCTATGTCCTGTCTTTTCTCTTAAGCAACTATGCAGAAAGGTTGCAATGACCTTGTCCTGCCTTGTTTAGGAACAATGGTCATTCTATTACTACTCCCATTCCCATAAGAAGGAAAAGTATGTTCTTATTTGATCCCAGGAGTTTCTAAACTCCTGTATCAAGGATCCATTAGTTGAGCAAAGTAAATCCTCCACGTGCACATTCTTGATTCTGCAAAACGACTGCTCTTTTTGAATGTGGAATGTCATGTCAAACAAGAAAAAAAAAATGGTGAGTTTGTAGTCAATATCTTTCTATAATTTTTTCCTAACATCTTTTTTAACATTTATTTATTTTCATTTCTTTATTTGGCTGCTCCAGGTCTTAGTTGCCGCATTTGGGATCTAGTTCCCTGATGAGAGATAGAACCCGAAGCCCCTGCATTGGGAGTTCAGAGTCTTAACCAATGGATGGACCACTAGAGAAGTCCTTTTCCTAACATCTTTAATGCCCAGTGCCACCCTTTCAGCCAAATCGTTCCCTTGAGGATAATGAGAAACCGCCATGCTGCTTGAAGAAGGGTCACCCCAAATTCCTAAAACTTGATTGAGATAAATAAGACATTTCTCAAGATAGTCATTTATGGAAACACATATTTTACAAATACCTGGCAAAAGTCTGTAATTGTTGAAACAATGAAACTACCAACCACATTCCAATCACATCATTATTGCTACCACATAATCACTCTAGTCCACCAAGTAAGTGTAAGACACAGATTTGCAGCCTAGCCCCCAAAATGGGCAATATTTTTAGAAGGAGCATCCAATCAACTTGCAAGTTTTTTTTTCAGTTCAGTTCAGTTCAGTTCAGTCACTCAGTCGTGTCCAACTCTTTGTGACCCCATGAATCGCAGCACACCAGGCCTCCCTGTCTATCACCAACTCCCAGAGTTCACTCAGACTCACGTCCATCGAGTCAGTGATGCCATCCAGCCATCTCATCCTCTGTCGTCCCCTTCCCCTCCTGCCCCCAATCCCTCCCAGCATCAGAGTCTTTTCCAATGAGTCAACTCTTCGCATGAGGTGGTCAAAGTACTGGGGTTTCAGCTTCAGCATCATTCCTTCCAAAGAAATCCCACGGCTGATCTCCTTCAGAATGGACTGGTTGGATCTCCTTGCAGTCCAAGGGACTCTCAAGAGTCTTCTCCAACACCACAGTTCAAAAACATCAATTCTTCGGTGCTCAGCCTTCTTCACAGTCCAACTCTCACATCCATACATGACCACAGGAAAAACCATAACCTTGACTAGATGGACCTTTGTTGGCAAAGTAATGTCTCTGCTTTTCAATATGCTGTCTAGGTTGGTCATAACTTTCCTTCCAAGGAGTAAGCGTCTTTTAATTTCATGGCTGCAGTCACCATCTGCAGTGATTTTGGAGCCCAAAAATATAAAGTCTGACACTGTTTCCCCATCCCTATTTCCCATGAAGTGATAGGACCGGATGTCATGATCTTTGTTTTCTGAATGTTGAGCTTTAAGCCAACTTTTTCACTCTCCTCTTTCACTTTCATCAAGAGGCTTTTGAGTTCCTCTTCACTTTCTGCCATAAGGCTGGTGTCATCTGCATATCTGAGGTTATTGATATTTCTTCTGGCAATCTTGATTCCAACTTGTGTTTCTTCCAGTCCAGTGTTTCTCATGATGTACTGTGCATAGAAGTTAAATAAGCAGGGTGACAACATACAGCCTTGACATACTCCTTTTCCTATTTGGAACCAGTCTGTTGTTCCATGTCCAGTTCTAACTGTTGCTTCCTGACCTGCATAGAGATTTCTCAAGAGGCAGGTCAGGTGATCTGATATTCCCATCTCTTTCAAATTTTCCACAGTTTATTGTGATCCACACAGTCAAAGGCTTTGGCATAGTCAAGAAAGCAGAAATAGATGTTTTTCTGGAACTCTCTTGCTTCTTCCATGATCCAGTGGATGTTGGCAATTTGATCTCTGGTTCCTCTGCCTTTTCTAAAACCAGCTTGAACATCAGGAAGTTTTTTTCAAGGGGTCACTTATTTATTTATTTACTTTTGGCTCTGACGGGTCTTTGTTGCAGTGTGTGGGCTTCCCATTGCGGTGGGTTCTCTTGTTGCAGGGTGCAGGCTCTAGGGTATGTGGGCTTCAGTAGTTGCAGCTCCCGGGCTCTAGAGCACAGGCTCAATAGTTGTAGCTCATGGGCTTAGTTGCTTCAAGGGATGAGGGGTCTTCCCAGACCAAGGATTGAATTCATGTCTCCTGCACTGGCAGGTGGATTCTTTACCACTGAGCCACCAGGGAAGCTCAACTCATAAGTTTTTAATTGCATCTGAGCAGAACAAGAACACAAAAATGCTTTTGTTTTGTTCTGTTCTGTTATATAATAGGGTAAACTTTACCATGGGCTTCGTGGGTAGCTCAGCTGGTAAAGAATCCACCTGTAATGCAGGAGACTCTGGTTCAATTCCTGGGTAGGGAAGCTTCCCTAGAGAAGGGATAGGCTACCCACTCCAATATTCTTGGACTTCCCTGGTGACTCAGACAGTAAATAAACCGTCTGTGGGAGGCCTGGGGTTAATCCCTGGGTTGGGAAGATCCCCTGGAGCAGGGCATGGCAACACATTCCAATATTCTTGCCTGGAGAATCTCCAAGGACAGAGGAACCTGGCGGGCTACCATCCATGGGATCACAAAGAATCAGACACAATTGAAAGACCAAGCACAGCACAAAGTTTACCATAGTTTCATAACACTGCTATGCCCAAAGAGTTAACAAAAATAAATAAACAAGGATAAGAATCCAATATCCAGAGTGACCCTCAATAGTCCCCAAAGTAATGTATTTTTACTTGATTCAAGTTGAGTTACCTAATTATCTATATAAAATGATAGAGACACAGAGGGAAGATGACCTAAAATCTACAGAAGTCAGAATTGATCTTGATCATGGATCAAAGAAAACCTGTAGCTGGTTTCAAGATATCATGATTGGTCAAATCTTCATACGGCCTCTCTTCTTATTGTTATTTATTTGCTAAGTCATGTCTGCCTCTTTGTGACCCCATGGACTGTAACCCTCCAGCATGCTCTGTCCGTGGGATTTCCCAGATAAGAATACTGAAGTGGGTTACCATTTCCTTCTCCAGGGGGTTTTCCTGACCCAGGGATCAAACCTATGTCTCCTGCATTAGCAGGTGGATACTTGACCAGGAAAGTCCCTCATGCTGCCTTAGCACAGTGGAATCATTTTTAACTCTCAAACCATTTGTTCAGTAGATTTTGCAGCCTTTTACTGGGGACCAAACAACTTTGAACTAACTCTAAATTGACAAAGCATTACGTTGGAATTCACAAGGAACAAAACACAGATGCTGAACCCCAAATGCCTTCTTTCCTTCTCTTTTTCTTCCTTGCTTCTCAGTTCCAGCACACATAACAGCAGGCTTTTAAGAGGATATAGATTAAGCTCTTTCTAGGACAACATTTCAATGATTTCTAAAATATAGGCAGAGAAAACTACAGGAAGCTTTTGTTTTAAACCAAGAGCTTAGAGCTTTTGGCATAGACCTTGGCATGCCCAGTGGTCTTGCATCAGTATCTTTTTAGATAAGTATAGGGGGACAGAGAGGTGGAGCATCAGCTCACCTATAAAAACAGATGATTGATGTCTTCCTGTGATAGGAAAACAATGCAAAGTGATTGATTTCAAAAATAAATGTTTTCTTATAATTTGAAAAATAACCTGGGTAGAAAGTTGGAGATTTCCACGGCCTGAGATCTGGATATGATTAACTTCTTTTCTCTCTCAAAAGGTGACACACAAAATTCCAGCCCATGCTTCCTCTAAATTTGATTCTTTGTTGTTTTATCTTTCCCAAATCCTATGTTTAGATGGTGGCCACAGTAAGGTCTGACATTGTGGTCATGGCTGGAGGTGGCCAACTCACCTCACGCTTCCCAGCATCTTGTTAGAGGGGTTAATATCTCTAGAGATCCATAGCCAGTTATTGAATGCGGTGTGTACATATCAGTGCCATGAAACCCAAAATAGCCATTGTCCAAAAACAATTAACAACAGATTCCCTTGTGCAGTATTTTTCATCCAAGATACAATTTTGTTTTAATTTGGCTAAGTAGATTACTCTTGATTGGGCAAATTTCTACCCATTCTGGGACTAATCGTCTAAAACCAGTATTTTTTAGAAATGTTCAGTCAGCCTAAGCTAATGAGTTGTGTTTCCTTTGGTGTGGGAAAGGAAAAGAACAAAGAGACTCATTTACTTCCCAAGTCTCCAGATTAATCCTGGTGTCAGGACATTCTAGAGACTGCATGAAAAGGGAAATGGAAGAGTAAAATGAAAAATGCCACGTTCCAACTCAAAACACTCCCAGAGCTAGTTGCCCATATTTCTTTCTAAAATTCTTCTATTCTATAACACCTTCAAATCCTGTGTGAAATCATTTTAACTGAGTGCTAATCACACGTAATATCTTGTAATTTTTTATTGTCTCCAAAAATAAGGACTGATATGTTCCATTTAAAGAGAAATATGTGCACTTGCTAAGATATAAGGGAGGAAAAACTTTTTCCTCACCCTCTTATGTTAAGTAATTGGGTCTGCAAATTAAACTGACCAAATACAGATTAATAGGACAAAAGGGTTATTCCCACATATAGAAAAGCCAACAAAGGTTCAGTTCAGTCACTCAGTCGAGTACAACTCTTTGCAACCCCATGGATTGCAGCACACCAGCCTTCCCTGTCCATCACCAACTCCCAGAATTTACTCAGACTCATGTCCATTGAGTCAGTGATGACATCCAACCATCTCATCCTCTGTCGTCCCCTTCTCCTCCTGCCTTCAATCTTTCCCAGCATCAGGGTCGTTGCTAATGAGTCAGTTCTTCGCATCAGGTGGCCAAAGTATTGGAGCTTCAGTTTCAGCATCAGTCCTTCCAATGAACACTCAGGACTGATCACCTTTAGGATGGACTGGTTGGATCTCCTTGCAGTCCAAGGGACTCCCAAGAGTCTTCTCTAGCACCACAGTTCAAAAGCATCAATTCTTGGGCATTCAGCCTTCTTTATAGTCCAACTCTCACATCCATACATGACTACTAGAAAGACCATAGCTTTGACAGACCTTTGTTGGTAAAGTAATGTCTCTGCTTTTTCCTTAAGCTGTTAAAGGCTTACCTACCTAACACAGTGGGAGAAAGAAAAGGGAGAGAAACAGCTTCCATTGGAAAAGCAAAAAGGTTTCTTTAGGAAAGACAAATAGTTTTTAGAACAAATGAGATAAGAGTTTGTGATACTTGTCTATAAAGATACAAGTGGTTTTTTGGCCTCCTTCAGAGTCATAGAACTCCCTTGAAGGGGAGTAGATCTTATGGTAGATTCACTCGGTCTCTCTTCTGGGAGTAGAAGCCACACTGAAGAGGGAATTTATATGACAGTTCTCACTTCTCAAATTTTCTGTTTTTAGTTAAGCAAGGGAAGCTCTGAGAAGGTTTCTTTTTGCTTCTGTTGAATTTCAAATGTCTTCATCCTAATAATCTGTATACCAACTCTAGGATTCTGAGTGTGTCCTTGTAGCTACTATAGAAAGACTTGAAACAGGGCAGGACAGGGGAGCAGGAGGAAGTTTTGTTGGCAGTGGATCTGAATTATATTTAAACCCATGAATCCTAAATTCGAATCAAAGACTGTGTGGTTTAAAGTCCTAGAAAGGAAATGATGGATCCAGGAAGGAAAACTGAATTTGTGGACTTGAGTGTGTTTCAGTCGTGTCTGACTCTCTGCGACCCCGTGGACTGTAGCCTTTCAGGTTCCTCTGCCCGTGAGATTTTTCAGCAGATCCAGGGAATTTGAGAAGAGTGAAATTAAGGGGTGATTTACTAAGGAGTGAGCAGAGCATAGCGAAGTCACAGGGGTTGTAGGAATAGACTAGTAAGAGCTAAACTTGTATGAAGCAGGGAGAGGAAGACTTTTTGAACTCAGAAAATGCTGTGTGGAGAGGGACACTGATCTTCAGGTGAGGGACATAGTCACCAAGAGGATGCTGAAAATATATATTCCCTGATTTACTCTCCTCCTTCCCTCCAATCTCTCCTGACAATGCACCCCACTGGCTGAACCCAACAGAAACTATCATGCAAGAAAACCTGCTGATGCAGTTCACACAGGCCCTGGGGCAGCTCAGGACGAAGAACGCTGGAGAGTGGGTGTGGAATGAATCTAAGATGTGTGGATGTTCAGAAGAACAAAATTTCTTCCCAATGTGGGAAAAGCAGAATGCACAGCTGTAGACCAGCTGTGTCTTCTCCTTGCTTGAAAGAATTTTCTAGAACATCCCCTCTGTCAGCATGAATAAGCCTAGGGTTTTCACCCTATTTTCAAAGAACTCCCCAAACCCCAGCCACGAAATCCATTAGGGTTTATTGTATCTGCGGCTTTCACAGAAGGCAGATAAGGAGTAACGTAGCACCACTGGGGTGGGCAGTTGTTCTCTGATTCAGCATGTTGGCCACGTGACAAGCCACTGCGACCATGAACTGAATTCTGAAGGGACTTCTGCTTGGAGTGAGTGCTTTCATTAGCAGTTCTCAAAACTACTCCTCAAAGCCCATCATTGTTCCCCAACACCATGAGAATGAGGTTACTTGGAACTGTTCTTAGGTATGACTTGCTGTTTTTCTTAATCCTGGAAAAGAACAACCCCAGTGAATGAGTCTTGGTACATTCACGGAGCCGAAAACACTTGAAATTCTTTTCCCAACTAGCTGAACTCAACAACCGACTTACTCTGTTAACAAAAGAGTAGAGACAATTTCCATTGAATCCAAAGAGGTTTTATGTGCTGGTAGAGTTTAACTAATAAGGAAAATTCAAATAAGAGCAGTCAAAGGAGAAAGCTAAGAACCTGGCGTTGAGAGAAAAGACATTCCAAGGAGGTTGAGAACAAAATAAATTAGGGGGTTGAGAGAGGAACTAAAGGCAGGCAAAGAATAGGACTAATGTAACTGATCACTTCAGGGGCTAGGTTGGCTTTGAAAGGTGACTCATCATGCTACTAGCCCTAGGAAGCAAATCACTTAGATATTAATTCTGTAATTGACAAGTGCCACAGGCCTTCAGGTGAGCCATACTCAGGAGTGGATTCAGAACTTGTGAACCAGAAGTTGACACAACGTGTGGGCCCTTCTTTTTTAAAAATAGAAAAATCGAAAGTAGGCATAGGGTTTTGTAAGAAGCCTGCACAAGTAGGGAGCCCTAGAATTTGAGCTTCTTGGCTTTGTGGCACATCCACCTCTGACCATACTCAGAAGTCTGTGCCTCAAAGGATATGCAAGAAAAGGGAGAGGAATGAATAAATGTAAGTCTGAGAAACCCCCACATTCACAGAGAAAGAGGAAATTGACAAATATCAGAATATGATTAGAGGAAAGAAAAATAAATACGGCCCAAGTCATTTCTTCCCTATATCCCAGGGCAGGGAGGGGTGGCGATTTTCCAGAGGACTGTCAAATGCCTCAGGAGGGAAACAGAGCACTGCCTCCAAGGGTCCATCCCATACGAATCTGTGAAATGAGACCGAGGTTGCTCCATGTTTCAAGAATCCACCTGCCAATGCAGGAGATGCAGGTTCAATCCTTGGGTTGGGACATCCCCTGGAGGAAGAAGTGACAATCCACTCCAGTATTCTTGCCTGGAAAATCCCATGGAGAGAGGAACCTAGCAGGCTACAGTCCATGGGGTCGCAGAGTCAGACACAACTTTGTGGCTGAGCAGGCACACACGAAATTAGTGAGTGCTGGGTGGCACAGTAAGATAGGGAACTCTGAAAGGAATGATGAAGAGATGTCAGAACAGGGTTATTGCACAGTCTTGCCTAAGATAAGCCTGTGGGGAATCCTCTAAATATAGTTGAAGTAATCCCTCAATTACACATTACAGGATGGAAAGAATGTACTAATTTCTCCTGAGCTAGAAAGAGAGAGATTCTTGAGAATGTCAAAGCCGCCCCTTTGGAAATTCTTGCATCCTTTGGCTTCCATGCTCCTCAGTCACAGCTGGGCACAGTGGTCAGAAAGATGTGCAGGAAGCTCTCCTTGAATGGATGGGTGGATGGATGGATACTCTATGAAGCAGAAGTGAGGTGACAAGTGGGAATACATGAATGATGCATGGGTGAAATATTTACGATAGCACCTGGCACATAGTAAAATCTCAAAAAAGATAAGCCATTGCATCAGTTACTATATTAACCAGCCAAGGATGAGAACCTATTTTTCCAATAAAATAATACACTGATGAATATAAGTGATTCTACTTCTAAAGAATATTTCACTCAAGATATTTAATGCCCATGCCAATTCTTCATTGCTGCTTACAAACTGTGACTTTCAAATAACACTTATTGCACAATTTCTCAAGATTTTGTGGGTCAGGAGTCTAGGCAGGTCACTCAGGGATACTGAGTTGGCAGGTGAGCCGCTCTGCAGGGTCCATAGTGGCTCCACTCAGACACACTGTGCCTTTGCAAGCTTTCAAAGCCAGGGTCAGCAGGGATCGTTGAACAGTGTCTACAGTAGGGTGACAGTCTCTTACAAAATGGTTTGGAACTCCCAAAGCAAAACGTTCTGAGAGATTCAGGCCAAAATTCCAAGGCTTCTTATGAGCTAACCTCCAAAGTCCTAGGACATCACTTCCACCTCAATCATTTGGTCAAGTAAGTCACTAAAGCCAGTCCAGATTCAAGGCAAGGAGAATTTGACTTCACTTCTCAATGGAAGATGCAGCAAAAAAATTTACAGTCATCTTTACTACACCATATGTTTATACATATTAAATGAAAAATGTTAGAAATTGTCTCAAGACAACTACTCACATGAATTAGAATAGAGTTGACATTGGTGGGTATTTAGTTTTTAATGGAAGACCTGTTTCTGCCATATCAATGTTTCATATGTATACTTGTTCTGGTGGCCTATGAGCCAGCCAGTAGAAGACCTCCTGCTAACTGCTAAGCCACTTCAGTCGTGTCTGACTCTGTGCGACCCCATAGACAGCAGCCCACCAGGCTCCGCTGTCCCTGGGATTCTCCAGGCAAGAATAGTGGAGTGGGTTGCCATTTCCTTCTCCAATGCAGGAAAGTGGAAAGTGAAAAGTGAAAGTGAAGTCTCTCAGTCATGTCCGACTCTTAGTGACCCCATGGACTGCAGCCCACCAGGCTCCTCCATCCATGGGATTTTCCAGGCAAGAGTACTGGAGTGGGGTGCCATTGCCTTCTCTGAGAAGACCTCCAGGCATTTGAAATTGCAAATCCTGGGCTTCTGCAAAAAAGCTGTAAAACAGAGTCTAGTAGCCATCTTGTAAAACCCCAGATGAGTTCTCTTACAAATTTGGTAATAAGACACTTTGTTTCTAAGAGATGAAAAAGGCTCTCCTTGAATTTCCCTACCATCTCTCATCTGTAACCTCTGTATTCCCACGGTGGGAAAAAATGGGACAAAGGGAAGAAAATAATAACTTAAGGGAATTCCCTGGTGGTGCAGAGATTAGGACTCCATGTTTCACTGCAAAGAGCCTAAGTTCAATCCTTGGTTGGAAAGCTAAGGTCCTGCAAGTCAGGTGGCACAGCCAAGAAAAAATAATGATAATAATTTAAGAACTCCAAGTAAAAGGATGAATTAAAGCTTCTGTGAATTATTACTTATTACAGTTATTAAGCCATCTTTATCCTTATGAATATTTCAATGAAATGATATCTTTTTTCATTTTTATAGTTAGTAAAATTGTCAAATGCCTATTTGATCACATTTGAGTCTCAAAACAACCCTAAGAGTTAAATAGGAAAACTACTATTGTTTTTCCTGGTTTGTAGATGAAGAAGACAGTGACTTGACCAAAGTCTCTTGCCTAGTAAAAAGTATATAGTTCAGGTCAGGGGACTTTCATAGTGGTCCAGTGGCTAAGACACTGCTCTCCCAATGCTGGGGTCCCAGGTTCAATCCCTGGTCAGGGAACTAGATCCCACATGTCTCAACTAAGACCCAGCACAGCCAAAAAAATAAATAAATGTTTTTAAAAATTTATATAGTTCAGGTCTAGACTTAGATCTTCCAATTCCATACTATGCTTAAATTCCAGGGCTCCTTACTTTCAGCTATGCTGCTGCCTTTGAATAATTTCATACATTTGGGCAAAATAACATTTATCTAATTTCATATAAACACTGATTATTTAAGTCTTCAAGAATAACTCTATATTCAAAATTTTTTCTCACTTCTGCATTTTTTATACAGAGTTTTATTTGCTCTTTCTGCAAAAATTACAATTTGTATTCTGTAGAGTGCACACCAAATTTGAATGTCTCAAAATATATGACTTTTTACTTACCCAGGAATAAATGGTATTCATCATACTTAGCAAGAACATCATAGGTTTCATTTTCAAAGTATTTTGCAAGCATCAGCTCATTAAACCTTCTGTAGTCTCCAGTCTTACAGTTGTTTTAAAAAATTTCTCATTTCCCAGAAAAGTTCTCCACTCTGTCTTATTTACACAAATCAGTACATTTGTTCAGTTCTTAAAATAAGAAGCAAAAGGCTGTGAAATTATTTTTGATCAGTATGTCGCAAATACAATTAGCTCAGCGAGACAAAAATGCCCCGCGACGAGTCTGAAGGACAAAGAGGAACACAGCAGGGGAACTCGAGGCCTTTTGCCTTCTAGATACTGGTGAAGTGAAGTGAAGTCGCTTAGTCGTGTCCAACTCTTTGCAACCCCATGGACCATAGCCTACCAGCCTTCTCCATCCATGGGATTTTCCAAGCAAGAGTACTGGAGTGGGTTGCCATTGCCTTCTCCAGAGGATCTTCCCAACCCAGGGATCAAACCCAGGTCTCCCACATTGTAGGCAGACACTTTACCATCTGAGCCACTAGGGAAGTCCTTTCTAGATACTGGACTATTCCACAAAGCTCTGTCTTTAAAAATACAACACAGGCATCTGCTTTACAATTAAAACTTAAGGTGCTTTCCTGCTTGGATCATTCTAAATGACATAACCATAGTCTTCCTTTAAATTTTGTTTTTAATTTCATGTGGAAATAAACATGAGACCCCTAAAAAATAGTTCCATCCTGGGACACAGTAAAGAATCAGGGACCATGCAAGAAAGGTTGGGGTTGACTCCCCCAAAGCCTGCACAGCTGACCACTGAAGCTCATACAACAAACTCATCCTGTCTTCATATGTCTTCTCCACAGCTATGCCAAGATTCTCAGCATTCTATAGTTCATTTGAGATAAGGCAAATGTGAAAATAGCTCTTAACTAAGACTAGAAAGACACTAACTTGCAAATTTTATCTCCTACCTATGGATTAGATGTATGTGCAAAACTAGAATTTAAATGTGTGGAATATAAGGCAAGTGATTTGGTTTTACTGAGAGAACTAAATGTGAACATATTCTGGAATTAGGACTCCTGGGCAGCTTGAAATCCACAAGGGGAAGAAGACTTGAAAAGAGGGAGGAGAAAAAGTAAGGAACACTGAAGGCTGATTTCTCTTGTACCACACTAAATATAAGGCTTCCCTGATAGCTCAGCTGGTAAAGAATCCACCTGCAATGTTGGAGACCTCAGTTTGATTTCTGGGTTGGAAAAATTCCCTGGAGAAGGGATAGGCTACCCACTCCAGTATTCTTGGGCTTCCTTTGTGGCTCAACTGGTAAAGAATCCGCCCACAATGTGGGAGACCTGGGTTTGATCCCTGGGTTGGGAAGATCCCCTGGAGAAGGGAATAGCTACCCACTTCAGTATTCTGGCCTGGAGAATTACATGGACTGTATAGTCCATGGGGTCTCAAAGAGTCAGATACTACTTGAGTGACTTTCACTTTCACTCTAAATATAAGACATAATGGCTATAATGATACTATTATTATGGGATTTTTTTTTTTCTCTTACTGGACTTTTGTTGCAGGGCATGAACTCCGTAGCTGTGGCTCTGGGACTTAGTTGAGACATACGAGATCTTAGTTCCCCAACCATGGATTAAACCAGGCCCTCTGTATTGAGAGCATGGACTCAGCCCATGGATGTCAGGGAAGTGGTCCCTATAATGATAATCTTGTTGACAAGCACCAGACAGAGCAATAGAAATAATACTGTTTTACACATGTATGTTTCGAGTTTACAAAGAGCTTCCCCGCCTCAATGGTGCCCTTTGACATTGGATTTGTAATTCCCATTCTGTAGATGAAGTTTGGCGAGTTTCAATAATTTGCTCAAAGTAGTATTTAGTACTTGGCAGAGCCAGGGCCCAAAGCCAGACTTTGGATTTCTATTCTGCAGCCTGTTCTGTGAAACCATGTGAGAACCCTGGACTTGGAGTCCAGAGTGCCATGTTCTGGTCCTTACTCACCACTTAAGCCTTTACATGTGTGCTCAGTCACACAGTCATGTCCGATTCTTTGTGACCCCATGGACTGCAGCCCACCAGGTTCCTCTGTCCTTGGTATTCTCCAGACAAGAATACTGGAGTGGGTTGCCATTCCCTTCTCCAGGGAATCTTGCTGACCCAGGGATTGAACCCGGGTCTCCAGAATTGCAGGCAGATTCTTTACCATTTGAGACACCAGGGATATATATAGCCAAATAAGTTAGGTAATTCAAGCTTCTGTTTCTTTTCTTTTTTTTTTTTTTGGTCATACCATGCTGCATGTGGGATGTTAGTTTCCCAACCAATGATGGAAACCATGCCCCCTGAAGTGGAAGTGCAGAGTCCTAACCATTGGACCGCCAGGGAATTCCCAAGCTTCTGTTTCTTTATAGTTAAATGTTATCTCTTCTCCTTTCCTTATTGGATAAAATGAGACAGTATGCAAGAAAATATTTTACATGCTATGAAATGCTATATAAATGTGAGGAAGGTTTAAATACATCCAACTTAATGAACTGATATTTCTAGGGGTCTCACCTCAACAGATCCCTACAATTAAGCTTTCCTCCCTTTTGTCTGGAAGAACAAAGAATCTCTCCTCTTCTAAATAGTATCAAAGGCTTCAGTTCAGTTCAGTCGCTCAGTCGTGTCCAACTCTTTGTGACCCCATGGACTGCAGCACACCAGGCCTCCTTGTCCATCACCAACTCCCGGAGTTCACCCAAATTCATGTCCATTGAGTCAGTGATGCCATCCAACTATCTTATCCTCTGTCATTACTGAGCAAATATGTATCAAGAGCTTACTGACATTTTATCATCTTACTTAATCTCCATCATCACTTTACAGATAAAGAACTGAGGCTTCAAAAAAGCTGAATAATTTACCCAAGATTAAACAAATTAAGTACTAAAGCTCAGAAAGTCCCCTTTCAGAGCCTATGCTTTTAATCACTGAGCAATACTGCCTTCCCAATGACTGAGGCAGCTTCTCTGTTTTTCCCCCATTTTCATTATCTACTACTGCATAACAATCCACCGCAAAATCAAATGGCTTCAACCCAATCCCCTCATTTACACAACTCCGCAATCCGTCCTGAGCTCACCTGGGTATCGTTCCTCTGTTGACTTTGTCTGGAGTCACTCAGGAGGCTTCAGCCAGCTGGGAGCTCTGCTGGGGCTGAACCTCCCACAGGCTCTCATCCCCCAGGTTCTTTTTCATGCGGCCACTTACCGGTCAGCAGTCTGGACTGGCCTCCAGTCCAGGCTTTTTTACATCATGGCAGATGGCTTCCACAGGACGACAAATCCCACCGTGTAAGTGCTTCCCAGGCCTCTGCTGTCATCATACTGGCTGATGTCTCATTGACCAAGGTAGTCACATGGCCAGGGGCAAAGTCGCAGTGTATGTAACCCAGGAGGTGTGGTTCACTGGAGGTCATGGTGTTTACCATACCTCCTATCTTCCCATCTACCTTCTCATTCATTACTTATGCCTTCCCCTCCACAGAGAAAATGCTTGGATGACCACGTAGGTGTCTGACTCTTTGTGACCCCATGGACTGTAGCCCACCAATCTCCTCCATCCATGGGATTCTCCAGACAAGAATACTGGAGTGGGTAGCCATGCCCTTCTCCAGGGGATCTTCCTGACCCAGGGATCAAACCTGTGTCTCTTACATCTCCTGCATTGGCAGGCGGGTTCTTTACTACTAGCGCTACCCGGGAAGCCCGTGGATGAGCATGAAAGCATTAGTCACTCAGTCATGTCCGACTCTTTTGACCCCATGGACTGTAGCATTCCAGGCTCCGTTTTCCACGGGATCTCCAGGCAAGAATACTGGAATGGGTTGCCATGCCCTCCTCCAGGGGATCTTCCTGACCCAGGGATCAAACCCGCATCTTTTATGTCTCTTGCATTGGCAGGCGGGTTCTTTACCATTAGTGCCACATGAGATATGGATCAGCATATTAGAATACAAATAAACATTTCCTGTGACTGCACGTTCCCCTCTAGCTATCATCTTACTCTCCTTCCTTTCATAGCCAGCTATCTTTTTATTATTATTATTATTATTGATTGATTTGGCTGCACTGAGTCTTAGTTGTGATATGTGGGATCTTCAGTCTTTTTTGTGGCACACAGGATCTTTAGTTGTGGGATGTGAACTCTTAGGTGAGGCATGTGGGATCTAGTTACCTGACCAGAGATCAAACCCCGGCCCCCTGCATTGGGAGCAGAATCTTAGCCACTAGGAAAGTCCCTCCCAGCCAACCATCTTAAGAGTGGTCTACACTCACTGTCTTCACTCCACTGCAGTCTATTTACTCCCCAGTTACTGAAGACTGGCCTCCACGGACACTATCGCACCAAAACCACCTACTCTTCTTCAACTCTCCACTAACCTCTGCATTTCCAAAGGCAAGGATAATCCTTAGCCGTGTTTACTCTGACCTCTCACTAACATTCAACATTTTCTTTTCCTTACGTGACTCTCCTGTCTCTCATCGTTTGTATCTTTCGTCTTCCCATCCTCCAACAGCACCTAATGATCTACACTAACCAGGGTGCTGGCTCCTGCCCTCTGTTCTATTCAATGTATGAAAAGTAAGCTTTTCATGCTTACTTCCAGACCCGTTTATCTAAGTATGTGGAAGTCTCAGTTGCTCAATCGTGTCTGACTCTTTGCAGCCCCATAGACTGTAGCCCACCAGGCTCCTCTGTCCATGGAATTCTCCAGGCAAGAATACTGGAGTGGGTAACCATTCCCTTCTCCAGGGCCTGAAACCCAGGTCTCCCACATTGTGGCAGGCAATCCCTTTACCATCTGAGCCACCAGGGAAGCTGCTTATCTAAGTATATCTCTACTCAAATTCAACAAGTTCAAAACTAATTCATCACCTTTCTTCTAACACTCTTATAATCCCTTATCTTAGTATTAACACTACTATGTACCCAGTGGCCCAAATTAGAAATATAATATCCCAACCCTCTTCCTTCTCTTCTTTCCACAGTATACAATTTGTCATTAAGTCCTACCTGTTCTGTCTTTTGGAGAAGGCAATGGCACCCCACTCCAGTACTCTTGCCTGGAAAATCCATGGACGGAGGAGCCTGGTAGGCTGCAGTCCATGGGGTCGCTAAAAGTCGGACACGACTGAGCAACTTCACTTTCACTTTTCACTTTCATGCATTGGAGAAGGAAATGGCAAACCACTCCAGTGTTCTTGCCTGGAGAATCCCAGGGACGGTGGGGCCTGGTGGGCTGCCGTCTATGGGGTCGCACAGAGTCGGACACGACTGAAGCGACTTAGCAGTTCTGCCTTTAAATATTTCTCAAAACTATCCACCAGTATACCAGCAAATGTTTAACAACCAGCTTTTGCAGGGAGATGGTGGAATTAGGTAGCATTTGAAGATTTCCACGGTGTAATCCTCCTGCCCTGGTTGATTTCAAGCTACTAATGTGACATCACTAAACAGACTTGGGAAGAGAAGTGCATTACCACACATTATATAGTATTTCCACCTACAGATACAACAGGCATAAATACCTTAAGAGAATAAGTGGTAAAGTAGTAAAAATAAGTATAAAGGGGTGACTTTTGAGTATTTCTTTTGTTTTAACATAATTAAATTATGTGTATATAATTTAATTTTCAATGATGGCTTTGTTTAATAGCCAGCTCACAAAATTCCTGGAAAGTTAGCAACTGGCTTTCATGAACCAGGACAAGCTGGATCTGTCTCTTTGTTTTCCATTCTGAAGACCAGAGGCAAAATTTAAGGCTCTGACCATCTCTCATCTTGATATTGCAATTTCCTCCTGGTAAGTCTTTCTACTCATCTGTCCCACACATCATTGTACCAAGGATCCTTTCTAACATTCAGATGTGATTATATCACTCCCCCACTTACAATCAGTCATTGAGGCCCCATAGTTTTTCAGCTGGAATTTAAAATTCCTAGTTTAACACACAAAGACTTGCCTTGTTTGGAGCCTTCTCTCCCTCTGCTTCACCCACTAACACCCTAGGAACACAAACATAGACTGTCTTACGACTCTGGACCGTCACCCACGCTGTTTGCATCCTCACATTGCCCTTCTGTCTTTCATACAGCTAACGAGTACTGACTGGTTTTCCAAATCTCAGTTCAAAAACTTCCTCTTCTAAAAGCCTTTTCTATACAGGAGCAGTAGAGTGTAATGGTTAAGAACACAGACACAAAAGCAAATTCCTAGGTCTCAAACATTGGTTCTGCCACTTAGCTGAGTAACCTTGAACACATTACTTACCCTTAATTTCCTTACTAATAAAATGATGAAAATCAAGTGTTAGCTGGTAGAATTATTTAAAAGAGTCAAAGAGTTAGTATGTGCAAAACCCTTAGAACGGTACCTAAAATTTAAGCCCTTAAGACTCAGTAAATGTTAGCAGTGTGTGTGTGTGTGTGTGTGTGCTAAGTCACTTTAGTCTTGTCTGACTCTATAGCTTGCCAGGCTCCTCTGTCCATGGGATTCTCCAGGCAAGAATACTGGAGTCGGGTGCCATTTCCTTCTCCGGGGGATCTCCCCAACCCAGGGATCAAACCCGTGTCTCTTATGTCTCTTGCATTGGCAGGTGGGGTCTTTACCACTTAGCGACACCTGGGAAAACAATGTTAGCATTATAACTACCTAATTGTAAATGCTTCTTATCTGTATTTCCACTGCATTATGTACACACTCATCACATTATACTAAATCATCGATTTACTTGATTCCCTCCTTTGTAACTCTTCAGACAGGAACAAGGTGGCCCTGTGCTTAGGCAGAGTCTAGTAAGTGCTCAATAAATGGATAAAAGAGTGATTGAGTAATGCAGGCTCTGGCCAACTGGACACATATTTCTTTTTTACTCATTTGGTTTCATTAGATTTGAGAAAGTGAAGGGAATTTGTGAGATCCTGTGATCAAATCAAAGGGAAATATGTTCTCAAATGTAATTACCTATACATAGTGCTATTGAATGGCAGCCCACTCCAGTGTTCTTGCCTGGAGAATCCCAGGGGCAGAGGAGCCTGGTGGGCTGCTGTCTACGGGGTCTCACAGAGTTGGACACGACTGAAGCAACTTAGCAGCAGTGCTATTAAAACTAAAATCAGATGGAAATTAGCCTTAAAACCCACAATATTTTTGCTGATTGATTCTGCTTTTGTGTTGTTACCATTTTAAAGAAGAGTGGTTAACAGTCTCTTAGCCCAATTCCATCGTTACTTGTGATGAACGTAGGAAAGACTCCTGGAGTTAAAGGGAGCTTTGGTCAATGTGTGGGCAAAAGGACTTTATATGTTCCACTGGAAAATTCTTCTGACCTCATGGCAAAACTTAGATTATATTATTTTCTGAGGCTCTACACTGTTGTCCAAGAACTGCTATTTGACTTTAACAGAAAAGGAAAAAAGCAAAAAGATGAATCGAGCACTTCTTAGGCATCAGGCATTTTTACAAATACTATTTCTTCTTCTTTTCTTTCTTTTTAATTGAAGGATAATCACAATACTGTGTTGGTTTCTGACATACTTCAACATGAGTCAGCCATAGGCATACACAGTCCCCTCCCCATTGAGCCTCCCTCCCACCTCCCACCGATAATCGTCACAGAACTGAATTAGGTGTTGTACTAGGGTTCTCCAGGGTTGAGGGGGCGGATATATATGTTTATGTGTACAGACAGAGAGAATGATTGAGTGTAAGAAATTGGCTCATTCAATTATAGACACTGGTAAAGTTCTGTGATTTGCCTTTGCAAGCTGGAGACCCAGTAAGCATGGTGATTCCAGTTAACTCTGCAGCTCTAGTCTGAAGGCCTGAGCACCAGGGACACTGATGAGTATATGTTCCATCCAGAGAGCATCCATCCAGACCAGTGTTCCCGCTCAAACGGTGAGGCTGAGGGAGCAAATTCTCACTTATTCCAATGTTTTGTTCTATGCAGGTCCTCACCAGATTGGATGAAGTCCACCCACACTAAAAGGCAATCAGCTTTATGCAGTTGACTGAGTCAAACGCTAATCTCTTCAGAAACACATTCACAGATGCACCTAGAAATAATGTTTAACCAGACACCTGGGCATCCCACAGGCCAGTCAAGTGGCCACATAAAATTAACCATCACATAGCCAACAAAGACCTACTGTATAGCACCGGGAACTCTGCTCAGTGTCATGTGGCAGTGTGGATGGAAGAGAGTTTGGGGAAGAATGAATACATGTATGTATATGGCCGAGTCCCTTTGCTGTCCACCTGAAATTTGTCACAACATTGTTAATTGGATATATAACAATACAAAATAAAAAAATTTTTAAATAAAATAAAATTAACCATCACAGGTGTTATCCCCATTTTCAGATGAGGAATCTGAGGCTCAGAGGGTTAAGTAATTTGCCAAAGATTCCATGGATGGCAAGTGTGGGTTCACGTTCAACCATATGTGTTTCTAATCCCAAAGCACCATGTTCCTTCTACTAAGCCAGTAGTTCCAAATCAGGTGAGTTTGCCCTCCAGGGTGACTTGGCAATGTCTAGAAATACTGTTGATTGTCATAACGTGTGGGGCTTAGGGGACTTGCCACTGACATGTGGTGGGTAGAAGAAGTCAGCAATGCTACAAACATCCTACAACTCACAGGACAGCCTCCACCACTAAGAATTATCCCGCCCCAGATGTTAATTGTGCCAAGATAAAGACACCCTGTGCTAAACTATACTATTTTATATTTTAACAGTTTTCTAAAACAGTAGAAAAATAATATGCTGATCTAAAACATAAATGATTCAGTTCAGTTCAGTTACTCAGTTGTGTCTGACTCTTTGTGACCCCATGAATCGCAGCACGCCAGGCCTCCCTGTCCATCACCAACTCCCGGAGTTCACTCAGACTCGTGTCCATCGAGTCAGTGATACCATCCAGCCATCTCATCCTCTGTCGTCCCCTTCTCCTCCTGCCCCCAATCCCTCCCAGCATCAGGGTCTTTTCCAATGAGTCAACTCTTCGCATGAGGTGGCCAAAGTATTGGAGTTTCAGCTTCAGCATCAGTCCTTCCAATGAACACCCAGGACTAATCTCCTTCAGAATGGACTGGTTGGATCTCCTTGCAGTCCAAGGGCCTCTCAAGAGTCTTCTCCAACACCACACTTCAAAAGCATCAATTCTTTGGCGTTCAGCTTTCTTCACATACATGACCACTGGAAAAACTATAGCCTTGAGTAGACAGACCTTTGTTGGCAAAGTGATGTCTCTGCTTTTGAATATGCTATCTAGGTTGGTCATAACTTTCCTCCCATGGAGTAAGCATCTTTTAATTTCATGGCTGCAATCACCATCTGCAGTGATTTGGGAGCCCCCCAAAATAAAGTCTGACACTGTTTCCACTGTTTCCCCATCTATTTCCCATGAAGTGATGGAGCCAGATGCCATGATCTTCGTTTTCTGAATGTTCAGCTTTAAGCCAACTCTTTTACTCTCCTCTTTCACTTTCATCAAGAGGCTTTTTAGTTCTTCTTCACTTTCTGCCATAAGGGTGGTGTCATCTGCATATCTGAGGTTATTGATATTTCTCCCGGCAATCTTGATTCCACCTTGTGCTTCTTCTAGCCCAGCGTTTCTCATGATGTACTCTGCATATAAGTTAAATAAGCAGGGTGACAATATACAGCCTTGACATACTCCTTTTCCTATTTGGAACCAGTCTGTTGTTCCATGTCCAGTTCTAACTGTTGCTTCCTGACCTGCATATAGGTTTCTCAAGAGGCAGATCAGGTGGTCTGGTAATCCCATCTCTTTCAGAATTTTCCACAATTTATTGTGATCCACACAGTCAAAGGCTTTGGCATAGTCAATAAAGCAGAAATAGATGTTTTTCTGGAACTCTCTTGCTTTTTTGATGATCCAGCAGATGTTGGCAATTTGATCTCTGGTTCCTCTGCCTTTTCTAAAACCAGCTTGAACATCTGGAAGTTCATGGTTCATGTACTGCTAAAGCCTGGCTTACAGAATTTTGAGCATTACTCTACTAGCATGTGAGATGACTAGAGTTCCATAAATTTAATAAATACTGACGGAATGAGTGTGTGAATATTAAAACTCTAGATTAAGATTTTAATAGCTTTAGCTGCCTTTGAAAATTTGGGAAGAGTAAGTGATGGGTACATGAGAAATTATTTTTAAAAGGGAGTCAGTTTCTAGATCCAGACAGAAGCAAAATATTGTTCAAGAAAAGAAATTTAAAAATGATTCAACACAAGAAATTACTATTTGGCTCAGTTGTGAAGAATATTTACATTGTCATAATGTTAAATAATGATTTAAACAGGAATTGTGATACAGTTACTTTAGGAAGAGGGGGAAAAGGGAGAAGAATATTGTGTATATGTGTACATGTATGTTGTGTGCATGTGTGTGTGTGTGAAGTGATAGCTGATATAGTATTAAATCAGTTGGATAATGTTTAATATTAATACATTTTTAAATACTCACTTAAGCATTTATTTTAAAATATGAGTAACTAACAGAAGAAACTGCTCCCTTTCCTTAAAACATCAAAGTATTATTTAAGCTCTAGGGATGCGTTTATATATAAAACTATGACTGTAAGAAAATCATCTAAGACAGTCATCTCGCATTTCTAAAACTCTGCACTGAATGCGTGAGTTTCTCCAATACCAAGAAGCAGTTTGTTGAATCCAAACCTAACACACTATATTACTTTACTTTGTGACTTTTACATTCATTGTGAACACTTACAAACCTTCAGACCTAAGATCTGCACACGCCTCCAATTAAGGAAGCGCAGTCACCAACAGAGACAAGTTCTGCCAAACACAGCTGGGCCAAAAAATCCAGGAGCGGTCTCACTGGGGCACCACTGGGTAAAAACTGTCATGAATCTGTCTTTTCAGACACGTTAATCCACAAAGACAAGTGCCTTTAAACACAAAGGACAGTATCAAGCTCAGGATTTGTTAAGAAGAATATCTTTTAACTTCTTACAAAGAAACTTTTACCCATGACTGTTAATTATCTTCTTGATTTACAGGTCTAGAACAATGAAGACTGTGGTTTTTTTCCTATGCATTTTGGGAGCTGCAGGTGCTATTCCGGTAACTGTCCTTTCCTCTGTTGTTACTCAGTTCTCTCCCTCCTGACATTCAGTTTAGGAATCCTGCATTAAAAAAAAAAAATGTTCTTGAGCTTGTGCTATTTACTTAGGAATGTGTTAATCATATCACTTGATTTTATAAAGCCCTAAACTGGTAAGAAATAAACAGATCAAGGACTGCTGCTTCTGCTGCTAAGTCGCTTCAGTCGTGTCCGACTCTGTGCCACCCCATAGATGGCAGCCCACCAGGCTCCCCCATCCCTGGGATTCTCCAGGCAAGAACACTGGAGTGGGTTGCCATTTCTTTCTCCAGTGCATAAAAGTGTGAAGTGAAAGTGAAGTCGCTCAGTCGTGTCTGACTCTTAGCAATCCCATGGACTGTGGCCCACCAGGCTCCTCCATCCATGGGATTTTCCAGGCAAGAGTACTGGAGTGGGGTGCCATTGCCTTCTCCAGATCAAGGACAGCCCCAACCAAAAAATAAATAAGTAAATAAGTGTTCTTATATAATAGTTTAAAATTCTTTTTTAATTTTAATCATTTTATTTTTCCCATGCAGGGAATGAATGACTAGTAAAAATGAAATAAGACACTTTCTCAAAATAAATTTCTTCAAGAACTATCAGTCTCTACAAATATAAATATAAGTGAAACTGTTTGCTAACAGTCTATTAACCAAATACCAAAGAGAAAAGGAAGAAATAAATTCTCCTATGGAAGTTCACCATACTAATATGAGAAATCTAAGAAATCAGTTTGAGAAATCTTGGAGCAAATACCCACTCTTCAGTAGTATTTTCTGCAAGATCAATACATCCTGACTGAGAAATTCTGAGTCTACAATAAAAACAGGAACCAAGAGGTTAGGCACAGGAAAATGATATAAATTAATCAGATCCTAATTTATCCTTGGAGATATGTCCAAGCAAGCATGCTGAAAGCAGACAGGACTAAAACATTCTTTTCTTCACACCCAGATATACTGGCCCCAGCATTCACCCTGTAATAAATCAGCCACACAGAAAGCAGATCGTTTGAGACTGTGTCAGCAGCCTCAAAATATCTGAAAGCTGTCTTTGTTTCTTCGTTTGATTATAGCTTGGCTGATCATTTGGCTATCTCCCAAGAGATCTATCTATATCATCCTTAGTCAAACTAAGGGATTTGTGCCTTTTTTCCCTTTTTACCAAATGAAGGAATCAACCTTCTTAAAACAGGTGAAGCACTTTATCTCTTGCCCCTTCCCTCCCTGTCTATTGCATCCAAGATTCTGTCCTTGCTTTTTGGATAGCTTCTGGTTGCCATCTGTGTCGGCAGGGATAAACATCATGCCACCCAGACCAATAGTTCTTAGAAAACAGAATTTGTGACCACCCCTGAGAACCGTGCTTAAGTAGCAAGGAGCTACTCCAGCTGGAATTATACACTGTCCTCTGAAATTACAGAAGTGGAAGCACTATTTTCAGCATAGAGGGAAGTTCCCACAGAACCATTGTTTTATTGCCCTTGCCTTGCTGTCGCCACAAATGTAAACAGGCATCAGAAGTGTCTTTGAACTGAATGTTTGAATGGCACGCCTGTCTACAGACATATTCCACATGTTGCCCTATTAGGAAAACGTGTTTTAATGCAGATTCGGTCCATTGGCAAAAAGCAAAGTATCTTTTCAAATGATGTACCTATGAAAACTATTGTATCATTTTTCCCACCTGCCTGAATTCTCCAGAAATCAGTGGGTTCTGTATGGTTAGGAGATTCCACACGGATTTCCAGAGGGTATGTTGTTACAAATGTACACATGGACAGAATGATGAAACAGAATTTTGCCTTTGAAAATTCCTGAAAGATAAGCGGTCGTGTTTTTCATGCATTTCTTCCAGCTTGCTGAGGGGGCGTGGGGGAGGCAGGACACAGACCAGGGGAGCAACTCTCCGCAAAGCCAAGATCCCCAGCCACTACGTCATCCATCAGGCCGAACTGGCCACCGTTCTTTCTCCACATTCCTCTGAGGGCTTTTCTGGAGGGGTCTTCCCTGGTGGCTCAATCAGTAAAGAATCCGCCTGCAATGCAGGAGACCTGGGTTTGATCCCATGGTCTGGAAGATCCCCTGGAAAAGGGAATGGCAACCACTCCAGTATTCTTGCCTGAGAAAACCCCACGGACAGAGGGGCCTGGTGGGCTACAGTCCACGGGGTCGCAAGAGTTGGACACGACTTTGCAACTAAATCACCAGCACCACGCGTTTAAGACTTTGCCTTCCACTGCAGGGGGTACAGGCTCAATTTCTGGTCAGGGTGCTAAGAACTCACATACCTTGCGGCCAAAAAACCAAAACACAAAACAGAAGCAACATTGTAACAAATTTAGTAGAGACTTTAAAAACTGGTCCACATAAAAGATCTTCTTAAAAAAGTTTCTCTGGATACTTTATTCAAATATGGTCATTCCTTTTAGTTGAAAAGAGAATAAGCAAGAGAGGAAGCCACATCTTAAAAAACCTCATACACTATATATTTCTTTATATTATACAATCAACAATACAGGACTTGCTAATGGAGTATACGAGTCAATGCAAATAAAATCTGAGTTTTATACCTACAGCTGGACCTGCCTGACATCTGAGTGTCCACAATATCTCTCTAACAAAAATCTGTGATAAATACCTGCCTAAGATACCAGACAGTTCATATTATTACCACTGTAGGATATTACTACTGGCTATAGTAATATTTCACTTGGATTATCCCTTTAAAATACAGAAAATGTGTTATATACTTAGCCTTATCTTGATATTTCTTCTCCTTGCACCTTTAGAGATGAGAAAGTAGAGATGAACAATTTGTCAAACCACCGACAGACAGTAAATAGCACAGTCGAAACTTGAAGCAAGGTCTCTTGGCTCTACGTCCAGTTGTTTGACTTTCCCATCAAGCCTCACTGCCCACCTCTTCATCTATGCCTCCAATCTTGCTAGAAATAGAACCATTCCTCTAGAGGAAACAATATTCAATAGCTATTCAACCCTACTAGGCCTGGTGTCCTGTTTCATATAGTTTATTAATTAGTTCAAGATTCAATTATTTTTTACTATTATACATGATTTCTCAATGGATACAAGACTGATAGTGTTAGGAAATATATTTAAATACAGAATAAAGGACTTATAACTTTTTCTGCTAATTATCAGTGAGCACTTGTAAATTAACTTAAGAAAATGTTCAATGCAATGATAACCTATGATTAATCTGACTTCAATCTGACTTTATGCTAAAGAGTTTTCAAAATCGTGAAGTTTAAATGCTTTGTAAAAGTTTGAAATAATTCCAAAAAATGATTTTGGAAATAATTTCAAAATAATTCCAAAAGTCAAAAGTTGCTATTCTTGAGATCATTGTGCCCTATTTTCCCCTAGTCTCTGCAATATAACTTCTTTAATCATGACTGGGATTTTGTTATCACTTAAGATTATATTCTGACTATTTGCTTATATCTTTAAAAATTCTAGAGAGTATCTTTTTGCTGATTACAAATGAAATATATTACCACTAACAATGATGACAAGAAAAAATAACTAGAAATTGTAAGCATTAACATCTAGGCATGAATAACACAAGTCAGTTTTTAATTTTTTTTTCAGACACAAGCAAGGTTCCTATCTGATCATTCCAACCCAACTGCTGACTCCTTGAGTTTCTTCCAAGAGGCTGAAACATCTGAGCACACTGCAATCCCTCTTGTAGAGGTTGAAGATGCAGAAAATGAAAAGGAAACTGCAACATCCATAGAAGACCATTCCCAACATACGGTAAAAGGAATACAGATGTACTAGGACAATTTTTTAAGTCTCCAAAGGCCTCAATTTTAAAGCATGGTTAAACAGACTACCTTATTCACTCTAAGTTTAATTTTTTTAAGGTGATGATCATAGAAATACATGTATATGTATGACTGAGTCCCTTTGCTGTCCACCTGAAACTATCCCAACATTGTTCATTGGCTGTACGCCAATATAAAATGAAAACTTTTTTAAAAAAAGATAATGATCATATCAACTGCTTCCAATCTCTAAAAGAATTGTGAGGATTAATGAGTTTTACTTCTTGGGCTGAAGTGGTACATAATTCTTATATTTCACAAAATTCAAATTCAGGTTAAACTCGTAGTTGTTGAATGTGAAAAACATCATAAATAAGTTTATAAGACATTGTTTGAAGAAAAAGAATAATGACTATTCAGTGTTGCTTATGAATTGCAAATATGATGTAGATTAACATTATCATTTGTTTCAAGAATAAACTTTTTTCTTTTCAGCCTGAAAAATCTTCATTGCTAAAGTCAAAGGAGGAAAACCATGATCAGTCAGCAGATCAGAAAGAGAGTTACAAGCAAAATCTGGGATTACAGGACCAAGAGAAAACTGAAAGTGACTTAACTGAGAATTTGGAGTATTCACCAACTGAAGGCACATTGGACCTAAAAGAAGACATGAGTGAACCTCAAAAGGAGAAACTCCCAGAGAGCTTCCTTGCTCATGATGTTAGTTCCATTGTAGATTCTAACCAACAAGAAAGCATCACAAAGACAGAGGAAAACCAAGAACAACCTGTAGATGACTCCCATCCTCAGTTGAACAGTCAAGACCTAAGTGATCAAGGAAACCAAGATCAGGACACAAATGGAGAAGAGGAAGGAGAGAAAGAGCCAGGTGAAGTGGGTACCCACAACGATGAAGAAGAAAGGGAGACAGAGCTTCCCAACGAGCCTTCTAACAACAAGCAGGAAGAAGACAGTACCCAATCAGATGCTGTTTTGGAAGAGTCCTATCAACCAACTCAAGAAAGCAAGATGCAGAAAGAGGAACTTGAACAGGGTAGCCGAGAACAAGAAGAGGAAAACACCAATGCAGAAACGGAAGAAGAAACTGCATCAAAAATCGACAAGCCCAGTCAAGATACAGAATGGCAGAGCCAAGAAGGAAAGCCTGGCCCTGAAGTTATCAGCAACCATGAGGAGATGGATAAAAAGACCCTTTCTGAACCTCTATTGGTGGAGCCTACTGATGGTGTTAACGACGTGGCCATAAATCATGAGGCTAAGGATGACAGCGATGATGGGCCCAGATACGATGCAAGTGAGGACGACTTCACCCCAAGTGAGGAGTTCCTGAAGAATGAAAGAGCTCAGTCCATTTACTATCACATGGAATATGAGGAGCAAATAGAAAAGGCACTAGAGAATGAGAACGTATATTCCAGTGAACCTGTAGAAAACCAACGGGTGAGATTATTTTCAATGATGCTTGTCTGATAAAGCGGTTAGCTTTATCAACAACAAAAAAATAGCCATGACCTTTCTCTGTGTTCTTGCAATCTCTTGTGCTTATCTCTCAGTACCTTAGTAAAATATTTGATAATTATGTATTTTTCTCTGCATCTCCATCGTTAGCCTGAAAATACCTGTTTTATATGGGTTCCCCTAGAAGCAGACCCTGGATTTTAGTGCAGTGTGTTTGAGAGGTACAGGGACAAAGAGGAGTGGAGAAGGGATTCAGGAAAGAAAAGGACGGTAATCAGTGATACATCGGTAAAACCATGTAATGCAGGTTTCTCTGAATTATCGAATTTGGAGAGTGAAGGAGCTATGGCTTTTACATAAGCTGAGAGCTACTAGGAGAGGTGTCAATTTCCAAGTATTTCTGATCTATCCTTGAGAAGGCCTTCTAGAGTATCATGGTTTTCCAGGCACCAGGACGCAGATACTGGCAGCAGAAAGTTCCTGGTGCTAACTAGAAAGGTAAATTCTAACAGATATGAGGCTGGGAGCTGTGACAACGGCTGCTTTCTTGCCTTGAGAGCAGACACCAGCTCAGTCAGGCTGAATCACCAATATCTTGCAAAATGCCTCTAACATAATAGATCCAGCAATGTTTGTTGACTCAGCTTATAGGCAACGAACAAAGACTTCAGCCACAACTTTATTCAGCAGACATGCACCAAAATGATAATCAGGGAACAGCAACAGGGTGGGGGAAAGGAAGAAACACATTGTTATTTGGTTGTTTAATCATTTGGAGCTTTCAAGCAAAACCCTGGCAGGAACCCACCAGAAGAACCTGATATAGCTTTTTGGTAGGCAAGGTGGACAGTCATTTTGATTCCTGAGAACTCTGCTGCCATTCTAAGGTAAGAGTTTTCTTACATTTGAGAAACCTGCTAAAAAACTTTTCCCAACAGCTTCATAGAGATTACTGATGTAATCGTGTCTTAAGAGGATTGCATGGTAATACCACATTTCTACTGTCTTCCCAAACCAAACAGGGAGGTTCCAACTTTGCTTCTGGTGTTGGTTCCAACTTTTACTGGGTAAACCCAGACATACACCACTGAGCCCAGTTAATAGAGATAACAAATCCTGTTTTCAAAGGGCTACTGTCTCTTTCTACCCCTGTGGCTCGTGTCTCCCTCTGAGATCTAAAATGATTGGGATAGGGACTTCCCGGGTGTCCAGTGGTTAACACTCTGTGCTGCCAATGCAAGGGGCATGCGTTCCATTCCTGGTCAGAGAAGTAAGATCTCATATGCCATGCAGTGTGGCCAAGAAAAAAAATTTTTAATAATAATTGAAGTAAAATAAAATGATTGAGGTATGAAAAGATCTGTGAAGGGATGCACAGTGAAACTATAAATAATGGCACAGCTTTCCTCTAAACATAATTCCACTTCTGCTTTTGTTATTATACAGGCCAAGAAAGCAGAGAGCTCACCGAAAGAAGATGAGAGTTCAACTGAAGACAACACGAGGCTGCACAGTGTCGGTGAGAATGGGCTAAGCCCACTGTCTGTGACTGTATCAGGGGAGAGATGGAACGGGCCATGCTGGGCTATCCCCACCTCTTCATCAGAATTTTTCCTCTCCCAATTCCTCCCCTAGGAAATACTCCCATAAATTGCTAACATTCTCCTGTGCATATCTGATAGACAACTATGGTTAACTGTGTTTACAAACTGGAAGTCCAGTTGCAATATTACTGGTAGAATTCTTTTTCTCAAAATCGTTTTGCTTTGAAAAAGCATTAATTCTGCCTTATTTACACTCAAACCCATAACTTAAGAATTTAGATTCCATATTTAATTAAGATCTAATATCAATCTTCGGAGAAGGCGATGGCACCCCACTCCAGTACTCTTGCCTGGAAAATCCCATGGACAGAGGAGCCTGGTGGGCTGCGGTCCATGGGGTCGCTAAGAGTCGGACACGGCCGAGCGACTTCACTTTCACTTTTCACTTTCATGCATTGGAGAAGGACATGGCAACCCACTCCAGTGTTCTTGCCTGGAGAATCCCAGAGACGGGGAAGCCTGGTGGGCTGCCGTCTATGGGGTCGCACAGAGTCGGACACAACTGAAGTAACTTAGCAGCAATATCAATCTTTGAGTTTCCCTGGTGGCTCAGATGGTAAAGAATCAGCCTGCAATGTAGAAGACCTGGGTTTGATCTCTGGGTCAGGAAGATCCCCTGGAGAACAGAATAGCTACCCACTCCAGTATTCCTGCTGGAGAATTCCATAGACAGAGGACTCCAGTGAAGTACAGTTCACAGGGTCACAAAGAGTCGTACACAACTGAGTGACTAACACTTTCAATCTCAGTCTCACACCCCAATCACAAAATTTTAAATTTCAACCAATAAAATTCTCGTGGCTTATTTACCTTTTGACCAATTTGCACAGCCTGGCACTATAGGTGTCAGACTATGACCATTACAGGCTGGCCAAGAAGAACTGTTTGTTCTTTTTAAATCCCCAATCCAAACTGTACAGAAATCTAGCGTATTGTGTAAAATAGCCTCATACCAGAGAGTCCCACTTGAAAACCAACACATTCATTACAAGGGAGGAGATATATGTAGCATGCAGCTGATTCACTTTGTTGTACAGCAGAAACTAACACAACATTGTAAAATCATTATACTCCTCTAATAAAAAAATTTTTTTAATTTCTAATGTTTCCCCAAATTTTCTCTTACCCATGAAAATGGAACTATCTGGGTGAATCTGAGTTTATGTACTCAATTTAGCTTTGTCCATGTTTCCTGTCCAAATTTTTCTGTTAGATTCTTGCCTGAGCTTCCAGTGCAAAAGAGGACACATCTGCAAGGCTGATCAACATGGAAAACCCCACTGTGTCTGCCAAGATCCAGCATCTTGTCCTCCTACAAAACTCCTTGACCAAGTAAGTATTTTACAAAATGGTCTTTAAGGAACATCAAACAATTGGGTGATTTGATTTGAATGGAAGTAATTTGCAATTGAAATTTTTGTTTAAAAAAAAAATGTAGGGACTTCCCTGGCAGTCCAGTGGTTAAGAATTCACCTGGCAATGCAGGGGACACAGGTTCAATCCCTGAACGGGGAAGATCCCTCATGCCCATGCCATAGAGCAACTAAACTCATCAACAAGAGAAGCCACCATGGTGAGAAGCCCTTCCACTGCAACTAGAGAGCAGCCTCCGCCGTGCAACTAGAGGAAGCCCATATGCAGCAATGAAGACTCAGCACAGTCAAAAATTTAAAAATTAAGTTTAAAAAGAAGTAAATGTCCCGGTTATCATCTGATATTTAAATAATAGCCAAGAGAAACAAATACCAACAAAATCAAAGAATTTCAACTGTGCCTTCAAATAATAATGGCATTTATGTAGAATTCATTTTAAAACTCATTCTATCCTTGGAATCATCTGCAATTTTTATTCTGCGTTTATCAGCTAAATTATCATCACCATGGGTATAAGTTAGTTGATTTTGGGCGTCAGATGGGATAGTTACGGTTTTAATAGCATCCCCTAACTGACCACATTTTTGGCTCAGTAGTTGGTTAAACAGCCTTTAAAGAGCAGAGTATTTTCCCAATGAACATTCGTCAACTTGAGGTTTTTCTTGTGCTTATCTTTCCTAGGTTTGTGGCACTGACAATCAGACCTATGCCAGCTCCTGTCATCTCTTTGCTACTAAGTGCAGAATGGAGAGGACGAAAAAGGGGCACCAACTGCAGCTGGATTACTTTGGAGCCTGCAAATGTAAGAGTCCATCACTACTGCCATCTGCCGTTGCCAAAAGAGTTTGGGGTGAACCTGAATAAAATATATAATACATATGTATTCATATATATATATATATGGGTTCCCTAGTAGCTCAGCTGATAAAGACTCCACCTGCAATGCAGGAGACCCTGGTTCAATCCCTGGGTTGCGAAGATCCCCTTGAGGAGGCATAGCTACCCACTTCTTGCCTGGAGAATCTCATGGACACAGGAGCCTGGTGGGCTACAGTCCATGGGGTCTCAAAAAGTTGGGTATGACTGAGCAACTAAGCACAGCACAGCACTCATATATATGCAGACAACATGAACAACAAAATCTAATGTAGTTCTGAATTCAGGCTGTATATTAAGATAACTGGGAAGGCTTTTTTTTTTTTTAATTAGAAGAATGGAGACTTCCCTGGTGGCCCAGTGGTTGGGACGCCACGCTTCCAATGCCAGGGACACAGGCTCCATCCACAGTTGGGGAACTAAGATTCCATGTGCCTTGCACCGCAGCCAAAATAAATGAAATAAAATAAATTTTTAAAATAAAAATTAGAAGAAGAACTCCTAGGCTTTAACCATAAGTGATTCTGATTTAATTGGACTAAGTTGGAACCTTGGCATTGTTCTTTCATTTGTTTTCAAAGTAACCTAGACAATTCTAATGTGCAGCCAGGGTTCCAAACCACTATGATAATGTTATCCACTTAATAACTGAGATGAATCATTGGAATTTTGTTAAATTAGTTGTCCTCTTCCCAAGTTAAAGTCTGCCAAGAAGTTTAATGACAACTTATTCTTCCAGACTTTTTGAAAAATTGTCTTCCTTCCCCAGGATACTCTCAATTGTGTTTGCATCTGCTGGTCGCTAAATGATTCTCCACATGAGCAGTGCTCACTAACCTCTCCTGTCCTTCCGGACACATGAAAGGAGTCCGTTTCTCAATCCCCTTGATGTTAGACGCAGCCACACGAGTTGCTTTGTCCAGTGAAATCTGGGCAAAAATCATCCCTGTGAGCTCTGGGCAGAGCATTCAAGAGCTGGTGTATGGGGACTTACCTGGTGGTCCAGTGGTTCAGACTTCACCTTCCAAAGCAGGGGGTGAGGGTTCAGTCCCTGACTGGGAAGTTAAGACCCTACATGCTTCTTGATCAAAAAACCAAAGCATAAAACAGAAGCAATATTATAACAAATTCAGTGAAGACTTTAAAAATGGACCACATCTCCAAAAATTCTAAAAAAAAAAAAAAAAAAGATCTGATCTGACTTTAAAAAAAAAATAAATGAACTGGTGTATGGCTCTCCATGCTCCCTTCACCTGGTGTTGAGATGGTGGTGTCTCCCCTACCCTGAACCCCAGAGAGACTGAGATGAGCAGAGCTCAGTTGCCAACTTGTATGGGACATGTAGCAGGACTGAGAAATAAATGCTTGATGTGATACACAACATAACGGTCAGCACTGCTGTCTGATATATTTGAAAGTTGCCAAGAGAGTAGATTCTGAAAGTTCTCACCAGAAGGAAATAAAAAATGGAGGTCACTATACAAGGTTATTAATGTTAACCAAACTTGCTGTGCTATCCATTACACAATATATATGTATGTAAAGTCATTATGCTATACGCCTTAAACTTACTGGGTGGTATGTCAATTATACCTGAAAAAAAAAAAAAATGTTCCTTTAAGTCGAGATTTAATGTTATTATCACAGTATTAGCTGACTTCTGCCTTTTTCTCTTTTCTCCTAATAAATAACTCTTGTGACCTCCACCTCTGAATTCCGACTCTCTGGTTCTAGAGCAGTGGTTCTCAGTCCTGGCTGCACATCACAGTTACTTACAGAGCTTTTAAAGCATCCTGATTCCTAGGCTCCATGCCAGACCAATCAAATCATTGAAAGGCTGCTGGCATCTGGTATGGCTTTACAATGCTTCTGGCAATTGTGTTTCGGCAGCAGGATAAAGGACCACTGTTGTGACGGAGGACCAGTGAGGCTGCTATCAGTCACCGGAAGGTGTTAAGCATCCTGTTATGAAGACTTTTCCTGGGACAGGAGTAAAACTTCAAAATTAAAATCGGTGTACTTTCTGTTTGGAACAGCTATTCCTGCTTGTACGGACTTCGAAGTGACCCAGTTTCCTCTAAGGATGAGAGACTGGCTCAAGAATATCCTTATGCAGCTTTATGAACCTAACCCTGAGCACTCTGGATATCTGAACGAGAAGCAGAGAAATAAAGTAAGTTATCCACGGTCAGCTACCCAGTCTGTCTACCAGGAAAAAAGGTATGGGGCAGGAGGGAGGTATGGTGAAGGCTTACCTTCCTCTGTAAAACCACACCTGGTTGATACATATGGAAGAACACAATAGTAGAGGTCATTGTTCATGCCCCAAAGTTTGGGACACGACCAACCCCCGCCCCCTCCATTTCTACACACAGGGCAGGGGCCTTAGCAAGGGCTCTGGAACTCAGACCCACAGCAAGCTCTACTGACCTCAATTCAGTGTTCATATCTTCAGGCCCAGACATATTCTTTAAATCTAAACCTCTTTCTTGCCCTCATAGGCCAGACACAGATTTATGATATAAGATCAGTTCAGTTCAGTCACTCAGTCGTGTCCGACTCTTTATGACCCCATGGACTGCAGCACACCAGGCCTCCCTGTCCATCACTAACTCCCAGAGTTTACTCAGACTCATGTCCATTGAGTTGGTGATGTCATCCAACCATCTCATCCTCTGATAAATCCATTATTAACAATGTCAGTAATATATTAAGAAGAAAAAGGGCAGAATATTGGTTCTAGAAGTTTCCAGGGGAAAACTATCATCTGATAGTTACTGAGTGTATACCAGGTACCTGGAATTGATTTACATGCTGGAAATACAGCAACGAGGAACCCCCCGGAGGCTCAGAGGGAAAGAACAAGCCTGCAATGCAGGAGGCGCAGGAGACCCAAGTTTGACCCCTGGATAGGGAAGACACCCCTGGAGGAGGGCATGGCAACCCACTCCAGTATTCTTGCCATGGACAAAGGAGCCTGGCGAGCTACAGTCCATGGGCTCGCAAAGAGTCGGACACTACGGAAGCGACTTAGCATGCGCAATACAGCAGTGAAGCAAACAAAAAAAAATCTCTGGCATCATGAACTTATATTCTGAGCAAAGAGACAATATATAGTTATAAACATGCATGCTAAATCACTTCAGTCGTGTCCAGCTCTTTGTGACGCCATGGACCACACAATAGCCTGCCAGGCTCCTCTGTCCATGGGATTCTCCAGGCAAGAATACTGGAGTGGGTTTCCATGCCTTCCTCCAGGGGATCCTCCTGACCCAGGGATCAAACCCTTGTCTCCAGCATTTCCTACATAGGCAGGTGGGTTCTTTACCACTAGTGCCAGCTGGGAAGCCCATGTTAAGTCAAGTCAAGTCAAGTTGCTCGCTCAGTCATGTCTGACTCTTTGTGACCCCATGGACTGTAGCCCACCAGGCTCCTCCGTCCATGGGATTCTCCAGGCAAGAATACTGGAGTGGGTTGCCATTTTCTTCCCCAGGGGATCTTCCCGACCCAGGGATCGAACCCAGGTCTCCCGCATTGCAGGCAGATGCTTTAACCTCTGAGCCACCAGGGAAGCCTTGGGAAGCCCATGTATGTGTACATAATTATGGGGCTTCCCAGGTGGTGCTTGTGGTAAAGAACATTAGATACAAAACAGGGACATTTCAGTGAAGATACTACGTGGCATCAAACCAAGACTAACCTGAGATGCAACAGGCACTGGATGGAAATACTTAGACCAGGGTCCCCAACCTCCAGGATCTAATGCCTGATGATCTGAGGTGGAGCTGATGTAAAGACACTAGAAATAAAGTGTGCAATAAATGTAATGTGCTCGAAAGTGAAGTGAAGTTTCTCAATCGTGTACAACTCTTTGTGACCCCCATGGACTGTAGCCCACCAGGCTCTTCCATCTATTGGATTTCCCAGGCAATAATACTAGAGTGGGTTGCCATTTCTTTCCCCAGGGGATCTTCCCGACCCAGGGATCGAACCCAGGTCTCCTACATTGCAGACAGACTCTTTACCCTCTGAGCCACCAATCATTCCAAAACCTTTCCCTCCTCTGGGTCTATGGAAAAACTGTTTTCCATGAAACCAGTCCCTGGTGCCATGAAGTCTGGGGACCACTGACTTAGAGGATTGAGAATGGAGCATGCCAATGGGGAAGAGCAGGACTTTTTGCCAACTAAGTGCCTAGATCAGTTCAGCCCTTTTCATTCAAACCTTCTCATTGTTTTAAGAAACATGATGGACATTATTTGGTTAAAAGATCAAAAAAAGATTTAAATTTCTTCAAAAACCACAGGATTTTTTACTGTTAGCTATTATTCTATGGAGAGAGGCTATAGTGTTGATTAATTAGAAGGCGTGTAATTTATTCTCAAATAACATTCTGGTTTTGTTTTCCTCTGTTATGTTACAATGACT
The DNA here is from genome assembly GCF_019923935.1 of Bubalus bubalis. Classification (NCBI taxonomy): domain Eukaryota; kingdom Metazoa; phylum Chordata; class Mammalia; order Artiodactyla; family Bovidae; genus Bubalus; species Bubalus bubalis. Next base: position 15,134,143 of record NC_059163.1, read on the forward strand.
CTTCAAGTAAAGTTTATTATGATAATTCCATTACACTTGTCTGATTCTCTGATGATCCTCTCCCTTTCGAAGGTCAAGAAAATTTACCTGGATGAAAAGAGACTCTTGGCTGGAGACCATTCCATCGACCTTCTCTTAAGAGACTTTAAGAAAAACTACCACATGTACGTGTATCCTGTGCACTGGCAGTTCAGCGAGCTGGACCAGCATCCTCGGGACAGGTAAGAGCTGTCCACCTTCCCATCACTAGGTCATGCCCCTGATATAATGGCTGGTTGCTTATACCAAGAGAATTCTAAACAGACTTAGGAAACTTCCCGCTATCCACTGGAGAACACAGAAATGCCAAACAAATATGGCTAGGAGTCTACATACAAAGCTGCTTTGAAACTAACAGAATATGGCCATGCCTCTGCTCCCTAGTTCACTTGTTAGGGTCCAGCCCCCCCACAGAGACTCTTTCAACTCTTTCTCATTTTTTAAAAAATATTTCTTTATTTGGCTGCACTGAGTCTTAGTTGCAGCATGTGGGATCTAGTTCCCTGACCAGGGATTGAACCTGGGCCCCCTGCACTGCAAACTCGAAGTCTTAGCCACTGGACCACCAGGGAAGTCCCAACTTGTTCTCATTCTTTTTTTAAACAAATTATTTACGTATTCATATTTTTGGCTGTGCTGGGTCTTGTTGCTGTACGGGCTTTTCTCTAGTTGCGGCAAGCGGGGGTTACTCTGCAGTTGTGATACACAGGCTTCTCATTGTGGTGGCTTCTCTAGTTGCAAACCACGGGTTCTAGGACTTGTGGGCTCAGTAGCGGCAGCTCCCGGGCTCTAGAGCACAGGCTCAATAGTTGTGGTGCACGGTCTTAGCTACTTCCCGGCATGCGGGATCCTCCCAGATCAGGGATCGAACACGTGTCTTCTGCACTAACAGTCCGACTCCTTACCACTGACCCAACAGGGAAGCCCTCTTTCTCATTCTTGATCCTAAATTTCCAAGATGCTCTGATGGACCCCACTTGAGTCAGATGCCTACAATCGGGTAGGCCAGTGGTAAGAGCTAGGTTGCATAAACATGATTCTTGGGGTGCATCCCAATAAATTTAGGGTGGAGGGAGGACAGTTCCTAGTGAAGAAGGAAATCTTATGCATTGACACTCAAAAAGCTGCATCTTACCCATAAACAGTTTATTTCATTTGTAGCTTTTCATGAACATACTATGTATTTGCCATCCTCGGTAACCTTGTGAAAGAAAAAAGCCCTTGGTGATCTGAAGAGTCCACTTTTCATACATCAATTACTCAGTTAACTGGCTGCCATTTGTCTCGTCGCAGGGTCCTGACCCACTCTGAGCTCGCGCCTTTGCGAGCATCTCTCGTGCCCATGGAACACTGCATAACACGCTTCTTTGAAGAGTGTGACCCCAACAAGGATAAGCACATCACCCTGAAGGAGTGGGGCCACTGCTTTGAAATTAAAGAAGGTAAATTGATCATCAGCCCAGGGAGAGGGGTGCTCTCTTCCCTCAGGCAAGCCTAAGCCCTGCAGTTCCCAGAGAGGTCCTGCTTGCTGCGTGTTAGACTGCAACCCAGAAGCCACAGGCTGGCAGAGTCCCCGGCAGAACCGCTGCCACTGCAAGGTCATTTCTTAATCTGTTCCAAAGGCTGTGCCAGGGTGCTCAGTCACTCAGTCACGTCTGACTCTTTGTGAACCCCTGGACTGTAGCCCGCCAGGCTCCTCTGTCCATGGGATTTTCTAGGCAAGAGTACTGGAGTGGGTTGCCATTCCCTTCCCCAGGAGATCTTTCGGACCCAAGGATTGAACCCAGGTCTCCTGCATCTCCTGCACTGGCAGGTGGATTTTTTTTAACCACTGAGCCACCTGTTCTAAAGGGTAGCAAGGGTGAATATTTAAGAGATAAAGGCACTGAGGTCTCAGAAATTGGTTAAACCTAAGAAAGTGATGTGAACTCCAAAAGCTCAGTCAAATCTCAGAAGGCTACCCTTCTGAGCAAGGAAGGAAGGATTTTATATCCTTCCTTAATTTGAATATTGGGCCTAACTTTAAAAATTGTATGTGAAACTGAAACTCCAGTACTTTGGCCACCTGATGCGAAGAGCTAACTCATTGGAAAATACCTTGATGCTGGGAAAGATTGAGGGTGAAGGGGGTGACAGAGGATGAGATAGTTGGATGGCATCACCAACTCAATGGACATGAGTTTGAGCAAACTCCAGGAGATAGTGAAGGACAGGAAAGCCTGGTGTGCTGCGGTCTATGGGATCACAGAGGTGGACACAACTTAGTGACTGAGCAAAAACAGTGTGATTGTTGAACAACAACACTGAACAACCACAGTGTGTTGTCAATCAAACAGCAAGCTTGATTCTGAAAATCGGAGATGCCAGAAGAATCTTAGAATTTATTACCAAACACAAAAGATGTTCACCAGTTGTGCCCAGATATAACTCCTTTAATCCAAAAGGAATTCCCCCTGCAGTGGAGGTATTTAAATTTAGACATTTATTTTGCTAGGCTATGTCTTAATCTACTTCCTTTTCTTTTCCTAAGTTACAGTCAATTTTTTTTTTTTGAGCAACCATGCTTTTAATAATCAAGATATGAAACACAGTCAAAAATGAGCAATCAAATCTAGTTGCAGAATATAAATCAACAATGAACATCAAATCTCTAGAGCAGAGGTTTGACCCATATGTTCACAACATACATACATGTAGGGTGAATATACAACCAAAAAGTAAAAGAAAAGTAAGTTCATCAAAGGTCAGAGTTTCCCCAAAAGAGGGAATCTGTGGGAACTTCCCTTTAAAAATATTCTTCATGCACATGTGTGATGCCTTGACATTGGAAAGAAAGAGTTGGAATATGAGGATTTAGTCATTTATGGATAAACAGATAAGCATCTCTGTACAATGTTATTCTATGAAATAAACAGAACTGTAGTGAGCCAAGAATGAATAAGCACCTGAAAGTGAAAGCTTAGTCGCTCAGTCACATCTGACTCTTTGAGAACAGATGGACTGTAGCCCGCCAGGCTCCTGTGTCCATGGGATTTTCCAGGCAGGAATGCTGGAGTGGGTTGCCGTGCCCTTCTCCAGGGGATCTTCCCGATGCAGGGATTGAACCCGGGTCTCTTGCATTGCAGGCAGATTCTTTACTGTCTGAGCCACCGGAGAAGCCTGATAACATAAGCACAATTGTAATGAGCAAACAATGAAGAAGCACCTCACCCTGTGTATTAGTTGTGTGTTTCTGCACAACGAATTGCCCTAAGGTTAGAAGTTTAAAACCTCTCTCACAGTTTCTGAGGATCAGGAATCCCTGGTAGTTTACCTGGATGGATCTGCTTTGGGATCCACGCTGAGGATCCATGCTTTAGGATCCGCTCTAAGCTCATTTACATGGCTGTCGGCAGGAGCCTTCAGTTCCTCACCATGTGGTCCTTTCCACGGTGCTGCTCATAACATGGTATCTGGTTTCCTCCAGAGCAAGTGATCAGAGAGAGATGGAAGGAGAGAGAGAGTCCAAGACAGAAGCCGCAATGTCTTTTAGGACTAATCTCAGAAGTGACATTTTTATGCCATGTTCTGTTTGTCACACAGTTGAACCCTGCCACAGTGCGGGAGGAGATCACAGGAGATGGGAATCACTTGGGGCCCTCATGGAGACTGGCGACCACATACTGTTTGCCCCCTATTAGCATCAATAGGCAGAGAAGGCAATGGCAACCCACTTACTCTTGCCTGTACTCTTGCCCAAGTACTCTTGCCTGGAAAATCCCATGGACAGAGGAGCCTGGTAGGCTGCAGTCCATGGGGTCGCTAAGAGTCGGGCACGACTGAGCGACTTCACTTTCACTTTTCACCTTCATGCACTGGAGAAGGAAATGGCAACCCACTCCAGTATTCTTGGCCTGGAGAATCCCAGGGACGGGGAGCCTGACGGGCTGCTGTCTATGCGGTCGCACAGAGTTGGACATGACTGAAGTGACTTAGCAGCAGCAGCAGCAGCAGCAGTAAGAAGTTAACGGGAAGTTAAGAATGAGACTCAAGCAAATAATGCCAATTTCCTTTCTAACATCTCTTCTGTAAACACAGAATATGTGTTATCTATGTGGCTCGGAAGGTAAAGCATCTGCCTGCAATGAGGGAGACCTGGGTTCGATCCCTGAGTAGAGAAGATCCCCTGGAGAAGGAAATGGCAACCCACTCCAGTATTCTTGCCTGGAAAATTTCATGGACGGAGGAGCCTGGTAGCCTACAGTCCATGGGGTCTTGAACGGTGGGACACGACTGAGTGACTTTACTTTCACTTTCATAGATAGCTAACATCTATCTTACACACTCACATACATCCCTGAAAAGGGTTAACACAGTTTTTCCAATTGCCATGTTAAAAAAACAAAATATACCCAAGCTTCCCCACCCCCTCTTCTCCACCAGAATCAAGAGAAAAATTTAGCTGAGACAGGACATATTTATGCACGCCCTCTTAATTTTAAGGGTGAGATCCAAAGGCAAATTTAAACAGAGGCCATTTCAGGAACCCAGTTGCCCTTCACTGTTCGTTTTGAAACTTCTGGCAGCTCTTCAGCACGTGGGCCCACTCAGGCCTTGTGCTGGCTGGTTGTCTGGGAGAAGTAGAAAGAGCTTCAAATTCAGCTACTAGCAAAGCCCCTAATGATCTTGTTTGTTCACTGTGGTTTGGCCATGATTATGTTATTTAGAAGAAAGGAAAGATTTATCATAGAGTAAGCCAATAAAGCAGATATTAAATATTCAGTCGGAACATGTAAACAAGTACTGATTTGGGATGCAGCTAGGGAAAAAAAAAAAAAAGGCGATTTGAAGGCATACCCTTTACTCCCTTAGGACTGAGAAATCCACAGGGCAAAATACATGTTAGCCAGTGTTGTCCTGAATTTTAACTCCCTTTGCTCTGAACTAGATGTGCTCAAATATTCCAGCTCTGTCATTAACGAGCTCTGTGGATTAGGGCATGCCACTTAACCTCGGCAAGTCTCATCTTCCTTGTGTGTAAAATGGGATTCAATGCAGAGGTGAGGAGTCTTATTTATTGAATACCTATGACATACCATGGACTGACACATATCCACGTGAATCTTTAGGAAAACCTTCCAAGTAAGACTAACGGGAGAAACAAGTCACATCATGCAGGTCCTACTAAGCCAGTTAAAGACATTATCCTCAGAGTACTGGAGGATCACCAAAGTGCTTTAAACAGGGCAGTGATTTCACTGAATTTGTATTTAAGAAAGATTCTTCTGGTTACATTGTGGAAAAGCCAGAGAACCCTTGTGGTAAATCCAGGCAAGAACTGATGAGAACTTGAATTAGGGCAGTTATAGTGGGGTCGCACAGAGTCGGACATGACTGAAGAGACTTAGCAGCAGCAGCAGCAGTGGGGGGGAAGACAAGTAAACATAGTTCAACTATATTTATTTTATTTTTTATTTATTTATATATTTTCTTGGCCTGGCCACGCAGCATGTGGGATCTTAGTTCCCCTACCAGGGATTGAACCCGTGGCCCCTGTGTTGGAAGCACAGAGTCTTAACCGCTAGACTGCCAGAGAAGTCCCCTTAAATATATTTTTAAATATCAACATATTCAAGATATAGTTGAGAATATAAACATATTCAATATGTATAGTGTGTAGAAATAATAAGACAATGTTTGATAAGAAATACGTGGAGGTGGGAAGCCAGCAGTTGAGAGCCTGAGAAGAAGAGGGGTACAGTGCCCAGGTTCCTGGCTCAGGCCGGGCAGACCAAGGAGAGGTACTTTCCACTGAAACAGTAAGCACAAGAACAGAAGCTGGTTTGGGGAAAATGTTAAATCCCATTTGGGACACATTGAGTTTTCAAGTCCTGACAGCATATAGTTGATAGTTGAATATATGGGTCTGCTTTTCAAGACAGAGTTGGGAAGTTGAAATACGTATTTGGGGATTGCCAGCATACAGAAAATAACAGATACCAGGGAAGGAAATCAATTCCCTAAGGAAAAGGTGCTGAGTTACATGGGAAAGGGTCTTGCATTGAGTACCAAGGAGCAACATCCAGACAATGGACAGAGGAGGACGGAGTTCGTGAAGGAGAATGAAGAGGCTCCTGCAAGGAAAAAGAAAAGAGGAGAGGGCCACATCTCTGGAGGTGTTTCAAAGAGGAGGAAGAGACCACAGTTCCACATGCTGCTGAGAAGTAAAGTTAAAAAGAATTTCCAGTGGATGTAGAAATAAGGATACCTTGGAAGAGCTGTTTTTGTGAAATGGTCAAGATGAAAGCCAGACACAGTAAGAAAGAAGAGGTGATGAGAAAGGCTAAAGGGAGGAGGTTTGAAGGCAGGAATGAGCTAGAGAGGGATACAGAGTTGAGGGAAGCATTTCTGAGAATAAAAGAGGCTTGAGCTCTCACTCATTCATTCATTCCTTCAAGAAATCTTTACTGGCAGTCTGCACAGTGCCAGGCACTGCTCTCAAGGCTGGATATGCAGCATAGTTAAACATTAATGGGAAGGGCCTGGTTAAAAAAAGAAGGAAAAGGAAAGACTGTGGATATAAGAAAAAAAGAGGAAAATGGGGGTGAAGAGACCCTGAACACAGGCAGAGGATTAGCTTCCAAGTCAACAGGAGGGCTGAGTGCGGAAGAATTGATACTTTCAAACTAGAGAAGCGTGGTGCTAGAGAAGACTCTTGAGAGTCCCTTGGACAGCAAGGAGATCAAACCAGTCAATCCTAAAGGAAATCAACTCTGAATATTCATTGGAAGGACAGGTGCTGAAGCTCCAATACTTTGGCCACCTGATGACTCATTGGAAAAGACCCTGATGCTGGGAAAGATTGAAGGCAAAAGGAGAAGGGGGCAGCAGAGGATGAGAGGGTTAGAGAGCATCACCAACTCAATGGACATGAATTTCATCAAGTTCCGGGAGTTGGTGATGGACAGGGGGAAGCCTGGTGCGCTGCAGTCTATGGGGTTACAAAGAGTCAGACACAACTGAGCGACTAAACAATAGGAGGAACATCTCTCATCCAAACAACAGAAAGAAGACAAAAAGTATGAGTGCAAATATAAGTAAATTTATGAGTAAGCAGACTATTATCCCTACTTTACAAATGAAGCCAGTGCTCAAGAGAAATACACCAGAAGTCTGTACTCTTCCCCTCTCTGGGGCAAGATGAAGACTAACATCAGGCAGGGAAACTGCCTGGTGTTCCAGACAGGTTTCAGTTCAGTTCAGTCACTCAGTTGTGTCCGACTCTTTGCAACCCCATGAATTGCAGCACGCCAGGCCTCCCTGTCCATCACCAAGTCCCAGAGCTTGTCCAAACTCATGTATACTTCTATTTATTTGGGTTATATCTCAGCAACCCTTATAGATTAGTCCAGTAAGTCCCCTACATACGAATGAGTTCCGTTCCCAGAGCACGTTCCATTGGTTCGTTAAGTCCAACAACGTGTGCCTAGGTACCCATCTAATACAATCAGCTACATACAACTGCTCTTACGCTTGCTTCTGGACATCCTGGGTTTGAAATAAAGATACTATACTACTGTACTCTATACAGTGCTGTAAAGTACACAAAAGCATAGCTAATTGTAGAGGGTGCACACATGTGACAATGTATACCAGATATGAACGAACTTATGTGACTGGACTTAAGAATGCATGTTCACATCCTTGAAAGTTCGCAGCTTGAAGCTTCGTATGTAGGAGACTTACTATTTGGCAGTTCTTGGCTAGGTTTCCCCTCAACCTGCTCTATCACTGGTTATCACACTACATCAGAACTACCCGTGTGCTCAGTTGCACAGTCATGTCCAATTCTTTGCAACCCCATGCACTGTAGCCCACCAGGCTCCTCTGTCCGTGGGATTTCCCAGGCAAGAGTACTGGAGTGGGTTGCCATTTCCTTCTCCAGGGGATCTTCCTGCCCCAGGGATCGAACACATGTGTCCTGTGTCTCCTACATTACAGGTAGATTCTTTACTGCTGAACCACCAAGGAAGTCACAACTAGCTGCAGAGCTTTCCTAAATGTATACATGTCATTGGTCCACCCCTAGGGATGCTGATTCAGGAGGCCAGGAGCTAGGCCCAAGGATATGTATTTTTTCAAGTTTCATGGGTTAACACCCTTCCAGGACTGAGAACCACTGTCGTACTGCCTTATTCATGGCTTCTCTGATGCCCTAGTTCTAACATGGTTTATGTTACTGCTCTGACTACTTTCTAAAAGCATGTTTATGTTTGTTTTTTTACAGAAGACATAGATGAAAATCTCCTGTTTTGAATTAAGATTTGAAAGAACTCAAAATACCCAGCCTCCTCCTTTGTTCTGACCACTTCTGAAGTATATCCAATGTGATACTTGTAGATTTATATTTAGCAAAACGCTTGCATGTCTGAGAAGACAATGAGAGTAACTGCTTGATAACAGTATAGGCACCGGGCATTTACCATTAGCTTTAGAAATAAAACTTTAAACTTAAAGAGTCAATATATGTAAAATATTGTACACTGTGAACAGGAGTTTAACTCATTACTCTCTGCATCCATTTTTAATATACTTAAAGATTATAAAGCTAAAAAAATACATTCATTTTGTCCATAGTATCATGTGCACTTCAAAAAAGTGAAATAAGTCTCTTTGTTACTGGTGTGTGTTATTGTCAATATCTTAATATCCTAATAAAAATCCATATACATCCAACGCTTATTCAAGTTTATTTACAGTCATTTAGTTAAATAATTATACATGAATGACCAAGCCAGGGCTCATAGTTCATATCAAATCACACTTTCTAAAACCTACTACTTAAAAAAAAAAGTGAGAATAAGTTCATCAGTACCATTTTTCTAGATTTCTAGTTTGTTTTCTCTTTCTGATTTACTTCACTCTGTGTAATAGGCTTTAGGTTCATCCACCTCATTAGAAGTGACTCTAACGAAAAAAAAAAAAAGAAGTGACTCTAACGGCAAAGGAGATGCAGACATAAGAGAAGAGACTTGTAAATACACTGGGGGAAGGAGAGGGTGGGACAAATTGAGAGAGCAGCATTGAGACATATACATCGCCATGCGTAAAATCAGAGAGCCAGTGGGAATTTGCTGTGTAACACGGGGAACTCAGAGCTGGTGCTCTGAGACAACCTCCAGGGGTGGGATGGGTGGGAAGTGGGAGGGAGGTTCAAGAGAGAGGGGACACATGATAACTCTGGCTGATTCACGTTGATGTATGGTAGAAACCAACACAATATTATAAAGCAATTCCCCTCCAATTAAAAATAAATAAATTAAAAACAAAAAGTGTGAGTGTGGTTGAGGGGGATGTTTCCTATGGCAAACAAATATTCAGTTGTTAAATGGTAGCTGCTCATCAATGTTTTTTGTCATAATTTAAGTTTAAACAGAAAAAAACTAAAGTCAAGCACTCTTCACCAAAGTCAGTTTAAAATAAGGATGATTATACACTGCTTGATACAACTAATTTTAGCTTCTGTGCCGGTATGCATGTGTGTCTGATAAAAGGGAGGCCCGGCAAAATCTCTCCACATTTCATGTCCTCAAAATAAAGAGACTGTAAAGAGAACAGACAGTGAAGAGCCCTGAGGAGTCTTGATGTCCATTGTAGTCAGAGATGAACACCACTAGTCATTTGATAGCAAGACAATGTGTCCTAAGAGAAAACTGGTATCTTTATTTGAGCTCTTCTTTGGGAACTATTAATACAGTAAAAGCCGGATTGTACAAAGAAGATACCAAAATAAAGTTTAACAAGGGCTGGAACAAGGCAATAAAAAAAAACTGTCACCCAGTTAAATATCTACTTACCATATATTTTTTAAATATAAAATATCTTTTACGTATTATCCTATCTTTTTTTTTTTTTCTGGCCATGCAACTTGACATTTGGGATTTTAGTTCCCTGAACAGGAATTGAACTCCTGCACCCTGCCGCAGACGTGCAGAGTCCTAACCACTAGACCACAGGGAATTCCCCGCATTTCCCATCTGTAATGGAATGTCAACGCAATTGTCTTTTTCAAATAATCAAAAATGTGTTGTTATTTAGAGACTTTTTGTAATAGTCACTGAAAGAATATTCCCATGGGTGTTTTATCTGAAGGATACTTGTAGAAGAGTTTTTTGTTGTTTTTTTTTATCAAAATTATATTTATTATCTCTTTTCTTAGTTCAATGACTCACTTGTTCTTAATCAGACCACATCACACCAGGTCATGTCTAAATAATTAAGTTCACTGTGATTAATCAAAATCTAATTAAGCTAGCCAGTGGGAATTTGCTGTATGACTCAGGGAACTCAAACTGGGGCTCTGAGACAACCTAGACAGGTGGGATGGGGTGGGAGGTGGGAGGGAGGTTCAAGAGGGAGGGGATACATATGTATACCTATGGCTGATTCATGTTGATGTATGGCAGAAGCCAACATAATATTATAAAGTAATTATTCTTCAGTTAAGAATACATTAAAAAATCTAATTAAGCATTGTTTATAATTTCTTTCAACTACAGAAATAAATTTAGAAATTATCCCCAAATTCAAAATGTTATTTATGCGTGCCTACACAGAAATATCACGGAAGGTCCTAACTAATTAGAAACCAAGTTTCTAATTGCACTTGCTCAGAATATTAAAAGACCTGATTTACTATTTTTAATGTTTTAAGTATTTTAAATGTTTTTAAATAATGAAAGTGATTTTAATGCTAAGGACACTACCTAAATATTCACTAAAAATGTTTTATTTGAAAATAACTTTCATTTTGAAATAAAAATATTATTTAATGATAGAGAGTTTTAGAATTTTAAAACATGTTATTAGTTAAGGCTCCCACAGGTATAACTGCCTTGGATGATATATTGTAAAAGCACTTTAATATCCTTAATAATCACAATTTTTGATTGTGAGTTGTTTGCGATAAAGACATTAATCCCAGCCAAGGAGATTAAGTTATTTCTCAGTAATCAGTCTTTAAGCCTATCTCTGTGTAATTTAAATTCTTTAGACATTGGTGTTCCTAGTGTAGAACCAATTATTCAATTTAGCTTCAAATTCTGTGACTCATATTACCCATGACCACAAAGGCATTAGCAATATGGCTTAAATATGAGATGGGCATAGAGATTCTAGATCACACAGCTCTTTGAATTTGTTGCCCAAGGACCATTTGAAGCGAAGGTAATTGAAAAGACACAGTATACTTTGGACTGATCCTATTGCACTTGGTAAAAGTTATTGTGTTGGATAATTTAATGAATAGGTCCACTTTTCAAAGGAAGAAAAAAAGCCGAGGGTTTGAATGCAGAAAGAAGAAAAACACAAAGAAGAAACGTGAAGAGGGGAAAGGGAGATGGGCTGCCTAAACTCAGGCAAAGTGAAATGGCACAAAGATAAATCTGAGTTGTTTCAAGTACATATGTGGTAAAATAGTTGAAGAGTGACTTGCGTATCAAGAGATATAACTTGCTTCAGATGCTGGGGACAAGTCTTAATAGGAATATGATGAAATTGATTTTTCTTCCAAAATTCAATTTCAGAGTACAGTGATTTGGTTTGAAACTCCTAAGGTAAGTTAATCTGAATTAAATGTGAATTAAGATCATAAAAAGTTTACTTTCAGAAACTGCTGGCCAGTGAAGACCACATTGACTTGATTTATTGACTTTATTCATAATGTGCATTTTCTCTACCAATCCAAAATGCCTTTCAAGACTTTTCCCGTATCATTTTCTTCTTGAGAAATTATAATTGTCAGTAATAGCATCCATACCATGTGAAGACCTGGCAAATCTCATGGGGGTAGAAGCTCAAGGTGGATTTATTTGTATACTTTATTTGCATATGTAAGAAATCTCACTTGAGCCAGTGGTACTATATCTCCAATAATAAGCACGCTATGACACTGATGTTTGATGTGTGGGTAGAGATCACAAATTTGAATAACTTCAGGGACCAAGCAGTACAGGTTGAACTGTGAGATTACAACGAAGGGTGGTAAGAGTAACATTATGAACCAGGAAATGCATGTCTTGTCTAAACACCATTTTTAAAGCACTGACGTAGGCTTACAAAACCTGGATCTAGGGGCAGAATTTAGTCTCATCACTATTTCAACACCTCTGACTAAACAGTCTATTAATAATAGGAATAGGACTTGGAAAAAAACTAAAAAAATGATCTCCTAACCCTTCAATTCCAGACTCCTTCTTCAGAATGAAATGTCTTCTTCTGGCTGGCCTTTTGATTATGGCCACTGCTTTGCCCATCCCTGTGAGTACTGCCCTCAATTTTCCATTCCATTTCTGTCCTAGAGACAGTACCTAGAAAGCACTTCCTGTATCTTTTCATTTCATGGAAGAGGAAAGTGGACCCCAGGAAAATTGTAGAACCAGGAATTTACCACTCTTCTTCAGTCCAAAGGTCTTCCCAGTACAAATCCCAGCTCTGCGTGCCATTTGCAAGCCGAATGACCTTTTTAAAATATATATGTATGTATATATATACATATATATTTGGTTGAGTTGGTCTTAGTTGTGGCACACAGGATCTTTGATTTCACTGTGGCATGTGGAATATTTTATTTGTAGCATGCAAACTCTTAGTTCCAACATGGGATCTAGTTCCCAGACCAGGGATCGAACCTGGGTCCCCCACATTAGGGGCACAAAGTCTTAGCCACCAGCCCACCAGGGAAGTCCTGCAAGCTGTATGACCTTGAGCAAGGAAATAACCCATGGCTTCCTAGCCTGTCTCATGAGTTATAAGAACCACCTCAGAGCTGTGCAAGGATGATAAAAATCCATCAATGCACTTAAGAGTCCTAATTGGAATATAGGAAGCTCTCAAACGAACTTTGCAATATAGAGCAAGTATTCCACACTGACCTAAGTCTTAATTAGGCAGTTTAAATTGTTTCATTTACAGTATCCTCACCCCAACTTGTCTCATGTTGACTATAGACATGCTTCCTCATCTACACAAATGAGATCTATGAGTTTAAGCTGTGTTTATTATGATCTGAATATGTAGGGCACCTAGGAAGCAGGAGGATTTCCCAGGTGGCACTAGTGGTAAAGAACCTGCCTGCCAATGCAGGAGACACAAGAGACGTGGGTTCGAGCCCTGGGTTGGGAAGATCACCTGGAATAGGAAATGGCAACCCACTCCAGTATTTTTGCCTGGAGAAGCTCACGCACAGAGAATCCCAGTGGGTTACAGTCTATGGGGCCCACAAAGAGTCAGACAGGACTGAGCTGACTGAGCACAGCTATTAATAGTAGGCAGGAACACCTGCTCCCTGCACATTTTCTAACAAAGGAGCTCTCAGAGAAGCGAGGCAGCTTTCAAATTTTTATTTGGGGATACCAAATTTAAGTTTACATTTCCATACTCTCTCTACTTTGAACTTCTAAGTGCTGAGAATTAAATTGAGAACACTGCTGATTTGCAGATAAAGAGATATGCAATATGTAGCTAATCGTATGAAATGTATAGAAGAATATTCTTTGGAAATCAGTTTAAAGGTAAAAAGTACAATGTCTAAATTACTAGACAAAATTAATTCAATCTTTCTCTATTAGACTCAACTGCTTTTTTTTCTTTAGACTTTTTATTTTATATTGGAGTATAATTAACAATGTTATGATAGTTTCAGGTGGACAGCAAAGCGATTTAGTCATACATACATACATATATCCATTCTACCCAAACTCCCCTCCCAGCCAGGCTGCCACATGACACTGAGGACAGTCCCCTGCGCAACACAGTAGACCCTTGGTGGTTATCCATTTTAAATATAACAGTTTATACATTAGACTCAACTGCTTTTTATTCCAGAGGGAAAGGTACATCGCCAATGAGTATAATGCTTGATAGTGGCTTGAGGCCCGTTCTCATTTAGAATCAAATCTCTTTGTAATGAATAATGCATTGCCTCATGTTGTTTTACCTTGTTGCTGTTGTTTTTTACAAGCTTGAACAATCTAGAGGAAGTTCCAGTGCTCAGGTAACCTTCTGGTTGTATTTTCAAATGATGCGTTCATCATTTTAAGTTTTTAAATGTTTGAAATGACTGACATCATGTCTCTTGTTACAGAGATTTAACATTTACCCACCCCAAGGAGCACCATTTTCCCCTCAGATCCCATTTCCCCCACCTGTACAACTGCCCCTGGCAAGCATGGGTTTGGGGAAATCTCAAGTTACGAAAAGTGGTTATTAGTCGGATGATGGTTATAACACTTTGCAGATTTGGACACAGACATAAAAGGCATTAAGAAACCATCAGGCAGCAGCTATTCAGACTTCCCTCCCTGCACAGCTTGCAGAGTGTGACCAGGGGAGCAAGTGCCTCTCCAGGGCTTCAGTGACTTCTTCCAATTTCTCACTACACTTGCGATCGAAGAGGTGGTTATACTGAATTACCTTGACCATGATGAGCTTAGTTACGCTTCAGTAGTGTCCAACTCCGTGTGACCCCATAGACGGCAGCCCACCAGGCTCCCTCTTCCCTGGGATTCTCCAGGCAAGAACACTGGAGTGGGTTGCCATTTCCTTCTCCAATGCATGAAAGTGAAAAGTGAAAGTGAAGTCGCTCAGTCATGTCCAACCCTTAGCGACCCCATGGACTGCAGCCTACCAGGCTCCTCCGTCCATGGGATTTTCCAGGCAAGAGTACTGGAGTGGGGTGCCATTGCCTTCTCCATACTTTCAGGAAGGGAATGCTAACCTTTGTCTATATTACCTGTTCTTTTTCTCCTTTTAAATCACCTTGTTGCCTTCTCTAACAAGTTTTTCCCCCCACCCCTAACATTTTCTCACAGGTCAAACAATATAATTATTTTGCTCTTCTTGTACCCTCTTCAATCTCTAATATCTGAATTCTTACAACATCTTGTTTAATAAAGGCCAGAACAACGCTAACTACATAACAGAAACACCTTTATTGGGACAGACAGGATTCATTTGGCTAATATTTACTGTCTGCCAGATAAAGTGGTCTATAGTGATCGCTAGAAAAACAAAAAATATGAGTACGCTTGCAATCTGATAAAGAAAAGAGATTCATAAATGGAAAAAAAAAATGCATTGGGCTGGCCAAAAAGTTTTGCTCAGGTTTTTCTGTAACATCTTAATGGAAAAACTCCAATGAACTTTTTGGCCAACCCAATAATTTGCTAAGTGCTTCTAGACGGAAATACAAATCCAACTGACTTAGGCTGTGCGTCAGAGTTCATTCACAGAGGAGAGGCAGCCAAGCCAGGTTATGAGGAGTGAGTGAGGCACTCCAGGCACAGGGAACAGTCAGTGCTGAGGACGTGGCAACTCAGGGAACAACCAGCACAATGAGGCTACAACACAGGCTGGGACACGTAACATAAACAATAGCTAGGCAATGTTGTTTTGAAAAGTTTATACACATTTTAAAATAGCATCTTGTTTAATTGCTTGTCTATCATCTAAATACTTTTAAAGTAGAAACACAACTTTGCATAATTTTTTTTCATATTTAAATGTAACAAAACACCTTCCCTTTGCTTATATTTAATTTCAAACTGTTTCTCTGCTTTAAGTAGGCTTTTGGAAGCTGTCACTAGTGACTGTCCTCAGTGGAACATTCTTTCCCTTTAATGTTTTCACATGACCTAATGGACTCTTAGGCTTCCCAAGTGGCACTCGTGGTAAAGAACCTGCCTGCCAATGCAGGAGACCTAAAAGACACAGGTTCAATCCCTGGGTCAGGAAGATCCCCTGGAGGATGGCAACCCCCTCCCATATTCTTGGCTGGAGAATTCCATGGACAAAGGAGCCTGGTAGGCTACAGTCCATAGGGTCATAAAGAGTCAGACACAACTGAAGCATAAGGACTTAGCCTGCATGCAATGGACTCTTAAGACACTAAATTTCTAAGTTTTTGCATTTATAACTAACTGCTATTTGTTTCCAGTCAGGTACACTGGTTCTTTTCTCTTTTTTTGGCTGAAATCCAGTAAGATTTGTTTTAAATTGATGCAAAACCCTGGAGTCTTGGTTTATAATTTGAATTTATTAATTGCTACTAAAATCATATGCCTAAAATTATGTAAATCTATGTGTAAATCTTGCCCAGAGAATTCCATGCACAGAGGGAGCCTGGTGGGCTACAGTATATAGGATCGTAAAGAGTTGGACACCACAAAAGAGACTTAGCACACACATGTGGCGATAAAAAGAATTACTAGTATTTGAAACAGATGCTCTTCCTTCCACCAGATGGCACAACAGTATTAAAAATCAGGCAAAGATGGCCTATCAAAACTATCAATGCATAAGGCAGATTTCTGGGCTTTAGATTTGACTAATTAAGCAAAATAAACATACTTTTTAAAAGAAAAATATGACTTGAAGTTCACTCTAGAGTCTAATTTCCACCAACTAGAAGGTGGAAATGCAGGAGACCTAAGAGACACAGGTTCAATCCCTGGGTCAGGAAGATCCCACCTTCTAGCCCAACTAGAAGGTGGGCTCCATGAGAGCATATAATTGCTCGATAAATACTTGGGTGGGTGGATGGACTGACGAGTAATCAATGAACACATGAGGAAAAAAAAGCTAAAACAAAATGTTCCACTTTGTTTTATTCACAACTCACTTCCCCTCCCCCACCCTTTTTTTTGTAGATTCCAATTCCTCTTCCTTTTCCATTTCCTAATAATCCAAACCAGGTAATTATACTTAAAGTTTTCCTTTAAGAAAGTATTTAAATGGGTACAAAAACCTTGAAAACTCTTGAGATTCATTTGGAAAGGAAGTTGATACCAAAAATAATGGTTCTCATTATCCTTTGGGGACCATTAGTGGGAACCCTTAGTGAAGCCTTTGAACTAGATTTAAGGTTATGGTTATGGTATAAAAGGATTATGTAAATTTTACTTTTGACAAGACTTTACTGGATGAGGAAAAATTACACAGAATGACAAAGTCACAAACCAAAAAATAGTGTATAACACAGCATATTAATTCCAAATTTTTAACAATACTTCTATTATAATTATAGGAAATTATATTATTAAAGTTGTGAAGTTATTGGGAATTTCCTGGTCTCCAGTGATTAGGACTTGGCACTTTCACTGATGGGCCAAGGTTCCATTCCTGGTCAAGGAGCTAAGATTCTGCAAGCTGTGAGTCTTGCCCAAAAAAAGAAAAAGAAAGATTCCCAAATATAGTCTTTTTTCCAACATTGTAAGCGTAAGTTTCATCATCTTTCCAAGAAATCCCAGCTACATTTGCAGTCAACAACAACCACAGAATAAAAAATTTGGACTATATGTTTCCAGAGATAGCAGGTGTGAAGGCTGGGTGGGTACCATGGTGTGGTGGGGGGAGGGGAAGCCTTAAAATATTAGTGAATGTCAATCCTACTGATGTACTTTTATATAAGCTAAGAATTCCAAAAAGCATGTTTTCATTAATCAAGTTATTATAAAATATATAACATACAAAAGATAAAATGCTGAATTATAACTTCTTGATTATTTGATTGTATCTTCTTTATTCCAGGTATAGCGGTAAATACTGCCCTGTTAATCTATAAAGTTTATAAAAATACTACATTCAACACCTACAACAACACATTACATTTAAGATGAGCCAGTTCATCATACAAATTACTGTCTTTATTAATCCAGTTCATTTGGAAATGAAATAAAGCACAGTTGTTAAGTTCAAAGCCAGAAAACTATCTCAATGCATGCAAGCAGCTCTACATTCACTTATTCATCTTCTCCAAACTATAAACTGACAAAACAACCTGTTCTATCATCGATGAGGATGAAGGTGAAGAGTCAAAAGATTTAAGAGTTATAGAAGAAACTACTTTAGGAGAGATGAAATAGACTTGACTATTTCTTCACTAATGAAGCATTTGCATAAATGCATATTATAATCAAACTTAAATCCCAATAGATAATTTTTTACTGAACTGCACAAAGTTCAACTTTTTAATGAGGCCCTATATTGATATAGTTATTTTGAGTTTCAGTTTATGAAAACACAGGTAAAACACTTGGGAGTTAAAAAAGAGAAAACTAAAAAATTTCATTTCCCACATACTTTGTGCACAAACATTTTCTGAAATCTAGATACATCTCACAGCAGATGTGTTTAACCTGGGATATCTTTTTCTTTAAGACGCATCATTAACTAAATGGTATACTTTATAGTTGATGGCATCTTAGAATTAGAGACCTGCAGTATTTCATAAAAATGGCAGAAAGTCAGGCCTAAATTATTGTGTGCCTGGGGTAAAACCTTTCAGGATTTGTCTACACAGATTATTTAAAGGCAATCATCTTGAGGAATATTTAAGTGTTCCAAAAACTTTAAGGTCAAACTAAATAAGAGCACAAGCCAAGTTTTAATTAGTGCTCTTTCTACAATCCACTCTAAGCATTATGATAGTCCATTTCCAACTGTGAATCATAGAAGTTCTAGCATACTCCTAATCATGTTAGAATTTATATATATACATATATATATATGAATACATATTCTGAAAATGTCTGGGGAAACTATCGTCAACAATTAATTATTGATGATTCCAAAATCGGCAAGTTCACCTTCACATCAAAACATGTCTAAAAGAGCACTGGCCTGTGGTGGGCAAGTCCAGATTCGAAGCTCATCTTTAAATTAGCTGTGTGACCTTGGGTAGATGTATTGATTTGCTGCCAAAGTCTCTTCCAGTGAAAATACTGACTCCTCCACATACAACTTATTCAAAAGTTACCAAATCTGATTTCATAATACTATACTTTATTTTTCTGAACTTTATTTAAGGTTATTGTTCTTGCCTAAGAATAAGCAGACCAGTGTTTAGCTTACACATTCTTGCATATATGTTGGGAAGGACAGCACTATAAACAGAGGCATTTGCCTTTTTGACACACGGGTCAATTCCTCAAGCAAGCTGTCAGTCTCTTAGAGCAGGGCCACATGAAAGCTACACAGCAATATGAAACTGCCTGTATAAGCAAACCCTTGAAGCAAAATCATAGCTGTCCTAAAATTCTGGTTCAAGTATCATTCACACAGGGAATTCACACATAATTTAAGAAAGATAGCACTTGTATATAAGTGTATACAGCCAGTTTCTCAGCCATTCACATCAATTTTCTGTATTTCAGATATAGTGAATACCATTACAAGGCAGTTACAAAAAAACAGTTCTATGAATTAAGGGAGCTCAAATCTAAATCTTGCATATTCATTTTAAAATCTTACATCACCTAAATAAAACATAAGCAGCAAAATGGAATTCATTTTTCAGCAAAAACAAAGATTTTCATATAGAAAATATTTTAGCTTATATACATACTAAGTTAAAAATAAGCTAAAAGTTAAACCCATTGTTTTCACTGATCTTTGATATTTTTTTCTTCCACAGTTAATAATTTCTATCTTGAACCAACTTGGGGTAAGTATTCATTTTTAAGCTACTATAAGCTACAAATCTACTTAATGGGCTGAAGCTATCCCAATAATTTTTTTTTAGGGCTTCTTTGGGTAAGACTTTTTTGCTATGGTTATACTGATAAAAGCAAGTGATATTTAATCTCAGAAAAGGTAAGAATAATTCTTACTGAACCATAAAAATTTATGGCAGAATGGAACCCAAGTAATCGACCTAAGGTAAAACTCATGAGTTATAAACTCATTTTCCTCCAAGATCGTTAGATCAGAATTTCAGCAGATCTAAAAGGTATTCTTTTCATAATGCCCATAGCATTTGAAAAAATTTCAGCTTACAGAAATTAGGTTAAGAAATTTCAAACAGTAAATTTTACCTCAAGCTTATTTTTGTCTTTTGGACAATTCATAGTTAACAGTGAGAAAAACCCGCTCTGAAACTACCAAATCTAGAAATGCTCTCATCTCCAGGCAAGGCAACAAATCTCCTTAACACAAAAGCATCAGCACTCTTGATGGAAACTCTGCAAACTTTGAGACTTCTACTCTGATTCTCACCCAAGTTTGCTTTCATTTAAAATATATATAAAAGAGAGAAAGAGACCAAAAAGGTATATTCCTTTTAAATATCTGAATTCATGTCAAATAAAATTAAAATTGATGCTTTTGAACTGTGGTGTTGGAGAAGACTCTTGAGAGTCTCTTGGACAGCAAGGAGATCCAACCAGTCCATCCTAAAGGAGATCAGTCCTGAATATTCATTGAAAGGACCAATGCTGAAGCTGAAATTCCAATACTTTGGCCACCTGATGCGAAGAACAAACTCATTGGAAAAGACCCTGATGCTGGGAAAGATTGAAGGCGGGAGAAGGGGGCTACAGAGGATGAGATGGTTACATGGCATCACCAACTCAATGGACACGAGTTTGAATAAACTTTGGGAGCTGGTGCTGGACAGGGAGGCCTGGCGTGCTGCAGTCCATGGGGTCGCAAAGAGTCGGACACAACTAAGCAACTGAACTAACTGAAGATTATATACAGTATGCATTTATCTTAACTTATCTCAAGAGAAACTGATGAATCAAAATATTCTCAATTTGAATTTTGAGAAAGAAACTGGATTTCACCCAAGTTTTCCTTCTGACAAAGTTTCATTGCCCCAGAGTACGTATTCTATGTTTCTTACCACTTCAAATGATCTTATCAGGCCACCAAGGGTGAAGTGAGAGGAATTAAGCTCTGTGTTGCAGAAAAGACACTTAATGGTTCAATTTATCAGCATTTAGGTATAAAAGAACCACATTATTTTCCTTCTCCCAACACACATGACTGTACCAATACTAATCCATCAATGTTAAATAAATATGGGAGACATGGGAGGAGGCAAGAAAAAAATGATGGCAAAAATACCTAGTTAACTATAATCTGTATTGTATATTTTGGCAGAAATAATTCTCTTACTACTATGTCAGAAGTTACACGGTGAGTAAAATCTCCAAATATCTTTTGTTTTTAATTAATTTATTTGGCTGCATAAGGGCTTAGTTGTGGCCCTTGAAACTTTAATCTTCGCTGTGGCTTGCAGGGTGCTTTTTTAGTTGCAGCATGTGAACTCTTAGTCGCAGCATGAGGAATCTAGTTTCCTGACCAGGGATCAAACCCAGGTCCCCTGTGCTGTGAGCATGGAGTTTTAGCCACTGGACCACCAAGGAAGTCCCTCCAAGTATCTTTTAAGCATTACTATACATTTTAAATCGGAGAAGGCAATGGCACCCCGCTCCAATACTCTTGCCTGGAAAATCCCATGGACGGAGGAGCCTGGTAGGCTGCAGTCCATGGGGTCGCTAAGAGTCAGACATGACTGAGCGACTTCACTTTCACTTTTCACTTTCATGCATTGGAGAAGGAAATGGCAACTCACTCCAGTGTTCTTGCCTGGAGAATCCCAGGGATGGGGAGCCTGGTGGGCTGCCGTCCATTGCTCACACAGAGTCACACAGAGGGGTCACACAGAGTCGGACACACTGAAGTGACTTAGCAGCAGCAGCAGCATACATTTTAAATACTTTTATCCTAAGAGTTTAATAGCCTCAGATTGTGCCCATACTGATGTTAATAATATGATTAAAATAGATGTAAACAAGACCAAAAAAATTACACATGCTTCTTCAGATGATGTACTTTAAAATCAATATATTTATTAAAACTTCACAAATATTTTAGAAAATAACAGCAACCACCGTAAGTCCTTATACTGTAAGACAGAGGAGCATTTAGCCTCTGAAAGTGGTTAGAAATTTTAGGCGCCCTCTTTGGCAGGTTTAGTATCTTGCTTCTATTTGCTTCTGAAATGCTTTAAAGTCTTAAGAACGACCTGCTCCCAAGACAAACACTGGGCGTAACCACTCATCCGTAGGTTAAGATATTATCAGTAAGTCGTCTGTGGGCCATGATTATGCCAACAAGCTCAGTAACACTAGCCAAATCAGATGTGGCTCTTAAATTTCAAGTAACAAGCCATAAATGTGCTATGGATAACTTGAATATTGCTTAAGTAATAAAGAATCTACCAAACTACAAACTTAAAGTAAGAAATAATAAAAGCTTCACAACCTTAGTAAGGAACACAAAAGACAGAGAATTGTTTCTGGGACCTCGCAAAACCCAGTTCTGTTGCTTACTGAATAAACCTTGGGGCAACCTTTCTAAATTTCATTTTCATCTGTGAAGTGGGAATAATACCACCTAACTTCACAGGATTCTTTTGAGGATTGAGAGCTATAACATAGATATTCAAGAAATGGTATCCATACTATTTATTTGACTAAATGTCTCTAAAAAACAAAAATGTTCCTTATATCTAAAATATAAGAAAGGCAAATGTGAAGGCAATATCACCTATTGTAGGAGCAGATATTCCTCCAGAAATGTCTTAAACTAAAATTTTAATCAGTTTTTTCTCTATTATAGATGGTGCTGGATACTTACAGTGAGAAGATTACCTACTTCTACCCTATCCACAGTGTATGGTAGTTGTATCATTTTGCATACTTTGTAAACGTTCCAATGAAAACTCTAAAATGCAACATGTGGATCATGTGCTTTAGTTATTCTTTAAAGACAATTTTTAATACAACCTAAAATCTTTACTAATGTCGGTTTAGATGCATCAAAACTATTAAAACATAAGTAAATGTCATTCTTCAGACAAGTACTCAAGCTTTCTTGAGAAATGTTGTGAGCAGCTTGTTTTAGAAAATCCTATTCAGTGTCAGTAAGAAGCAATTTCTTCCTGCCAAACAGTGAAAGCAGAATCAAATTCTTTCACGCTGGGTCAAGATCGTCCTACCCTTCACTCAGTGAAGCACAACCTTGTCAAAAACAAGTCCCGTATTACACACCCAAGGACCAGGATTTTATGGATTTTAGAAAATTAATACTGAATATAAACCTTATAACTCTTTCCGAGGAGTCTGAGGCAACAACCTGAAATCAAACATTCTAAAGTTTCTCAGCAAAACAGAGGGGGAAAGAGCCTCCTGTCAGTTCAGTTAAAGTTTACCACCAAGAGCTTTGACACTAAACAAGGGGGAAAAAAAACAAAACCTTTTTTTGTTAATTTATCTTAGCCCTCATTTTGTTCTCTAGCCTAATACCTTTATCAAATATCTGAAGAAAACAACCATGCCTCTATTCCCTAAACCACCTTTTCTTCAAGTGAACCACCTATAGTCCAAGTGGAATGAGGATGGAATTATGACCGTCCCCCCCTCAGGTGGATAGGTGTTAGTACTATGCAACTTTCCCAATGGATATATAGACCAGAAGGTGATAGGTCCACTGAGACAAGGCAATGTTATTTTCCTTCCTCTTCCCTGCTTCCAAGAACACCTGGAATACCAACTCTTTCCTTTCCTCAAGGAAGGACAATGTTAACAGTGAGTCTCAAAAACTTAAGTCAGTCCTTAACAATCCCTTCCTAACAAAGGACACTTTAACTCCCAAAGACCTCCTCTGTCTCTGTCTCATTTCACTTATTTTCTGAACATCATTTTTAATTCATTTATGGTACATACAGTTACAGTAGTGAAAGTGAAAGTTGCTGAGTCGTGTCCAACTCTTCTGCAACCCTACAGACTATACAGTCCATGGAATTCTCTAAGTCGTGTCCAACTCTTCTGCAACCCTACAGACTATACAGTCCATGGAATTCTCTAGGCCAGAATACTAGAGTGGGTAGCCTTTCCCACAGTTACAGTAGAGTGGAATGCATATATAAATTTAAATTACTAGTTTTCTGGACACATTTTTGTAATTCAGAATTTTTGGAAATGAGGACATGATCTCTTGTTCATTGATCTTGATCTTTTTCAGCTAAAAGAGTGACTGAAATGTCCTCATATAACTTACAACTCTAAAGTCAAGAATACAAAAGGTTTCCGTTTTTGAAACCAGCTTCAACAAGATCATATAAAGCAAAGTGTGAACCAAATAATTTAAAGATAAATCAGATTAGGCGATAGTGATCAGCACTCCTCTGAGAGACGCTTGATTCGGTAGGAATATCCTTTATACCTCAAAAGTCAATGGAGAAAAACAAAACTGACACACAAGAATTACACAGAAAGCAGAAATTATGGCTGAACAGAAATTTATCTAAATTTATCTTTGTTCGAATTCTGATTCTTCAAAGAACATCAGTTGTTTCAATTTGGTTTAAGCCATGCTTAAATAGAATACATACAAAATGACTGTTTACAGCGCTTTTGACAGAGAGCAGAAAATTCTGTGTTGTTTCACCACACCTGCTAATTCTATTCTGATGCAAAACCTAACTGCCTGTCATTTAATGAATAATTTCCAAGTGACCTGCCCTGCCCTTTTCATACATGAGTGCTGTGATACTGCCTTCTCCTCCGTACGCGCTCCTTTCCTGGCTTTTGGCTTACATGGAGACTGTGAGCTGTTACCCAGGGCAGCCAGTCTGCGAGTCCTCACTCCAGTGTGCATCTCGTTTCTCTGCCACACTTTTGATGAACTGAGCGTGACTAGCATAAAGCTTGAGTTTATTGCTGATATCCATCCATTTCACCTTTCCAGCATCATCTCCAGCTTCTAAGGTAAGGTTATCCATTATTTCACCTGGTTACCAAAGAAAAAACATCATCAAGAAAATGTAATTTATTTAGTCACTTCTGTTTCTGCATAATCCTGTACCTTGAAGTATTTTTACTCAAAATAATTTTAAATCATCATATTAAGTGGCAGACTGAATTAAAAATGAGAATATTCCAAATTTCCAAAATGCCCAAATTTTAACCAAGTTTCTAAATTTCAAGTAAAGGTACCGATAAGCAAGCTTTTCTCAGACTTGCCTAGAGGTTCAGTGGTGAAGAATCTGCACTTCCAATGCAGAGGGTGTGCACTCGGTCTCCTGGTCAGGCAGCTAGGATCCCACATGCCACAGGGTGCAGCAAAAAAAAAAAAAAAACAAAGCTTTTCTCTCTCTTGCTCTTTCTCAGTTCAACTCAATCACTCAGTCGTGTTCAACTCTTTACAACCCCATGGACTGCAGCATGCCAGGCTTCCCTGTTCCTCACCATCTCCCAGAGCTTGCTCAAATTCATGTCCATTGAATCAGCGACTCCATCCAACCATCTCATCCTCTGTCGTCACCTTCTCCTCCTGCCTTCAATCTTTCCCAGCATCAGGGTCTTTTTCAATGAGTCAGTTCTTTGCATCAAGTGGCCAAAGCATTGGAGCTTCAGCTTCCGCTTCAGCATCAGTCCCTTCAGTGAATATTCAGGACTGCTTTCCTTTAGGATTGACTTGTTGAATCTCCTTGCTGTCCAAGGGCTTCTCAAGAGTCTTCTCCAATACCGCTCTATTTATTTATGTATTTATGGCTGCAGTGCATGGGGTCGCAAGGAGTCAGACACGACTGAGCAGCTGAACAATTTATGGCTGCATGTGGGTCTTTGTTGCTCTGCACCGGCTTTCTCTAGTTGAGACAAGCGGGGGCTATTCTTCGTCGCTGAGCACGGGCTTCTCATCGCGGTGGCTGTTGTTGCGGCGTGTGGGCTTAGCTGCTCCACTGCATGTGGGATCTTCCCAGACCAGGGACTGAACCCATGTCCCCTGTATTGACAGGCAGATTCTTAACCATGGACTACCAGGGAAGTCCAGCTTTTCTCTTTAAAAAGTAAAAAGATTACTCTTAAAAAAAAAAAAAGTTTAACATTAAATACACATGAAACCTCACATCAAAATTCCAGAGGGATTAGATTTAAACATTAAAAAAAAATGAAAGAAAACAATTATAAATGATTCACTTGAGAGTCATAAGGTAAGTACACTTTTCCAAGTATTACACCAAATCAGAAACCATATACTTATAAATATTTATTAAAATATTTATAATTATCAAAAATTAAAAATAAATGTTTTCAATCACAGTTCGCAATCTAAATGGGATATTTCTGTAGGATAGTTTGGCAGTATTTATCAAGAGCTTTTAAAAAGCAAGTGCTGTTTGATAAGCATTCATGCAACAAATATCAGATTGCCTCTTATGCACCAGACTCTGTAAGAGGCACTAGGGAGACCATAAACAACCAAATAATTTCACTTCAAAGAATTTACCCTAAGGAAATAAAAAGACAAGCTTATTGAAGTATTCAAGACAACACTATTTATAAACAAAGAGGAAAAACAGGACATAACCAAACTTTCCACTGAGAGGGCACAGATTAAATAAATTATAAGAGTCCATTGGACTCCCATATAATCATTAAGAGTGAAGAAGCTCTCCACATACTGACATGGAAATATGTCCATTATGTATTAATATATTAAGTGAAATTGTAAGTAACAAAATAAAATGTAGAGTGTTAGCCCATTTTTATTTTAAAAACAGCTATACAAATCTGGAAGAAAATAAAATGTTAACAGTCATTATCTTTGGGAAATGAAATAACTGCTGCTTTAAAATTCTTTCCATTTTGTGTCACCTATTTTCTAAATAACTCACTATAAACACACATATCCTTTATAATGATTACATTTGTAATAATAAGATAATAATGCTGCTTCTTAAAAGAATCAATCGAATAGTTTAGCACATGAAAGAGAAAGTGTTAGTCACTCAGTCGTGTCCAACTCTGTGACCGCAAGGACTATAGGCCCGCCAGGCTCCTCTGTCCACAGGATTTCCCAGGCAAGAATACTGGAGTGGATTGCCATTCCCTTCTCCAAGGAATCTTCTCAACCCAGGGATCAAATCCAGGTTTCCTGCATTGCAGGAGAATTCTTTACCGTCTAAGCCACCAGGGAAGCCCATTTCAGCACAAAGGTTTCTAAATCCCAGTGCTAAAATGACAGCTCTTTGTGTACCTTCATGGCAAATACAGTAAACGATAACCAATGGAGAACCAGAATTAATTAGTAAACCTGAATCTAAAAGTTAAAATAAAATATGATTATCTAAATAACAATGTTCTCCAACAGGCTCTTTATCAGATCCAATAACATCTGAAAAGTATACTGCCCTCTGGTCAACTAATAAACTACACAAAGCGAATTTTTTAAAAGTTAGTAAAGTTTATATGTCTGACATTTAAAGAGCCTGCAGGTCATCACTCCCATCTTCACACCAAAAAAATACAAACCAACTGAAAATCAACAACTCTTCTTGAATATGCACAGGAGCCTGTTATGTCCCCCTTTGCCTGGCAAAGCAATAAAGCTATGCTTTTCATGTAAGAAGCTATGCAACTTCACCCAAAACTCTGTCTCTGAGATTCGATCTGGCACTAACTCAGAGAAGCTGAACTTTTAGTTTCCCTTCCAACTTACCACCCACAGCAATAGAGATTCCATAAAATAACAAGGGAGCATTAACTTAAAGAACTGCATGGCTCAGACCTTATTTAAGTAGTCTCTAGGGAAATCAAAAGATGAAAGGAGGCGAAAAAAAAACACTGGGAGGAAATTTTGGGCTCTGACACCTACAATTATAGCAAATAATAAGTACAGCCTCACTCCTGGCTATGTTTAGACAAACATAAAACCTCACACTAGAGGTCTATTTGCCTCAGTCCCTTTTACTAGATGCATCATGTTCACCTTCCAAAAACACTAGAAGGCATGCTAAAAGGCAAAGACCACAGTCTGAGGAGACAAAGGATCGGAATCAAACTCAGATATGGCAGCGATGTGAAATTATCAGACTGCAAAATTTTTTTTACGTTTAGAGAAAGAATGAAACAGTGAAAACAGTGATTTGAACAAGTCAGACACTATATAATCAACCATTAGAGGATCAGTCATTGTTTTTTAACTTCAAAAATAAATAGCTAACAAATGTATCAGTACTTAAGTTGCAGAGACCTGCTTCTAAATTACATATGCATTATTTTTCCTTCTGAAATATTTAAGTTCTTAATACCAAAATGAATTGTTTTAATACTTTGCTTACAGTTGTATAGAGTAATGAAACTTGTGCTGGGAGTTTCCCCAAGTTCAGCAAGAATGTAAAAGTGACAAATCTTCTAGTTGCAGCCCATTTTAAAAGGAAAAAACTGGGTCCAAGAGAACATGTGATTTGCACAGGGTTATACTGAGATAGGAAGGGGCAAGGCATAACCTTTAAAAGAATGATACAGCCACTGAGGACACAATATAAACTGGTTAAACCCAACTAGGTCCAAGATGGCAGACTAGATCTTGATATGTCCATTATAATACATCAGCATAGGTTAAATGACACACCCACAGGAGTCGGGCTAACCATAAAAGGTCAAAAAGTGAGTGTGATCCAATCCCTGGAAATCCCCTCCGCCTTTTCTAAAACAGCCGAAATAATTCTCCCACTCATTAGCCTATGAAATTACCCAGACCATAAAAACCAAACACCCCATATTTCAGAGTCTCTTGCTTTCTGAGACAGCCTATACTCTGTCCTTGTGTGTGCTGCTGCTGCTGCTAAGTCGCTTCAGTCATGTCCGACTCTGTGCGACCCCATAGACCGCAGCCCACCAGGTTCCCTCGTCCCTGGGATTCTCCAGGCAAGAACACTGGAGTGGGTTGCCATTTCCTTCTCCAATGTATGAAAGTGAAAAGTGAAAGTGAAGTCACTCAGTCGTGTCCGACTCCTAGCGACCCCCTGGACTGCAGCCTACCAGGCTCCTCTGTCCATGGGATTTTCCAGGCAAGAGTACTGGAGTGGGGTGCCATTGCCTTCTCCATATGGAGTGTGTACCTCCCTGAATAAATCTGTGCTCACTCTACTTCAGCTCGCTCTTGAATTCCTTCCTGCATGAAGCCAAGGACTCTCACTTGGCAGTCCATCCCAGGGACTTGCCCGAGACCTCAGACATGACCAGTCTCTCTCCCCCCGTGTTTCCAGCAACAGTTCAGCTCAGAAAGGAACCATGAATGCAACAATTAGTTCCCTGATATGGTACCACTTCATTTTGCTACAGATGAAAACAAAGTATCTAAAAGGTCATCCAATTTAGCAATAAAATGTTTCAAGAGAAGCCACTCAACAAATATTAAAATTGCAATTAATTTTCTAAATAGCAGATTCCCCCTTGCTTTTTATAATAACAGATTTCCACCCACCTGCTAAATTTTTAAATCCATTGACCAGAAAAAAATCATCCATTTGAAGTTTGTTCAACAGTTGGAATTTTTTTGGTATTATTTTGCATTTTAAGAATACATGATTATAAAATTATTTCAAACATTAAAACAGACATAAATCCCATTTCCTTTATTATACCCGTACTTCCTACCCAAATCTTCTGCTTTTGCTTTTACTTTTGTTTCATACAAATGGACTCAAACAATTTGACAACTTTAAGCCATGTAATTAGTTTATAATTTTAACCCTTTAATCTTTTGCTTTTGTTTCATACAAATGGACTCAATTTGACAACTTTAAGGCACATAATTAGTTTATAATTTTAATCTTAATTTTATATACTGTTGCTGCTAAGTCGCTTCAGTCATGTCTGACTCACCAATGGATTAAAGGAGATTCGTTACTGGTAACACTTTTAAAGCTTTCTTCTACATATTCTTTCATTTTTTAAAATATATTATCTTAATATCAACAATCTGATTTCATACAAATATACTTCTATAATCACTAGATGATTGACTTAAAATACTGAAAGAGTCCAGATTTAATTGTGTCCTAGTAGGCTGCTTGACTTAAATTGATCCACTAATTCAGTTAGTTTAATAAACATTAGTAAAATTACCTGTTTCATCATGGTAATTCACAGCTTCTGTCTCCATCCATGCATTATCAGTGTTTCGAGGATCATCAACATAACCTTTATATATCTATTTTTTTAAAAGGAGACAGATAAAAAAAAGTATAGGGTGAAAAGGAATGGGTAGAGCTTAGCATGCTGCCTTCTTCAGAATCAGAAATATCCATTGCAAAACAATGCACATTTAATTAACATTAATTAATTGTACACTTAAAAAATGGTTAAGTGGGCATATTATATGCTATGTGCTTTTTATCACACACACACAAAAGAAATACAAATATTACAGAACCTTTAATGTAACATTCCATATGCTTGTTCTAAATGTCCCAGGGAGGGAATTCCCTGTGGTCCAGTGGTTAGGACTTGGTGCCTTTACCAGGGGAAACTAAGATTCCTCAAAAAGAAAAAGTGGCCAAAAAAAGTCAATGTGAAAATGAAATTAACAAAGTAAAGTGATTCCATTTATAATAGCATCAAATGAACAAAATATTTTTTTAAATAAATAAATTTCCCAGGAAACAATAGTCTCAAGAACATTCTGAGGTAGCGCTATCTAACATTCACAAAACCCTCAACACCTCAGATTTTAATTTCAGAATGTAAGAATAATCATATTTGGGCCATATGATTTTTTTTAAGACTCTTCATGTAAATATTTTTCTGTTTTAATAATTTCTGCGGGGGGGTGTGAGAGGGAGACTCAAGGAGGGGATATATATATAGCTGATTCATGCCACTGTACAGCAGAAACTAACACGATGCTGTAAAGCAATTATACGCCAATTTAAAAATAATTTCCATGATTACAGTTTTAGACATACAAAGATAGATTCTTCTAGTTAAACAAAGATCTATAAACAAGGTTAGTAAAGACTAATATTTAAGCTCTTAATACATGAAAAGACTTGGATTCAGCCATCTAAAACAAATGTGACCCAAAACCCAGACAATATAAACAACTAAGAAATCCTAATTCTGGGAAGAAAATAAAGCACGTCAAACAAAAGCCAACAGCAATAAAAAAGAAAATCCATTCTTCTCCTTATTACTAGTGCACATATACCTTATAGTGATTTTTTTAAACCACAAAGGATACATAAGCAAAACAGACATGAGACTTAAACTGTTATGAATGAGAAAAGCTCTGAACAACCTAAGTTAAAATGTAAATGTCCTTTCAAAAAAGTTGAATTCTTGCAAATATTTTAAAAATAGAAAAGATTTACTGTTAGATGAGTGAACTCAGTATCACATTAGCTCACACTGAGTCTAAAGAAAAACTATGAGGAAAAAATATAATAAATAATGTAAAGTTGAGCTATAAAAATTTAAGTAGGAATCTATTCACAGAGAAGAGCTACAATTTGTTTTATGAACATATATTTCAAATATACAGGTATTTCACTTTATTCAGAGAATAATCTACCAGATTTTCAGGTGAATTTTAAGTAATTTTCATTAATCCCCAGGACTAAATCCTTCTTAGAAATCATTTCTTACCACTAGATGTTCCTGGTTGAAGAGCTTGTGCAACTTTTCCTGTAATTCTCTCTTTTCAGCACTGGACTTCTGTAAGGAGTTCAGAGCTTCCTCACCAAATTCTCTTTTCAGTGTGGCACTAATCTTCTCTCCTGGATCCACCATCCCCTGAGAGTCACATTTTTGTTCAAAAAAAAAAAAAAAGGAAAAAGCTTTAATTCAATCAATAAATATTTACTGACTGATAGATACAGTGGACATATATTGCTTTGTGGTGGGTGTTGGTTTAGGCACTCAGTCGTGTCTGACTCTTGCAACCCCATGTTTTGTAGCCCGCCAGGCTCCTCTGTCCATGGGATTTCCCAGGCAAGAATACCAGAGTGGGTTGCCATTTCCTTCTCCAGGGATATGTTGCTCTATCTGTCCATAATCTTCTGTAATATGCTCTTCTCTAAATCATTTGTTTCTAGTAGAAGTAGCTTAGTAGGGTATCAACCATATATATACTCAACCACAGTAAATGGTCCAAGGTTAGCCTATGATAACTGAGCCTGTAAGACTCCTTTCCTGGTATTTTCCAAAGTCAAGCTACAGAAGGAAGGGCTGGAGGCAAGAATACAACAAACTGATACTTTCCCCACCAGTCATTCCATTCTAGTCACAGTGACCTCCTCAATGTTCCTAGGATGTGCCAGACATATTCCAACCTTAAGGCCTTTGCAACTGCTACTGCTTCTACCTAAAGGCACTTTCCCCAGATATCTACACAGGCCACTTGTCCACCTCCTCCAGATCTTCACTTAGATGTCACCTTCTCTCAGGAGACCTTCTATAACCACCCTCTATCTAAAATTGCAAGCTCTACCAACACTTCCTAGTCCCCTTCATTGCTTTAGTTTTCTTAATACTTATCACCTAACATACAAGAACTTATTTATCTTGTATGGTCTCCCTCATTGGAGTGTGGGCACCAAGAAGACAGGGATGCTTGTTCATGTAGCCCTGCCATATCCTCGGATGCTCAAAATACACTGAGATGAACGACTCTCAAAATTATACTTAACAACAACAGTTCCCTGACTGATCAGAATTTCAAATGACAATAAAAACAGAAAATCCTATGATGATGATATCATTGTATTTTGCATTCTGCATGTGTGAAGCTTATTTGGCTCATACAGTCAGCTACAATCTTCGTTTTCATTCCATTTTATCCTACAAAGAAAGAAACCATTCTTGCAGATAGCAGAATGTGTATAGGATGAGTCATCCTCTTATCAAACTATCTCCATTTAACAATACGGCATAAAACATAAAACCCACTCTTGAACACATACATATTTTTTTAAAGCCACTGGAAATACCACTGACGTGAACTCAATAAAAGTATACTCTTTCTGATGATATTATAGAAACTTTAAAAACTGTAAGGAACAGTAAGTAATGTGTTACCTTTTTTTAAAATACTGAAAATGTTACTTTGGTCTTAGAGTAGGGGATGGGTTCTAAGACAAGACTCTGCATTAGTGAGTATCTGCAATACCAGGAGCTTTAAATGCTCTCTCTAATAATCCTGTGAAATAAATATGATTATTTTTAGAACAAAGGTCTGAACTCCACAGCACTCAGCTCCAAGTGGAAAGGCTAAAACACAAGCCCAGGTCTAACATCAAAGTCCATGTTCTTTCTCAAGGGTTTTAGAATTAAGACTCAGATTTTAACAGCTTTGGTGTATTATTCTACACTTGTCCTTAACAATGATACTTCACTGCAAAGGAATTACTAACTGAAGTAGGGAGGAAAGAGACTTAAGGGTGTAGAAAAGATCCATATGCGATAACCTTGCATTATATAAGTAAAGCAACTAAAAAGAACTGAAAACATTGATTTGACTTTATTTTAATGCTTACCCCTGGGATTGCCCATTCTCCACAGTCTTTCCTTTTTATTGCAACAAACTGTAAGATGTTTTTCCCAGAAATGGGATGGGTGATTTTATTTCCACTTCTATCCCTTTTCCACCTATAAACAGTAATGTAAGATCATAAGTGATTCAGAAAAAGATCAAGGTCCTAAACCAAGCTTAAGACAAAAATATAAAGATGTATTTTTCTTTATAATAGTGTATATAAATTTACCTCAAATCAGCTAGTTTTATAAAGAAATATTGTTTTGCATTTAAAAAAATACTCTTTATTTAGCACTGTTACAAACCAAATGTCTACTTTCAATAAAGGATATTATAGTCTGAAAAATAAAAATTCAAGATATACTTTTCACTAAAGTAAAATTTATCAAAAAGATTTTAAAGCAGAACAGAATTCAAAGGAAGATCATTAAGAGTTTCTTTTCTTTTTTATCCAAGGAACCTTTTTAAGAATTATTAATATAAGTAGTAAAAAAGATCTGTAATAATTGCTTTTAACAGTTCACCCTGTTTTCAGAAAAGAAGATTATGTAATACAGGTTCGGTTCAGTTCAGTTCAGTTGTTCAGTCGTGTCCGACTCTTTGCGACCCCATGAATCGCAGCACACCAGGCTTCCCTGTCCATCACCAACTCCCGGAGTTCACTCAAACTCACGTCCATTGAGTCAGTGATGCCATCCAGCCATCTCATCCTCTGTCATCCCCTTCTCCTCCTGCCCCCAATCCCTCCCAGCATCAGGGTCTTTTCCAATGAGTCAACTCTTCGCATGAGGTGGCCAAAGTACTGGAGTTTCAGCTTCAGCATCATTCCTTCCAAAGAATACCCAGGACTGATCTCCTTTAGAATGGACTGGTTGGATCTCCTTGCACTCCAAGGGACTCTCAAGA
This sequence comes from Bubalus bubalis, assembly GCF_019923935.1. NCBI lineage: Eukaryota > Metazoa > Chordata > Mammalia > Artiodactyla > Bovidae > Bubalus > Bubalus bubalis. The sequence goes on from NC_059163.1 coordinate 15,168,235, forward strand.
GTCTTCTCCAACACCACAGTTCAAAAGCATCAATTCTTTGGCACTCAGCTTTCTTCACAGTCCAACTCTCACATCCATACATGACCACTGGAAAAACCATAGCCTTGACTAGACGGACCTTTGTTGGCAAAGTAATGTCTCTGCTTTTGAATATGCTATCTAGGTTGGTCATAACTTTCCTTCCAAGGAGTAAGTGTCTTTTAATTTCATGGCTGCAATCACCAGCTGCAGTGATTTTAGAGCCCCCAAAAATAAAGTCTGACACTGTTTCCACTGTTTCCCCATCTATTTCCCATGAAGTGATGTGACCAGATACCATGATCTTCGTTTTCTGAGTGTTGAGCTTTAAGCCAACTTTTTCACTCTCCACTTTCACTTTCATCAAGAGGCTCCTTAGTTCTTCTTTGCTTTCTGCCATAAGGGTGGTGTCATCTGCATATCTGAGGTTATTGATATTTCTCCCAGCAAACTTGATTCCAGCTTGTGCTTCTTCCAGCCCAGCGTTTCTCATGATGTACTCTGCATAGAAGTTAAATAAGCAGGGTGACAATATACAGCCTTGATGTACTCCTTTTACCATTTGGAACCAGTCTGTTGTTCCATGTCCAGTTGGTCTCAAAAAAAAAAAAAAAAAAGCTTCTCAATCTTTATCCCCTTTTTTGATAAAAGAAATCTCACTCTATCCTTTAATTTTATATTTCAAATTTAATTGAATATTTTTCAAGCATTAAGGCAACATTAATTTCAAAATGTGCTTTTTGTAATCAGAGCCTCCTTCCCAAAGATGTTGATAAATCTCCCTTTCCCCTTCCCTACACCACATCTACCTCCCCCTGCCAAATGTTAAGAATAGTTCTAATAGCCCCTTAGGCAAAGATAAAGATTTTGAACTTGCAGTACAAAACCAAAACAGAAAGCCTACAATCTAATTTTCACTCTGCATGAGATTAAAATACACCAGCTTAGATATGAGTGTCCAAGTCTTTATAACGTGGCTGAACACTACATCTAACCCATGAAAGTGAAAGTTGCTCAGTCATGTACTACTCTTTGGGGCCCCATGGACTATACACTCCATGGAATTCCCCAGGCCAGAATACTGGAGTGGGTAGTGTATCCCTTTTCCAGCAGATCTTCCAGACCCAGGAATCGAACCCAGGTCTCCCGCATTGCAGGTGGATTCTTTACCAGCTAAGCCACAAGGGAAGCCCAAGAATGCTGGAGTAGGTAGCCTAGCCCTTCTCCAGCGGACCTTCCAGACCCAGGAATGGAACTGGGTTCTCCTGCATTGCAGGTGGATTCTTCACCAACTGAGCTATCAGGGAAGCCCCATCCGTAATTCCCCCTAAAGGAGTTCACAGCCTAGCAGTGGAGCTAGACATGTAGGTGAATAAACTGTAAGACTGACAGCTTGATGAGTACAGATAGCTAGAAATGAAAGAATAATTAGTACAAGACAAATCTGATTTTAAGGATGCAGAGGGAGGAAACAAAGTTATAAAAACAAAATAATGTATTCAAGAAACTGAAAGTATACACAGCAGGATGAACATCAGTGAGGGAAAGATGGGTGATGAGGTTGAAGTAGGCCAAGAATTCATCAAATTCATCTGCTTAGAGAGCCAGAGAACGTTTTTAAGCAGGTTAAAAGTTGTTAGCAATTTGTATTTCAGAAAACTCACTTATTGTTGACAAAAGTTTGGAAGTTGGTTTGGAGGTGATCAAGACCGAAAGCAAGAAAAGCCAGCTCAATTCAGTTCAGTCGCTCAGTCGTGTCCGACTCTTTGCGACCCCATGAACCCCAGCATGCCAGGCCTCCCTGTTCATCACCAACTCCTGGAGTCCACCCAAACCCATGTCCATTGAGTCAGTGATGCCATCCAACCATCTCATCCTCTGTCGTCCCCTTCTCCTCCTGCCCCCAATCCCTCCCAGCATCAGGGTCTTTTCAAATGAGTCAGCTCTTCGCATGAGGTGGCCAAAGTATTGGAGTTTCAGCTTCAGCATCAGTCCTTCCAAAGAAATCCCAGGGCTGATCTCCTTCAGAATGGACTGGTTGGATCTCCTTGCAGTCCAAGGGACTCTCAAGAGTCTTCTCCAACACCACAGTTCAAAAGCATCAATTCTTCGGTACTCAGGTTTCTTTATAGTCCAACTCTCACATCCATATAAGACTACTGGAAAAACCACAGCTTTGACTAGACGGACCTTTGTTGGCAAAGTAATGTCTCTGCTTTTTAATATGCTGTCCAGGTTTGTCATAGCTTTTCTTCCAAGGAGCAAGCGCCTTTTAATTTCAAGGTTGCATACATACATATATATATATATGCCTGTGTATATACCGACACAAACACACACACATGCAGTCGGCTCTCTGTATCCACAAATGCGGAACCCACGGATAAGACAGGTCAACCGTACTATTCCATTTTATGTAAGCGACCTGAATATCCACAGATTTTGCTACCTGCTTGAGGCACAGGGGCTTCTTCGAGAGCCAATCCCCTAAAATATCAAGGGATAACTATATATATAAACACATACATATGCATACATACATTTGCCTATGTATATGATGGACATGTAAAAACA